>NW_024387448.1:2961951-3536951 GCF_900408965.1 Simochromis diagramma | reverse complement strand
AGGCCGCTAGAAAGGCTGCAACCACCAAGTACCTGCAGAGGGTCAGGCAAGTCCTGAGGAGTCAGCTGAATGGTAAGAACAAGATCCGGGCCATCAACACGTATGCCCTGCCCGTGATCAGGTACCCTGCTGGGGTAATAGGCTGGCCAAAGGAGGAGATAGAAGCCACTGACATAAAGACAAGAAAGCTCCTTACCATGCATGGAGGGTTTCACCCCAAGTCCAGCACCCTGAGGTTGTACGCTAAGCGGAAGGAAGGGGGCCGGGGACTGGTGAGTGTCAGCACCACAGTCCAGGATGAGACAACGAACATCCAAGAATACATTGGGAAGATGGCCCCAACTGACCGAGTGCTCAGTGAATACCTCAGGCAGCAGAAACCCAAGAAAGAGGAGGGAGACGAGGAACCATCATGGAAGGACAGGCCCCTGCACGGTATGTACCACCGGCAGATAGAGGAGGTGGCTGATATCCAGAAATCCTACCAGTGGCTGGACAAAGCTGGACTGAAAGACAGCACAGAGGCACTAATCATGGCAGCACAAGAACAAGCTCTGAGTACAAGATCCATAGAGGCTGGGGTCTATCACACCAGGCAAGACCCCAGGTGCAGGCTGTGTAAAGATGCCCCAGAGACAATCCAGCACATAACAGCAGGGTGCAAGATGCTAGCAGGCAAGGCATACATGGAACGCCATAACCAAGTGGCCGGCATAGTGTACAGGAACATCTGTGCCGAGTATAACCTGGAAGTCCCAAGGTCAAAATGGGAGATGCCCCCAAGGGTGGTGGAGAATGACCGAGCTAAGATCCTGTGGGACTTCCAGATACAGACGGACAAAATGGTGGTGGCTAACCAACCGGACATAGTGGTGGTAGACAAACAGAAGAAGACGGCCGTAGTGATCGATGTAGCGGTTCCGAATGACAGCAATATCAGGAAGAAGGAACACGAGAAGCTGGAGAAATACCAAGGGCTCAGAGAAGAGCTCGAGAGGATGTGGAGGGTGAAGGTAACAGTGGTCCCCGTGGTAATCGGAGCACTAGGTGCGGTGACTCCCAAGCTAGGCGAGTGGCTCCAGCAGATCCCGGGAACAACATCGGAGATCTCTGTCCAGAAGAGCGCAGTCCTGGGAACAGCTAAGATACTGCGCAGGACCCTCAAGCTCCCAGGCCTCTGGTAGAGGACCCGAGCTTGAAGGATAAAAACCGCCCGCAGGGGGGTGCTGGGTGGTTTTTTTTATATATATCTATATCTATATATATATATATTAGGGGTGCAACGATACACAAAATTCACGGTTCGGTTCGGTTCGATACTTTGGTGTCACGGTTCGATATTTTTTCGATACAAAAAAATGTTCATGCATTTTTAATTTGTCATTTATTAAAATTATAAATATATATTTTAACTCAAAAGTACAGTTTTTAAATTTAACCCTAACCCTTGTGCGTGTTTTTTATTTTGACAGCGAATGCGCACCTGCGGACCACTTATGTGCAGCCCTGGTTATTTAGCTCATCATATTGCAGCCACAGAAATTCTTTTGTCCATGAAACCATAAAGCTGCACTTTCTTTTTGCCTTATAGTCTGATTTGTCATAACTTCTCCGTTTTGTGGTAAGCTTTTCTTTGGCTGTCACTTCTTCACCCTGACCTGTCTTATTTGGCTCAGCAGAACTGAAATGCTTTTACACGCTCACTCACATAAGCTCAGCGATTCTCTGCGCGATCAACCTCTCACATGTTTAAGCTTGCTGCGGGAGATTTCACTTGTCATGTTTGCATAGTAAGCTAACGATTAATAAGACGATGTCAGAGGAATTGGTGCACAAATTATCATCACTCACAGATCAGTGCTGTCACTCTCTATACACAGTTCGCACGATTGCAAAGTGAAAGCAAAAAAACAAGCGCAAATTCAAACGCGACTTCAATATGTCACATATTGACAGTGGCTCACCGATGCCAATGACATAATTACCCAGCTACATTTCTGAAAGAATGCAAAAGCATTGACATATATTTTTCCTACAATAGCCCGACGGGCAGGGAAGAGATAGATTTTGGTAGCCCGACTGAAAAAATCGCTAGCTCCGGGACGTCGGGCTAGCGATATTGCAAGCCCTGTATCTGATTGAGGAATCACTCATCTTTGGAAAAGAGAGTTTATTACAGAGAAATGGCTCTTTCCAAAATAAAAGCTATACTATCCGCTTCTTCTGGGCTATATTCTCAGCAGCATAAGGAGAATCATGTGCTAACAGCTGTCTAAATGACTCGGCTAAAGTTAGTAGCATGCTTGTTGTTTTTGTCTTTGCACTAGGATGATGTCGGCGTAAATGTGCAGTCATATTCGTTGTGTTCCCACTAGTGCTTTCAGGTTAATCTCGTTGAAATGACCTTAACGCCACAACACGGCAAATCTCCGTTAACGAGCTACCGCCGATCGCTCCGTGCATGGGGCTAGACGGCAAACACGTTAACGAGCTAACTGCGCTAACACACTAGTTCACACCAATGTAATTGAGCATTGCATGGCACATCCAACATACTGTTTTACTTTAGTCCATGACTCGCTTACCTTCAGGGTCATACGTCACATGAAAACCAAAATAATTCCAAACGCCAGATCTGAATGTTGCAAGTAGAGCTTAACTTCTGTCTCGCTAGCTTGCCCTGCGCTCTTCCTTCTGACTATGCTGTCTGTGTTGAGCGCTCAGTGGATCTGCGCTCGACAGTGCAGCCTAGGCGGAGTAGTCGAACACAGATTCACTGAGCGCTCAACACAGACAGCATCGTCAGAAGGAAAATTGATAAAATAAATTACAAATGTTGTATTGTTCGATACATATGCGTACCGAACCGAAAGCACTGTATCGAACGGTTCAATATCGATACGAATATCGTTGCACCCCTAATATATATATATATATATATATATATATATATATATATATATATATATATATATACAGAAAGAGAGAGAGAGAGATTTGTTTTGGACATTGTAATAATCACTTCTGTATATAATAGATGATTTTTAAGCATAATAATAATAATATAAAGCTCATATTTTTTGTAAAATATTTTGGTGACTGTCTGTCTTCCTGCTGAAATAGGCATACGAAAAGCCTGTTTGAGAATGCAAATGAGGAGTGGTCACATTCAGGTGGATTGCAGATCCATTCTTTACTTGTAATAAAACTATAGTTTTACAGCAGAATATTGATTGCAGCTTTTTCAAAAAAAAAAAAAAAACCCAAAAAACCATGTCATCTGAACAAGTTTCTGTTCTATTTAGAGAGAAAATATTTTTGTATTAAGTGTGATAGAAAAATTAGCTGGCTTTAAAAGTTCTTGTAGCGAACAGGTAAAAACCAAATAACAAATATACATTTTCAAATACAGTTGTATTTGTTGATAAGGAAAAAGCAGAACCTTAGAACCTTAAAACACACTACCTGAGCACCAGGGTTTATGTGATCACCTGTGAATGGTAACGTTGTCTTTCAAAGAACAAAATGACCTGTAAATAAGATTTTGTGTGTGATAATTTCTTCTTGAACATAAACTGGTTATGCAGTCTAAGTTACCATGGAAATGTACTTCTGTAAGAAGTGAACCACCTTCTTACCTTAGAACCCAGAGGTAAACCTGAAATTACCTGACCTAGCTCCATTTCCGCCTTCATATTAAGGATCTTTGGTCTCATACTTGGTCCGCATGGACCAAAGAGAAGATGCTCCACCCTCTCGTGTGCATTGGGCTCACATAATAAATCCAAACACACCTCAAAGCTGTGAAGAAATACTTGAAGAACAAAGAAGACTAAGAAATGCTGACAGCCATGGGGTTTGAAAGAAACACTGACAGGTTGCAAATTGCTTCTTTTATTTTTCTTTTTTTCATTGGCAGCTTAGTCACTCCTGACACGAGTCGCTCCTCATGTGGTTATGTTTGTATGAGTCAAGCATGGTAACATAATTCAATGAACAAAGGTGTCCCTTGAATCAGCCCGTCACTGACCACACGTGACCTGACCCTCGGGATGAAATTGCTCAGCTGTATAAGAACACATATACAAAATACCCATTCAGCAGCAACAGTCTGTTGCAATATGCCATTCTCAGCATGTTGAAATTGGACATACTTGTAAATTACAAATTGCCATCGGCCTGTTTCCTATCACCACTTGCCATGTGCACATCTGAAAGGTCTGAGTTGTTTCTTGTAGGTTTTGTGGAGTTGTATCACCAACTGCTGATCCAGCAATATGTCAAGGCTTTTTCTTGTTCTCTTCCCACAGTAGGTCACATTGAAATTTCTTCGGTTATTATTACAGGCCTTGTGATTGAAAACCAGCGGCTACCAAAGACATATGATTATCCTTTATTGCCTCATTAACTAATGGGACTTTAGTTACTTTTTAACTTGTCCCTTTAACTTGTCACTGATGAACCTAAACCTAGAAAGTTTGCGTTTTGATGGATTATTTAGAGAAACATGTGAATAGGTTTTGTTGTGTGTCAAAATAACCTTAGTATGGATCTTAGTCTATACAAGGCCACAGAGTAAAGGTGCTGAGGGACATTTTCCTATAGACTTGCACACAACTGAACATCTTAGTACAAACTGAGGATAAGAATACAGGTTAAAGCCACTGTGGTGAAGAGAGAGCCGAGAATAAAAGCAAAGCTGTCAATACATTGGCTGATCTACATCCCTGTGTTCACCTATGGTTATGAGCTGTGGATGGTGACAACAATGAGGTTTCAAATACAGTGAGTATTTGACAATATCTTTGAAGGGAAGCTAGCCTGTCCCTTAGAGATACGATGACAACTTCAGTGATTCCGAAGGGGTTGAGAGTAGAGCCACTACTCCTACACATCGAAAGGAACTAGTTGAGGTGCCAAACCACCTTCTGGGCACCTTCTGTCCAGAAAGAGGCCCTGGCATAGACCCAGGACAAGCTGGAGAGATTATATCTCTCAGCTGGCCTGGGAATGCCTCAGAGTTCCCCTGGATAAACTGGATCAGGCTGCTGCCCCCATCACCACTGTGATAAGGGGAAGAAAATGGATGGATGGTTTGATGAGCTGTACAAATTTTAGACCAATATCGAAGATTCAAGACTTTAATAGATATTTAAGTGTGCAATGTGAAATATTGATAAAAGTGTAATCTGTTTCTTCAAGTACACGGACATGATTTTTTTCATAACATTCAAAACAAATGTATCTTAAACAGATGGTTTTTGTGTTGGCAGTATGTTGTCATCCCCACCATTTTTTAGCCATTGTTATATTTTACCTAAGCCCTGTGCTTTTCTTGAATAAACCTGAGTCATTTAATAATGATTTAATATTATTTGCATTTTTATAAGTATTAATGAGCAATATTTCTCTAATGTACAGTAGTTTCTATGACTGAAGGACAGGCATCAGACTCACTGCTGACTATTTTGATGTTCTAACATGGTTTTAGTTGGTTTGTTGATTTCCAGCTTGATATTAGAAACAACAGAAGAAAGAAAGAGGAATATGGATGATCAAGGAGATTTGGGACAGTAGATGGAGGGGAAGACATAAATTGAAAACATCAGTGCTGAAGTGGAAAGACAGTTGATCATGCAAATGAAGACATGATGAGGTTTGACTCAAACTGGATACTAAACACAAATAACTCAATGCAAAGAATACTCAGCGATCTAAATAACCCCGCAGTGGCATTTGCTATTCCAGGACAAATCAGCCATGCATTCATTTGATGTTTATTGGTAATTTGCTTCAAATTTGTTTGTTCTTGTTGATTGAGTTTGCATACATACAAAAACACACGATGGCCTGTTGACGTGAATAAAAACAAACAGATAATTTTCCAAGTGAGGGATTGATGAAACAGCCAGGTAGTCATGGTAACACTGAACAGGTAAATGTGCTTTCATGTACACAGCCTCCATCCTCGCCAATAATGCAACTAATATGTTTAACAGACAACACAAATGAAAATAACAGTATTATTCTAAACTGTTATTTTATGACCTGCATGGTTACTCAGTCTCAAAAAAATGTTCCTACCATTTGATAAATGAATGCCGGGATCCTTTGTTCCTCTTTCGATACTTTACATCAAACTAAATAGCATTTTGACTGTGCTTCCTACCAAAAATTCGGTTGCCTTGTCTTTTAATCAAAATGTATATCAGTCACATACTTCCTCAGAAGACTAATGCTCTTTCCTTTCTAAGTTTGTTATGTAGGTTCAGTATAATGGGGTAAGAAAAACCTCTTTAAAATGCTATCGTATGCAAAATGCTCCATTATAGTCCCAAAAGCAGTGAACCACAATGAGCAATCTCAAGTGTATACAAAGCAAACATGCATAATTGATATATCTTTTACATGCATGCCACACTTGGCATGCACATATGTTAGTCACAACAACATAACACATAAACAGAAACCCTCCCTCCCTCTGTTCAGCAAGTCTTTGATCATTCAGTGCCAACTTCAACATCTCAAAAACTACCAAAAATATACTACCAGGAGTATCCCCCGGCATAGACCCAAGAGAGATTGTGTCTCTCGGCTAGCCTGGAAAAGCCTTGGTATGCCTCTGGTTAAGCTAGAAGAAGTGGTAGAAGATAAATAGGTCTAGCTCCTCTTCTTAGGTTGTTGCTCTCCAGACCTGCTCCTTGATAAATGGAAGAAAATGGAGGGATGGATGGTGCTTTGGTGTTTTACAGTAAAGTTAAGGAAATATCAGTTAGACAACTTTGTGTATAAAATTAATTAGCAAATATTAAAATAAAACCTAACAGCTAAAAAGTTATCATGTTAACCCCGTTGATGTGAGCATACTGTCTTTAAAATCTAGCTTAACGTACCTAAATATAGAACCTGACCAGCTGTCAGCTGCTAGTGTGAATGCCAAGTCATGTTAACAGTTTTATGCAACAGCCGAACTGCATGTCACAGCTGTTATCGACCAGATTATCAATACATCAAGGCACTTGTGCCGAGAATGCACTGATCATTATTTTTGTTCTCTGAATTAGATTTTTGTAACATTGCCTGCTTTATCCTGTGTCTGTTTCAAAAAACTGATTATATATATTTGAGGTCTGTCAACCCACTAAAATGTAACCGTGACCAGCTACATTATAGAACAAACTTTCTCCCTAAAATAGCAGCAAAGTTATCGGCTGATCGTTGTACATATCTAATTAATGACCTGGTCACTGTCAGCTGATAAGAACACACATATAATTGTTATCATCAGACTTAAAACAAGAAACTCGGAGCCAGCGTGTCTCATATGATCTTATCAGAGCTGACAGGATCCACGAGTCACTCACACTGCTCTCCATCATTCCTTGCATTCCTACAGTAACATTTGCGGTAAAGTCATGCTGTGGGCTCTTTATGGTGCCACACAGAGCTAGCTGAGCCACACTGATCCTACCCAGGCACCCAGCCTGTCTTGTGACTCTCCCAGAGCTGCTGACAGTCAGACCTTTTGGAAGTGACGTAGAGCAGCATACATAGCATGCGTGCAGAGGGGTGGCTATATGTACAAACAGAGTGAGGGAAAGAGTCCAGGCCTTTTTAGTGGAGGGTCAGCTTGACACTGATGTCATCCGTGACCGTTGGGCATGAGATAACGCAACAGCTCCCTACCTCTGTGGCTCTTCTCCGTATAAGGATGTCTCTATTCATATTACAGCTCAGTTATTATTAGTAACTCTGCCCCATCCCTGGCCTTCAAGTGCAGGAACAGCAAATTTCACATATTCACTTTAGTACTTTGCTAGCAAGACCAAAATAAATCAGAGTATTAAAAAAAATATGATGAACAGTTATTAGGTTACTGCATGGGATTTTGCATGTGGTGTCACATGATTTACATGGGGATGTCATTGGCTCCTGCTCCAGATATTTCCAAAATAGTAAAGGAGATCATCTCATCATGTGTGTTTTGTCCTCTGTGTCTTTCTAATACAATGCCACTGTGACAGAAACCTCAGTGACCTTGAGCTACGTTATTTGATCAGAGTGCCCAAGACTTTCATTCTTTCACCGCTCACAATATATAAATGAAACCCCTATGAGTACAGTGCTACCACCTTTCTGATTTCTTATGGTTTTGCATATTCGTCACACTTACATGTTTCAGAATATTAGGCAAATATAATCTGAGTGACTACAAAATGCAGTTTTTAAATCTTTTTATGATATGCTGTTAGTATTTTGTCAGATTCATTTGATGATCTGAAACATTTAAGTTTCACAAATACGCAAAAAAGAAAATGAAATCAGCATTGTATATTCCCCGTAACGCACACACACTGAACAAAGTAACAGGTACACACCCAAAAACAGATGAATCAGAAACACTACAGGATGAGCCTCTCTCGATCCGCTGGGGGCTCCCTCGTGCCATCACACAAAAACACAGACATGCACATACATCAGTAGTAAAATGTGACATAAAACGTATGCACTCGACAGCTGTACCGCACTGTGGATCCTCTTACCCTGTGAAGGCATAACTAAGTGTTACCATCAGCCCAAAACCTGAGACATCCCTATTAATAACACAGTGGTGGGAATCTCACTTTTGATAGGTAACAAATCCCAGTCTCCTATTGGCAAAGGTAAAATGAGGTGAAGCTCTCAAAAACCACATGGAGTGCAGAGATACCCCAAACCACCTCATCCTATCTGCTGGGCAGCACTTTAAAACCTGCGCTTGACGTGAATAATTTACCAGCACTCTGTAACCAAAAACGGGACGTATGCTCAAATGAGAAAAGGAGGGATTCCCTGTATGTGTGTATGAGTGCGCGTGTGTAGGTGGTTGGTTTTGTGTGTATGAGTCGTGCTAAGCGGGGGAAGCCCCCCTCCCCTTGGTTTCTGCCTCTGCAGTGAGCCTCACCCATGCAACAGCCAATCAGATTGCAGCTAGAGAAGGGGAGAGAATGATGGGGAAAGCCAAGCAGGGGGTGGTGCTTGCCCGCAGTGAAAGGTGTCAGTGTATGTATGCGTCGACACTTATGTAAATCCAAATCTTTGCATGTTAAATATGTCGTTGGAATACATGATTGTGTGTGCATTTCTAAGATCTTTTACTGAGTTTGACCTGCATAAGAAAGAATTAGCAAAATAATGAGGGGATATAAAGGAAAACAGAAGCAACTGTGTGAAGTGTAAAGACATGCTGATAGCTGCCTTAACTGAGCAGTAATGTGGTTTCAGATTACACTTCCTGCACACATTGTATGCTGAAGAGGATTTCAAAGGCATTGCATTAGTGACATTAGATACTGCATCTATTTTCGTGTTGTTTTAACAGAATCCTCCCACTTCAAGGCCAAAACTACCTATGATGGTGAAAACCCTGCATGAGCAGCCACTGGAACATAGACAGAGACATAGACTGTATGTAAATGATGGCAAGTGCCATCCATTGGTTTTAGAATCTACATTTTAATGTCACAATATTAGCAGTATGGACACCAGCATGATTGGTCTTGGTGTCAGAAGTGACCATATCAAGAAAAACAATTGGCATGGTAAGTAATCTAGTTAGGTTGGCTAGCAAGCTGTGTGGGTGCTATGTACTGCTACATATATCTGCTACTTGGTGCTAACTACCAGAACAGGAAATCTGACAATTTGACTAAAACTGAAACACAAATTGTTTTGGCTGGTGTGTACTGTATAAGTGGTGCATATAACGGCACCTCTCCACAAACAAGTGGAGAGCTGCTAATTAACCCTCTGGGGTTCGCCGGACGTGCCGGCGGGTCAAAATCACATGACCAATTTAAGACGACAGAGCTACAAGATGCAGCATGTCAGAGTCTCCATTTCAACTTGGGTCGAAAGTGCGGACTTCAAACTACATACCAGTTTTTGAATTGTGTCGATGGGCCACGTAAAACCAGAGGTATGATAAAAAATACACGCGATGTTTTTTTCTGAACAAAACAGTGGTGTTTACAGCGGGAAGAATGGTAAAAACGGCGTTTTCTACAGACAGCGCTAGCACACACTCTCCCTTTGCGAGTGAAAAAAGAATAACAAAAAATACCCCTTCCCTATTGGTGTTAGAGTTTACCATGTCAGCCAATCAAAAAAATGATAAGGCAACATGTGACATTTGGTTGTTTTTAGGAGTGACACCCACAACGGAAAGCAGGCGAGCGAAAGACAGAGAGAGAGAGAGAGTTTTTATATGTGAGACATTAGTGACGTTTAGCGTGTTTGGAGGCTATAGTTAGTGTGTTGTGTAGTTATTGTTTTGTATTGTGTGTCAGTTATACTGCTGAATTTCATATTTGCTCTAAAAAAGCCGTCAAAGGCAGATTCCAGTGTAAACGCTGTTCCCACATTGAAAACTGGACTGATACACCTCCTGTTGTCAGACCTGCAGTGTTTAGGCCTTTGGTATTCTCCTCTGTCTTATACTGAACACAAACTAGATTTTTTGGACTGGCACAAATAATTTGTGCGCCTTCTTATTTGATGCAGCACACCTGACTGTTCTGTAAATAGATTTAAATGGTTATATAAAAAAAGCCTGAGGCCTTGGCTGCATTTTTAGGTAAATAGTACCATATAACTTTGTTGTTTGCAAAACTTGTGCATAATTTTTAGAAATGTATAATTTCTATTTGCATTTCAAGTTATGAAAATGATTCGTTAAACATGTTTGTGGGTTTTACAGTAAAAAAATATAACTTTTTTCTACTCGGATTTTGAATTTTTTGTCTGAATTTAGATCAACTGTGCTAATATAGTATGCCAAAATGAAAAAATAACTCAAATTCCAGATATTTGAGGTTGTGCTGAAAATAATGATACCAAACAAGGCAAGAAAAACACATTTTAAAGGTGAAATATAGAGGTAAAATCAAAAGTAGTCAAAAACGGCCAATTATACCCTGGACCCCAGAGGGTTAAAGTGGCCTTCGGACTAAATCCAGTTTTCAAATAAATGTGTTATTAAGAACACATATGCATTCTTTGTCATCACTCCCACACAGCAAAATCTCCAGTGTTAAATTAACACTGGAGAGTGTCTATATGGGTCCACACCTCTGAGTGTTAAATACAACACTGTTGAGTGTTAAATTAACACTTTTGACAGTGTTATATGTTTAAAAGTAACCTAGTCCGTTTTGAAGATTAACAATGGCTAACACTGAGCAGTGCTGATTTTCTAACACTGGAAAATAACTCAAATGTTAGAAATATTCCAGTGTTAGAAAATCAGCACTGCTCAGTGTTAGCCATTGTTAATCTTCAAAACTGACTAGGTTACTTTTAAACATATAACACTGTCAAAAGTGTTAATTTAACACTCAGAGGTGTGGACCCATATAGACACTCTCTAGTGTTAATTTAACACTGGAGATTTTGCTGTGCAGGTATGTTTGTGCATAACAGTCCCCTGTTTGGGGAACACACACACACACACACACACACACACACACACACACACACACACACGAGAAAACATGTCTAGACTCAAAAGCAATAACAGAATGAGCACAACAACTGAGTCACTTTATTTATGTTCCCCTCTGCCCTCTCCTGGCTTTGACAGCCAGCCACGCAACATTCCCCATAATGTCTTTTGTAGTAGTTTAGCATGAAAGGCTATAAACTATCATGGTTGTCTGAAATAGAGGTCAACTCTACCCTGTATCTCAAACAGGCTGGAAGGTGGGTGGGTCTTATTATTTTGTAGGTCAAGGTTCAGTGAGACTGAACTGATGAAGACTGGAAGTAAATACATTCTGTCCCGTTTGACCCCTTCAGACTGAATTTTGTTGTGACTTTTTTGGTATTCTTGTTGTTTTTTAGTGTTTGGTGGTCATAAATCATTGCTGCAATGTATTAATCTCAGCAAAATCGGGATAAGCCCCGCAAGATGTGCAAAATCAGATGGGTAGGACTTTAAATCGTTGCTGGCATCTCACTTTTTTTTTTATCCACATCCACTCAGTTGTGTTTATTCCAAACAGAAATTACCAAGCTACAGAAAATTCCCACCAAGAAAACACTACATCTCATGTCCACACACATGAAAGGAATTGTGTCCTTTTAAGGACTGACACAGAAGCAACAATTACATTTCTGTTTAGGTATTATCTCTGTTAAAAATAGAAACACTGAAGACATTCCTGATCCATGAACTCTCTGGGGAAATCTGCAGATAATCAGTGAATTCCAGACCTGGTGGTCTTGTGCCTCTATTCACACGGTCTTCTGAGACCAGGACCTGTCAATGTATATGTGTGTCAGCACGAACACATGTGTAAGGAACTGTCCACGGGGGAGAGGCTAACCCATGATTAAATCCTTATTATCTCCCTTAGAACCAAATTAAGAAAATTACTTAAGTGCCCCATGAGGAGAGATGAGCATGGCCACAGGCAGCTCAGGACCAAGGGTTAAAGTTCAGAGGTCAAACCGGTGACCCACGGGGCTGCTGTTTCCAGCATGTGCCTTTCTTTTGCCTACTTACTTCTACTACTATTGGAAGCTAACATATTAGGAAAAATATAATTAAAGTAATCTCTAATTGAATAAGTTATTATTTTCATGATGACATATGCAATAAGATGGGTGATAAGTTAAAGGCAAAACAACAACCTTTAGCCCTCTGATAGTGTGTGGGAAAGGGAGGTCATCAGTCCACTTGTCCCCTTAAAAGGAAGTATAACTGGAAATCAAAATAAAGTTCTTCCAAGTGATCACCGTTATTATGTGATGAAACATTTCAAACTTGGAAGTGATTTCCAGTAACACGTCAGAGACAGAGAATGAATGCCATGGTGCACTTAAGCATTTCTGTGGGTATATGATGGTAGTCCAATGCCTTACTAAGGCATCTTGTGCCAGATTTACTAATGGTCTGTGCCACCACAAAACTCTAGCGGCATTAAGAAGCCAACTAAAAGAGAAGAGACAGAGGAATTCTGGAGTAAGTTGGATGAAGTAGTAGAGAGTGTCCCCACGGGATGAGAGTGGTGAGCTGAATCAACCCCAATGGACATGTAGGTGAAGGAAAAAGAGGTGAAGAGGCAATGAAGAGGAAAAGATGGAAATGTCTGGATTTTGCACAGACTTGAGGGAGGAGTTGAGACAGACTGTGGATGGCAGAGAAGACTTACCAGATGACTGTTGACAGGAACTGCCAAGCATTTGGTGCATCCTTGGGACAAAGGAAAGAAGACAAGGAGACTTAGTGGTGGAATGAGTTAGCACAGAAAACTATCCAACGGACAAGAGTGACAAAGAAAAAGTGGAATAGTTAGGAAAATGAAGAAAGTCAGCCAGAGGGAGGAAGTGAGGTGTACAGCAAAGACAGAGGTGGTAAAGGCAAAAGGAAAAGGCTTCCATTTAGTTGACAACCACATGTCAGCCAACCATAGAATGCACAATTTTCCTTTCCCTTTCCCCCTAACTGGAAGCTGCCAGGGGCCAGTGGATAGTCAGAGTGAATCTGGCTTTAGCAACTTATTTCAGAGAATAAACACAGTCTTTGTATTAGCTATTAGAAAGGGTGAGTGAGGGTACAAGTGGTTAATTGGGCACAGCAACATCCTAAGCTACACCTGAGAATAAGAATAAGGCTGTGGGAAGTAATATTTAAATAAAACAGGAAGTTTGGTTTGTTTTGTTTCTAAATTGAGTATCCAAAACAAAAATCTGACAATGCAGATTTTTGTTCAAGCCAATAGCTGAGTAGTGTTACACTGAGGTCATGTACAATGAAATGCAACCACCTAACAGGATATGATACAATTCATTCAGCATTACCATACGGTGGAACAGACATGGCTCAAAATATCAACAAATCCATACTGGGCCACTTGTTTTGAATTTATGCTGTTATTAGTGAACATAACATAAATTACTGAACATAAATATCTTCATTTTTATTGTTATTTTATTATTATTGATTTGTATTTTATATTTATTTATTAAGTTATTATTTACCTGCAGTACACTGAGGGTAAATGTCACTGTCATATGGAAACATCCAAATAACAATAAAGAAAACAGAATTCCTCAGTACAATCGGACCTGGGAATTCTGAAACACTGTATGTCTAGTATATCCGCCAAGTGTCAGTTACAGCACTATTACTGGGAGAGAATTGTGTTGCGGGCTATGATGTCACTGCAGGTAGGATACAAAGCCTTGCAGCCACTGAGCTTATCTCCATCTCCGCCCTGATTCCATGCATCTCTCTCTGCCCACGTAGAATGCCTGAGAACTGGGTGAGGGGTACAATATAGCAGGGATCATTCCAGAGTTGGGTGTGGTCTTGTTTGGGTGGGTGCTTGCTGAGCAGGAGGCTCATCTACAGGGGACAAACTCAGTGACCTTGATGCTACACGTCAATGTCAGCTTGTAGTGATTTATTAATGAGGTTATTAGACACTTTGAGGAATCCAGTGTTAGTGGGAATATCAGCTGGTATCTATATGCTGAAATTACAGTGTTTCTGCATTTACATCCTTTGGGAGTAAGACGCATTGCACAGAGGTTAAATAGGTGACAAGAAGATCATTTTTATAATTACAGTATTTGTGTAAAATACAAATAAAGAGCCAGTGATTCTAGCAGTTTCTGAATTCATATTTTTCTCCCCATCTCCTTTCCTATACTTGTCTTATTCCTCCACTGCAGAGGACGTTATGAAACATGCAGAGCCTTGGATATGAATTGCAAGCACGTTCAGCTTGAACTAGAGGCAAGGGAGGGGGTATCTGCGTCATCACTGCCTTTCAAAGCCAACAGATTCACAACTATGTGTCTCTCCCTTACTCCTTTTTTTCTGGGTTATGGCATACTATCCTGATAGCCTTTAGCAGTGATTCACATACTCTGATCCCCAGCCGTTTGCGTCCTCACTGCAGAGAATAAGGGGCATGAATGGAGGAAGGATGCTCTAGGGAAAAAAGTTGCTTGTGCAACACACTCTGACGTCAGCACAGCCTCTCTCCTGCGTAATCAGTCATGCTGCAAAAGTACTGGAGATGGCTTGCACACACATTCACTATCATTTCTAGTTTATTTGCTGCTGTTGTAAGCATCGAGCCTCAGGCAATCCATCATGCACTGGTATTGACATACTGGAACAGGCATGTTTTGCTCACATAACTATATAATATTCTCTTGTTGTTAACAATAGATTTTAGATTTTGACTCCGTACCCTCCTTTTTCCCTTTGTATTTATTTCACACATGATTATTAATATGCAAAATTAGCTGATGCCAGTTTACAGCATACCCATGCAGCAATTCTCTGGCAAGTTCATTTTTCTGTTTATTTTTCAGTTTATGGGCATATATTTCCCATGTGGAGTGAAAGTTAACTATTCATTGTACTAAATTTTAAAATCTCAAATCTAATAAACCATTCTGCCAGTTGGTGAAATAACTGGAACATAAAGTTCTTCCTTGACTCTCTCAGTTTCACTCGCTGGACCCACGTCCTTATTTTAGGTTTGACAGTGTTTTAGTAAACAAAGGTGAAAGGCTCGGACATGAATTGAGCTGCTTTTTGGGGAAGGCCTCAAAGGGGACTGGCGGCAGCTCCCAGGCCTGGCAGATCCCCATGTACTAAATAGAAGCGAAGAAGTTAAAGAATTGAAAAGGGAAGGGAGGGAACAGCTAGTAGAACTGGGGGAACATATATAGATGAGAACCAGAGGAAGCATGTTTGGAGGCGTGGTCCCGCTCCTGAAATTCAGTTACTTATCTCCAGTTATTTCAGTCTGATATTAAGATCCAGGCACCCTGCCTTAATGCTTCTACGGCTTCCTTATAACGTTAGCAATGAGCAATGGCAGCTAATGTTAGCTAAGCAGTTCCTTAATGACTGTTCTCAAAAAGGACTGGTTCCCAGCACACATGGAGACTAACAGAAATGCTTTATGAAGAGAAAAATAAGTAAATAAAAAGTGAAGAGAAAGAAAAAGTTAAACAGCAGTGTCTGCATTGGGTAGCTCAATAGTCTGGGTTTGAAGGTCTTCTGGCCAAACATCACAAGACCAAAGTCGAAGCAAGACATTTAGTAGAGCCTTCAATTTACTGAAGGAACTTCCTTCAGTTTCATGCATTAAAATGACCTTGAATAGTTTTTTTTTTTTTTAAACTATAATAGCTAATGCTACCTTGCCTATTACATGGACCAACTGCAAGCTATCTCTAGCAAAACCCCACTTTGCAAATCCTAGTGCACTGTCTCCAACTTCATGTGATGTAGCAGACAATCCCTGAAAACATCCTGAGCCTTGAGGAAATAGGGGTGAATCTTGTCTTGGGATGTTCCTAGTGACTAATTTGTTAATTGTTTAAACAAGAGAAAAAAACTGACACTAGCTGAGAAGCTAAAAGACAGAAAACCATAAGAAAAAGTGAGCATGTTTTACCATCTGACAGGGCTGCAACAAGGGTTTCTACACTGTCATAGTTTTATATAATGTGTTTTAAAACTTTCTTTGTGGCCATTACCCACAGCCTCCCACAACACACAAACTCTAATTAACGTCCAGTTTTTTGACACACAAACATTTTCATTTTGTCTTACCTCATGGGAAGACACACTTCACTAACAGAGTTGGCATCCGTACTGTTATAATGAATCCTTCACTCATTTATCTCATTTTTTAAATTTCATACAACCAGTCCAAACCACATGCTTGCTCCCATTTGAGGTCTGGAAAAAATCATTATCTCGTCTGCTATCACATGATTGCTGCATGATTTCCTCTTTTCACTTATGAATAATATTATTATCATGAGATGACTTGACTGTGAGGGCACAGTCTCACACACACGTGTGCTGATCCTTCCCTGCATGGCATGGAAAAAATTGATTTTGTGACACTAGGCTTGGCTGTGCACAGCAGTACTCACCATACACTGCACACGTGATGATAACAATTGTGACCGAGATGCATGTGCAGTATTTAAGAAACACGGGCATGTTGGTGACTTGTTTAAGCTGAAATGGTCAGAGAAGACATGGGGGCTCTGTGCACGTGCAACTGGTTGATAGGACCAGTTAACACACCAGTCCAAGTGAGAAAGATCAGCTGAAACACTGTCCATGATTACAGGATGCTCCCAGCATGCCCTGGGCTCCCTGGAGGCTGCAGAGGTCATGCAAGATAGTCTTGTGTCCTTTTGAATAAATAATGCATGAGGAGTAAAGACTGAGTATATGGCAAGAAAACAAATGAATTAATTCATCTGAGTACAGGCTGTACAGTTACTGTCTTACATTCATTGTCTGAATGACATTTTCATCCTTCAAACACTAAAAAACCAGCATAAAAAGTCACAAATATTGGTTACATTTCTTTAAAGACAGCTAGCCACAGATAAACTTTAAAAGCTCCTGTAATGGCTGCTTCAGAAAGGATGGAATGTAGAATAACAAGAACAAAACACAAAGGAATGATTTTTTTCTTCGCAGATCATACATTATTCTGATGAGTATGTTAAACATCCAGCATCCAGCTGATGTCCTGCACTTGAAACAGATAACAAAAACACTCAGAAGTGATGTGATGATTTGTGTAGGCTGGCAGCTTGGGACTTATGTAAATGGGTTAGAATGTGTGTGTTTCTTGGCTAATTGGAGGAGGTTTATGGGAGTGCAATGTTGAGGATTTGGGTGGGAAAAGGTAGGAACAGGCAAAGAGGTTAAAGGAAGGTGAGTGTGAGTATAAGACAGCTTAATAAAATCAGAAGGGTCAATGCAGATGGAGTAATAGAGGATGAAAAAAGCGATTAAGGGAGGAGGCTGTGGCTCTGCAAGAATCAAAGAAGTGCAAATAAGTGATGGGTAAGGGTGGAGGTAAGCTGTAAATTGTGGGGGTGGTGTTGCCAGAAGGAAGAAGAGCTCTGAACATTTGGAGAGAACAGGAAAGAGCTGTAGATTGTGGGCAGTTGGATGACAGTGAATATGACTGAGAGAGTGCACAAGGACTTTAGATACAACTCAGCTGAAGGTCATAGCACCAGCAGTGCTTTAGAGACACACCCATACCCAGTGCATGCTCCGCAGGGAGGGGAAACAGAGGATGCTTCCCACTGTAATAGGCAGTCGCTGGGGAGTACGGCATGTAGCACTGAACAGAGGAGCAGTACCATGGAAGGAAGTCTTTAAATAAAGGATGAAACAGAATGGAGGGATGCGACTGAAGGGTGCCGTAGGCAAGGATATGTGGTCACTGAGAGCTTGTGTGGGTATTACTGCCGATGATGGCTGACAGAAACCACAGGGGATTTGTCATAGAAATAGATTTACACATGATAATGATGTTACAGTATGTATGCAAAATACATTTTAATGTGAACGAATGTTTCTGGGCTAATTACGTTATCATCGATATGCAAACAGAGATATTACCTTGGAAAATTTAGTTTTTTCCCACCTACAATTCCCAGCATGGGAACAGATGAATCCACAATGGAATTCTGAAAAGGGGTAATGATGCTTTTCTGTGCACTAATTATTGATTTTCACTGGTACCATGGTCATTAGGAAGATTTTTAAAAAGCCCTAAAGGCATTAGGAAGAGTCCTAATACATTTCTATGTGTAGCCTATGCTTTTCTTTATATAATAGTTTGTCTGTTTTTTAGTAAATTATTCCATAAAGGAAATTTAAACCTTTTAAACCTATTTTAAAATTAATGTTCCTTTTGGCGTCAAAAGACAATTCCACATCTTGGCATTTTTTTTAAAGAACTATAACTTTTGTATAAAGGTTGGGACCAGATAGTGAGCAGCCCTTTCTCCAATATATTTCTATACACTTTAATAACAAGAAACAAGAGATTTACTATAAATAGCTATTATAAATTATATTCCAGTTTTTATTAAGGAATAAAAAGTAAACAATAAAGAATAAAAAGATGAAGAGAAAAATAAAGTAATATTTAAAAATAGTAACTGCAAGCTGGTCCATTAATCAGCAGTGCACATAAATCAACCATCTTTGAAGGTTGATTTATGTGCACTCTAAGAAAAAGATAAAAAGATTCTTCACCCTCATAAACATGAACTGATAATTTTGTGTAACATGCAACTAAAATATATATCAAATAATAAATCATTAAGGAAAAAAATACTGACTTAAAATGAATGATACACTCCCGAACAGGTGTCTGTATCCAGTTAGGTTCCCCAGGCTAGGCCCCCAATGCTAGCTAAGTCTACCTCAGATATGAGCAAAAAAGAGAAGCTGAAGCCATACCAGTGCAAATGTCGCCTGGATGAACTAGTTCCAAGTCCAGTGTTGAGGAACAAGGACACACTGATGACAAGTGGGCTACTGGAAGAAGTAGGCACAAGTAGGCAAAGGAAGATTTTACCTCGTGGAATGTTGGAATATTGGAATGTTACTATGCAAGTAATCCAAGTGGAAGGGATTACATGAAGAGGATGTCGGACTAGGGATGGCTATCGTTTAGGTTTTATCCGATACCGGTGCCAAACCAGTACTTTTGAAACGGTGCCGGTGTTTAAACGGTGCTCGAACAAGTGCTTAAAGAATGGAGAACACAAACTTTGTCCAAAAACTCTCATGTTTAGCTGGTTTTTTTTGTCAAAAGATAACAATGTTAGCCTTTTCTGCAGTTATAGGGCATATATGGTATCACTCTTGGCTGTAGCTCTGCTCTAAAAAAACGTACGTACCTGGGCCCGCCTACTATCATTGGAAAGGTAAAATGATTGGCTAGAATCCAAAGTGTATAACATCTCAGGAAAAAAAAGCACCGAAATGTGCGCTGCTTTTCGGTCTGGTTGCTACCGTTTATGTCAGAACCGGTGCCATGATGGCACCGGATACAGGTACCCATCCCTATGTCGGACCCATTGGAATCTTCAACATCCGATATCTAGACTGGCAAAACAACTAGTAGTTCAGTATTTGACATTTGGAAGAAGCAACTGCTGTCACAACTGGAGATCGACGAGGTACAACACAAATGTTATGGCAAGGGGGAGCCAGGACATCAGGTCACGGGAGAGATATCATCATTCCTGGCAGTTTGGGTACCAAGTCTCAGGAATAATCAGTGTTTTGCAGCTGACCTGAGGGATAGGACCATGGCTAAGTTGGAAACCTGGACCCTCCATGGCCAATTACCAAGACTACATGAACTACCCTCTGAAGGTCTACTAGAAGATGTGAATGCATGGACAATCCCCACTGCGATTGGAGCAATACAGGAAGAAAATGTGGGAGAAAGACACAACCCAGAACAACGATGCTCAATGGCTAGCAGAGCTAAGAGCAGAGCATAACATCTTCCATGAACAGGATCCAATAATGGTCACAGTGGCAGACATTCGTTGTGAGTTGAACAGCACCAGTCCCTAAGATGATTTAAACCTAATGAACCAGTTGCTAATGGACAAGACACACTCGGAATGGCTAACTGAAGACCAAAGGTTCCATCCAGTTACTGGCTAATAACCTGCCTCAGCACCACATAGAAGCTACTGTCAGGCATCATAGTGGCTAAGATGAACAGGCACATGGTTCAACAGATGAGTGTTGCACAGAAAGGAATTGCCAGAAACACCAGAGGGACAAAACATCAGTTACTGATAGACAGAGCAGTCGCTTGGGACTATAAGACTAGACTGAGCAACTTGTACATGCCTGGATTGACTACAATAAAGCCTATTACTTGTTCCTTCACATCCTGAAATGCCTAGAACTATAAAAGAGCAACAGGAACCCAAGAGCCTTCCACAGAAATTCATTGGAGATGTGGCAGGCAACAGCAGAGGCCAACTTCAAGCCAATAGCACAAGACACCATTGAATGTGAGATTTACCAGGGAGATGCTCTGTTCCCACTGCTGTTCTGCACAGGGCTGAACCCCTTCAGTCTGATCATCAACAAGATGATCGGATACCGACTACGTGTCATGATCCTGGGCCATGTTGGCCCAGCATTCTTAGTTTTTGTGTGTTTTGTGTTTTGTTCTTTATTTATGCCATGGTTTCTAGGTTGTTCTGTTAAGATGTTCCTTATTTGATTACCCCCTGTGTGCCCCTCTGTGTATCTGTGAGCCCTCGTTTCCCCTCCTTGTGTTTTATTCCATGTTTTCCCCAGCCCGTTATGTCCGTGCTCTCCCCGTGCTCTCTCTCCTCCTGTCTGAACCTCTGTGTACTTCCTGCTTTACTTTGACAGTCTCCCGTCAGTGTTGCATTTACTCCTGCCATGTCTTATTATGATTATCAGTGTCACCTGTGTTCCCCGTGTGCTCCCACTTCCCTCGTTAACCCTCTGTGTATTTATGTCTGCGTCTCCCTCAGTTCTGTGTCGCGTTCTCCCTCATTCATGGCCGTGTGTTTCTCCGTGTAATATGTTATAGTTTCCAGTTTAGTTTGTATGGTTTTTCTCTCCAGCAATAAAGCTGTGTTTTGAGTTCATTCCTGCCTCTGTGAGCTTGCGTTTGGGTCCTCATCCTGCCTGCACACAGCCGCAACCATGACACTACGGAACTGAGCAATCCTTAACCACCTGCTGATGAATTACCTGGATCACAGTAAGCTGTATGCCAGGAGTTAACAAGGTATTGATTCACTGATTCACACCATTGGGGCCTACATCAGTGACATCAGAATGTCATTCGAACTGGAAAACTGTAGTCACATGGCAACAGAGAGAGGGAAGACAGTCAGAACTTAGGGTTTGTACTAGGAGAAGGCAACATTGCAGACACTGAGGACAGCTACAAGTACCTGGGAATCCCACAGACAAATGGAAATCAGGAAGAGGCTGCTAGGAAAGCCACAACCACCAAATACCTGCAGACGGTAAGGAAAGTCCTATGGAGACAGCTAATTCGGAAGAACATAATATGGGGTGGCTGTAGAGCAGGTCACCTACTAACCGGAAGGTTGGTGGTTCGATCCCAGTCTGCTCCAGTCTGCATGCCAAATATCCTTGGGCAAGACGCTAACCCCATGTTTCTCTCCGATGCATCCATCGGAATATGAATGCATGTGTGAACGTTAGATAGGAAGCACTTAGTAACAGCTAAGAAAAAGTGCTTGTGCGAATGTGTGTGAATTGAGTGAATGAACAAGTTGTGTAAAGCGCTTTGAGTGCTTAGAGTAGAAAAGCACTATATAAGAACCAGTCCATTTACTATTATCTTAACAATCAACACCTACGCCTTGCTGGTTATCAGATTCCTCTGTTGGGATAATGCTGGCCAAAGGAGAAGATAAAGGCCACTGACATCAAGACAAGGAACCTCCTTATTATGCATGGAGGATTTCAACTAGTTACAATGTCCAATGGACGCTGAGGACTAGTAATTGTAAGAAGCACTATCCAGGATGAGACAACAAAGATCCATGAGTAAATCAGGAAGATGCCCACAACTTATCATGTCCTTAGTGAATTCCTCATGCAGCAGAAACCTGAAGAAAGAAGAAAACCAAGGAGGAGAAGGAATAGTCATCGAAGGATAAATCCTTGCACGGATGTACCACCAGCAGATTGTGGCTGACTTCCTGAAATCCTACCAGCAGCTGGACAAAGCAGCTGGACAAAGCTGGACTAAAACATAGGACAGATGCACTAATAATGGCAGCACAGCAACAAACTCCAAGCAAAAGGTCCATAGAGGCTGGGATCTACCACACCAGGCAAGACCCCAGGTGCAGCCTGTGCATATATACCCCTGAGACAATCCAGCACAAAACAGCAGGGTGCAAAATGTTAGCAAGAGGGCATACATGGGACACAAAAACCATATGACCCAATACTGTACATGAACATCTGTGACAAGTATCGCCTGGAAGCCTGGAGGTCAAAATGGGACACGAGCGCTGGTGGTTGAGAATGATTGAAAGACCGAGCTAAGATCCTGAGTAACTTCAAGGATGTGAGAGGCTCGAGAACATACTCTACACATTTTCTACCACTTTATCAACTATAAGACTGAGGTTGTGTCTTAGGAACATTACTTCACCACACAAAATGTTTTGAGAGGCTCTAAACTAAACCAGGCAAAACCCTGATTAAGCACCCCAAAAGTAGGAAGGCAGTAGGAGTTAAATCTCACTAGTTAATGGATATGAAAAGTTTGATTTGACTTCATGCAAACATAAAGATTTTGGATGACAAAAAGGACTTGGGTGTTGGTGTTGGTGTTGCATGGGTTTATGTGTACTGTACTTTACATATTTGCATCTTAATCATTTAACCAGTTCTTGGAAGAATGAAAAAGAAAATTACTTCATGCATCAACAATAATCCTGCTGAAAACTACAATCAAACAGTTTGCACGAGGAGGCATTATCAAAGCCTGTAGTGGTGTGTGTAATTTTTGAAGAGCAGTCAATATACAATAAATAAATAAATAATGTGTTAAGGATGATCAGCTGAAGAACAACAAAAAAGGACACCAAGGACTGAGGATGAGACTGAGACTGCAAATTGATTACAACGTGTTGCTGTATTGTGATATTTGCCCTTTATGTTGAGCATGAAAACTGTCCCTTTTCTGCCAACTTCACAAAGATAATATCACGACCTCGAACAGAGCAAATCTGTGATAACAGTAGCTAGTTACCATCATTTGGTTTTATGCAACCAGGCAAAAATTAATTCTTACGATTCTGTTATTTGGTATTGTAGGTTTAAGACATAAAGTTCACATATTTCATTACTTTTAAAGAATTAGATAAAATTCTGTATGACAACTCTGACTAATATATTGTATACACAAGCAAGTACAGTAAACCCTTTGCATCAAACCAGTCATTCTGTAAAATGAAGGTAGTTATTTTTATAGTTTTTCCTCATTTTCTCTTTTCATAGAACCATCTGACCAACCCAGTGGATGTCTTCAACAGCGCAACCTCATTCCAAAGGTTCACCATCAATTAAGTTCAAGAGTACTGTGTTATAATTACAGGGTTATTGTTACAGGGTTTAACTTCATTTTTTCATTGAACTGTCATCGTCCTTCAGCTTCAGCAGGGCTGGAGGAGCTTTAAGCTTCTGATATAAGCCTCTGACTTTGATTTATTTTTATTTTTATTTTTTATCAGTCTTCCTATTAAAAAGTATAACATGTGGGCTCTCACACTGACTGTCTATACTGTCTGAACAGGGAACTGGACTAAAATGAACTGAACCCCATTGTGGTTTCCAGTTCTTCAATCTTCCTCTTCACTGATTTGGGACCAAGTGCGAGCAGCGGAATTTAATTTGTTTCATCCCCATGTGAAGGGATCTGAATATTTTCTGAATCCCCTGCATGTGAGTGTGACATAGCGCCAAAAGCTCTTCTCTACTGGCCAGAGAACATCAGGTGTGACGGCTGTTCTATTAAACTGCCTCTGGCATCCATCACGCCCATGCCTCACCCAGACAAATGTAATGAACTAAGACCTATTAAAAATCAATTTTATAGCCGCTTTTGCTGTTCTCTTTATGTTCCAGTCTAAAAGCAACAGCAGAAGGGAGGGAGATTGTGTAAGAGAGTGTATTAAATTAAACTAAAATAACATAACTTTCCCCCACTTACACAATCTCATATTCAAACTTCAGTTGAAGTGCGATTGGTTAAACAGAACAATTTTTTCTTTATGAACACAACTTGTGAAATTTGCTACCCATACAAATACAAATATACTACAATACTTCCTTGTGATTTTATTCCAGCACACAAGTAATTTCATCAAGTTTGCACATTTTAACACTTAGAGCCCCAAGAGCAGCCATTTGGCTTGATGGGCCAAGGACATTGGAAGGTGATAATGCTCTGTTTTTGTGCAAGTGATTCTCACATTAATCATTTAAAGGAGCCTTATGCTGTAAGCATTAGGAGAGTGCTTCTATTTTTCTTTATACGCTTAGTTTAAAAAAAAAATTATATATATATATATATATATATATATATATATATATATATATATATTAGGGGTGCAACGATATTCGTATCGATATTGAACCGTTCGATACAGTGCTTTCGGTTCGGTACGCATATGTATCGAACAATACAACATTTGTAATTTATTTTATCAATTTTCCTTCTGACGATGCTGTCTGTGTTGAGCGCTCAGTGAATCTGTGTTCGACTACTCCGCCTAGGCTGCACTGTCGCGCGCAGATCCACTGAGCGCTCAACACAGACAGCATCGTCAGAAGGAAGAGCACAGGGCAAGCTAGCGAGACAGAAGTTAAGCTCTACTTACAACATTCAGATCTGGCGTTTGGAATTATTTTGGTTTTCATGTGACGTATGACCCTGAAGGTAAGCGAGTCATGGACTAAAGTAAAACAGTATGTTGGATGTGCCATGCAATGCTCAATTACATTGGTGTGAACTAGTGTGTTAGCGCAGTTAGCTCGTTAACGTGTTTGCCGTCTAGCCCATGCACGGAGCGATCGGCGGTAGCTCGTTAACGGAGATTTGCCGTGTTGTGGCGTTAAGGTCATTTCAACGAGATTAACCTGAAAGCACTAGTGGGAACACAACGAATATGACTGCACATTTACGCCGACATCATCCTAGTGCAAAGACAAAAACAACAAGCATGCTACTAACTTTAGCCGAGTCATTTAGACAGCTGTTAGCACATGATTCTCCTTATGCTGCTGAGAATATAGCCCAGAAGAAGCGGATAGTATAGCTTTTATTTTGGAAAGAGCCATTTCTCTGTAATAAACTCTCTTTTCCAAAGATGAGTGATTCCTCAATCAGATACAGGGCTTGCAATATCGCTAGCCCGACGTCCCGGAGCTAGCGATTTTTTCCAGTCGGGCTACCAAAATCTATCTCTTCCCTGCCCGTCGGGCTATTGTAGGAAAAATATATGTCAATGCTTTTGCATTCTTTCAGAAATGTAGCTGGGTAATTATGTCATTGGCATCGGTGAGCCACTGTCAATATGTGACATATTGAAGTCGCGTTTGAATTTGCGCTTGTTTTTTTGCTTTCACTTTGCAATCGTGCGAACTGTGTATAGAGAGCGACAGCACTGATCTGTGAGTGATGATAATTTGTGCACCAATTCCTCTGACATCGTCTTATTAATCGTTAGCTTACTATGCAAACATGACAAGTGAAATCTCCCGCAGCAAGCTTAAACATGTGAGAGGTTGATCGCGCAGAGAATCGCTGAGCTTATGTGAGTGAGCGTGTAAAAGCATTTCAGTTCTGCTGAGCCAAATAAGACAGGTCAGGGTGAAGAAGTGACAGCCAAAGAAAAGCTTACCACAAAACGGAGAAGTTATGACAAATCAGACTATAAGGCAAAAAGAAAGTGCAGCTTTATGGTTTCATGGACAAAAGAATTTCTGTGGCTGCAATATGATGAGCTAAATAACCAGGGCTGCACATAAGTGGTCCGCAGCATTCGCTGTCAAAATAAAAAACACGCACAAGGGTTAGGGTTAAATTTAAAAACTGTACTTTTGAGTTAAAATATATATTTATAATTTTAATAAATGACAAATTAAAAATGCATGAACATTTTTTTGTATCGAAAAAATATCGAACCGTGACACCAAAGTATCGAACCGAACCGAACCGTGAATTTTGTGTATCGTTGCACCCCTAATATATATATATATATATATATATATATATATATATATATATATATATATATATATATATATATATATATATCTGTGTTTCTGTCCTTTTTATAGTAGCTGAGAAATGTACAGCCTTTAAGTTCACAAGCCTCATCATCCTCTCTCTTCCTCTTCTCTCTAAATGTGTGCTTCAGCTGTGGGCTGATAATGGACGTACTCTTTGGATGCACACACACACACACACACACACACACACTGAGCTGGTGACAGGCACTATCTCACTATCAAACAGCTTTGAAGCACTGAATATTATCTGAAAGGTATCACACTAATAAGCTCACTTTTGTGGGCTGAGCTGTTTTTTGTCTGCAAAAATAAAAGACTGAAGATGGGGATGCAATTTGCATACAACTATTTACATTAATACAAATTACACTATTTCTTAGTGTTGTTATCTAAGAAGGATCCTGCTTCTTCATTGCAGGTCTTTGTTGTATAGGAGTATGCAGGGCTGGAAGACATTGTGACAAGTAATAGATTAGTGCTGGATGAATGGATGGATAGACGTATCCTGTGGTTCTCACCCTCTTGCTTCTGGGAGCTAAAAGCTCCATTTGTCTACACAAATTCACATCTATGTGATCCTAGACTTATCCTTTACAATTCTTACACCAGGCACTGTAGCTGTGGACACACAGAAACGTATCTTTCCCTTGATTAAAAATTTTGGCACTATAGCTTCGTATTGATCCATCAACCTCTGGCTCATCCTTATGTCTGACAAGCCATTATATCTATAAGCAGGTCAGCCCACAATCTTGTTGATTTCAACTGAGTGAGACTGCACTGTGAATCAAACCTCTGCTGATCAGTTTGATGGATTTGACTGGTGATGTGCACTCAGCTTTCATTTCCCACTAGCTGGATATTTTTGGGATAATCTTCACTCGTCCTGGGTGAGAAAGCCACAATTTAAAGCTCCTGTTTTAGACCAAAGCTAATGAACTGATCAACTCCATGAATCCTGGTAACTGACAAATATATAGAATTTCATTCTTATATTGATTTCATTTTGTTCACTTGCTATGGCTGCTTTGTAGCTCTGTTTTACCTCTTTGTAGTTATCTTGCATCTGTTTTCAGTTGCTTTGCATTTCTTTGTGGTTGTTTGTGTCTATCTTTGTAGTTGTTTTATATCTCTGTGTTTGTTTTACATGTTGTTTTGAATCTTTTTGTGGTTGCTTTACATCTCTTTGTGATAGTTTTGTGTCTCTTCAGTGTTGTTGTGGGTCTCTCTGTATGTAATATGTAGAAAGGAAATGACAACAGTCACCTGGAACTTTAGTGGAGGCTGTGGAGTGAAGGTCCACTTTGCATCCTGGCAGACTTAAGAGTGGCACATTTACTGAGTAAGTCTACAAACTATTAGCAAACTAACAACCTCAGCCTGGAAGAATTGGTGAGCGAGACAATCCAAATTACAAAATGCTTTGGACAAAGTTTTGGAAATGATATTTTGCAGTTATGTGAAACTAGTCTGTGACAGAGACATGAAATACTGTAGTTGGTCAACAAATCATGGAATATCATTGATATGCTTCTTTTTGTTGTTAATGGAAATGTGCTGTGAAAATGATCTCTATCTTTTCATCTCATACAGCATTCTATTGTAAAGCTTCTGACCTGTTTGCATCCATCTTTTAAATAAATTGCCATCTTGTGGCCCTCATTTGGCTAATCTCACCGGATGCTCCGCTTGCCTTGGATCCCATTGAAAACTGTAGCATGTTTCCATTTCTTGGACATGTTCATAATAGCACTTGGAGCCTATCAAGGTGATACTCCAGCAGCTTTTTCTGCTTGTTTGTGCATGTGCATTATAGATAAACCTCCAGTCTTTGATGGGAGAATGATGGGAGACCAACGTTCGTGGCTAGCTGCCACTGCCTTGTTTTGTATGGAAACAGAGCTAGGAGACGAGCTTCTGTGAATTATCCTCATAACAGATAAGTCTCCTCTTACTAACCATCTTTTAAAGTTTAAAAGTTTAAAGTTTTTAATTAAAACCTTTTGCTTTACTCAGTTTTGTGTTGGGGGGCTCGTGTATGTTACTCCCTCCCTGACGCCTAGCAGAGGGGGTCGTAACAGCCAACAAGGCTGATGTAGAAATTTTAATAACTCCTTCAGCACTTACACAAGGACAGCCTTGATGATTGAGAGGTGGCATCCAAACTGGCTCAATAAAACAGGCAAGTAGAACAGGTGAAGGCTCAGACAACACTTCAGATTCACAACTACCTGTTTTGCCAACACACCACATTCATTTCCCATGAATATTTTTAATCCCCCCTGTACACACTGACAGTCAAGCATGACATTTTTTTTGTTTTGTTTTTTAAATCAAGAGGACAGCCTGTTTTTCTTAGCTGTGCTCACAGGACAGTCACTACAAACATCTGATTTTATAGAATTTGGTGTTAATTGCACACACAGTATAAAGTGTTTGAAATGAGCTCGGGCTCACTTTTGCTTACTTTTCTGTAAAAAATAAGTCACAGTACGACCCACATAATAGTTCAATTAAAATTACATCAAAGAGGAGATCATTTGTAGCAAACGGTTGTTAATGTTCGGTGTAAGAGGCTTTGCTGTTTGATGCCACTCTGAAAGAATCTGCACAATGACAGGATTTCTTCTGAGAGAGCTAATCCCATTAAAACACAGACATAAACATAAAACCCAACTGAAATTAGCACCAAAAAATAAAAAATACAGTAGCCTCAACAGAAAACAGCTACAAAACAATGAACTCATTGCCAAATATAGTCCAAATGGCTGGTGCCTAACAGCCAATACGACTGAGGTATAATGCCTGAAGAAACACAATGCTTCATTTTACTGCCAATAAATGCAGTACTTCTACAACTAAAGTTATATTGAAGTTGCCAATCATAATGATTGTTGAGAACATGGCATTTGCTCTCTTTATAGTTATAATTTATTCAGCTCCTTTAAGCCTTGTACCCCAGAGATGACAAAAATACATCTGCTGTTATTTTTAACACACTGATCAGATCTCTTATTACAAAAAGAAGCAAAAATGACAAATTATATCTCTAATATTATCATTTAAAACATAACAGCAGCCATAAGAGTCCCAATTCCTTCTCCTTTCAACCAGCTGAGCAGTGCTAATAGATCAAACATCACAGTTTGTCTTTAACCATGTCCTAGTGGGTGTGTGTATTGATTGCAGGACAGGCATTAGCTTTCTGGTTATTAATAGCCTAAGGAGGGAAGCCTAATGGGAGCTCTACTTCCTCCAACTGGTTTATTCATAGCAGGATCATTACTGCCATTTCTGACCCCCATCCTGTTCCTCTGTTTGACTGACAGACTATGAAAACTGGATGTCGTTTTGCATTTATCTTTGTGAAGACCAGTTTCAGTTTTTGACCTTAGCAGTGAAAGTAAGAACATTTTCCTCAATCCTCACCCAAAGATAGAGGGTGGTTTTTGGGTTGCAATTTAGTTTTAGAGCTTCTGAATTGGGCTTAAAAATGCCAGCCAGAGCTATTAACACATTTAGGTTCATTAATGCATAAACCTGGAAATAATTCATTAAAATAATTCATTAAAACTACACGAGGAAGCCACCATGTTGTCTTGCCATCTTTAATACAGTGGCAAAGATTGTCTTTATGCCTAATCTCGTATTATTTATGTGTTTAGAGACCAGCTATATATGTATAACGCCTTTTAAGTTATCTTTAATTTTAAGATCATAGAGAACTCTTTCAAAATAAATACATGACCACAATATATCATTATGTTTTCCTCCTTCAGTACTATCTGTCTCTCTCCTCTCTCATTTGCACTGTATCCTCAAGCTTCATCTCCTGAACTGAGGTCGGGGCAATAACACTCAAAAAAGTGCATAAACATGTTTATTTATTACCAATTTATGTATTACCGTATGGTCACAATTACTGACTGTGACCATATTGGTACTTGGGAAATCCTCCGCAACTCACCTCAGCATCGCTGTCATCAGATGGAAGTGAGTTTCACTGACTCGTACCGCACTGTTTGACAGCTTGCTCCAGAGTAAATATATATCAGACAACAGACACCCAGCATATTGACAGCTGAGTTAAGCAGCAAACTCACTATAAATGAAAAGCTGCCAGGTGTGTGTCTTACAGAGCATACTATAGGTAGAACTGTACACTTGAATTAGACGACAGTTAACAGCAGTTTTTGAACGCCGTACCTTTAATTTATATACCCTGGGTCTTTCCCAGTTATTAAGTCTTTCTGCAAATTAAAAATGTTTCCAAAGATTAAAAACACTTGTGCATGTCTCTTCTGTCACAGGCATACACTTAACAAGTTTCAAGCACGCCGGATGAACAGGTGTCGATGATAAGAGGAGGAGATGCTGTGCTGCTGCTGACTGAGACCACAGCCCTATGTCTGTCAGGCATAGCTATATATATGCCACAAAAAACTCAATGACTGCCTGAGCTCTTAGTGGTATTCCTGTTTTTGGTCCAAAAAGGACTGTTGAACAGAACTCTGTTTGAAGGGCCTGTTGTCTGTTAGTGTTTCTTCAAAATAATCCTCTGTTTCTTGCAAACATTTAGTGCTGGTGGTGAAAAGGGTCCAAGTGCATGTGTTCGCTTCTAGGTGAGATACTTACTGCTTTTCTATAGAAAGATCAAAAGAGAAACATTTATCCGAGCATAGGTTTGATTGGTACAGGGAGACGTCATGTCCTCACAAAGAAAGAAATATTTATGCATGTATATTTTGTGCATTTGTGTCTCTCTTTCATTTATCTCTCAGACAAAGACATGAAAGCAAAAACGCAATGTGCACACTTTGTGCGTCATGCTGTGCTATTCTTCTCTATACGGTGCAGAATGCATGCTATACCTTCTGTGCGTGGCTCATTCTGTGTGACTGTGTGAACTGTTTGCTCTCTCTCTCTCTCTCTCTCTCTGTGGGATGCTTTTTTCCATCTCTAGTATTCTGACAGGAGGCTCCACCGATCGCCTCCTGTCCTCTCCTGCTATCGGTCCCTCAGGGTGACAAATTATTCATAAACCATTTCCTTTTTCTGTATAGATATGCTTTCAAAAAGCTTTTCCTTATCCGCCTTTTAAGTTGCATTAGCTGCATATGTGATCTTGCTGCGGCTGAAGCACCGTCCTGCCCTCCAGGTTACATCTTGCAGTAGCTGTTTAAACAGAGCTGCATCGTTCTTCCTCTCCTTGCCTGTTGCCCTACAGCTCCCCACTTCCTTTTTAGCCGAGAAGCTGCAGCAGCAAACATCCGAGACGCCGCTTCAGTAGGAAAAGCAGGATGTGACAGAAGTCTGTTGAGATCCTTTCTGTTTCTTCTCAAATGCTTTTGCTGCTATTTACACAAGCAAATCAAAGTATTCTTTTATTAGTAATGGGTATTTGTTTCTGTGTACTCTGTGCTGCTCTGCCCACACATCTCCTGCTGCAAAGCTCAATATCCACCAGCTTCCTGTCCTGAGGTGCAGCATGACTCCGGAACACTGTAGGAAACAGCTGTTTAACAATTTACTCCTTGTACACCAGATCATGCACTCCTATCACATCGCTGGATAATATCTCAGATATGTTGCATTTAGATGACACATTACAACACATGCCACTTCAATCTAGAGACAGAATGTATCAGTGAAAGAGGATTGTGACTCTGAAAGCTTAAATATTGAGCTTCAAGGTTCAAAGCATGGATTGATCAGCCTGAGTTCTTGATTTGAGAGTTACCTGCACAGATCATTCATTTTCTCTCTGTTTCCAGTATTACAGTCCAAATGACCTCCTTCTTCAGCAGAATTGTTGGTGATTTTGGTGCATTGTGGTAAAGTCGAGTTCTTGTTGCAGGATCTTTTTTCCTACTTGTTTTACCAGATCAGTGTGACATTCACCTGTTGTTGAAAAAATTGCCAATTACAAGCATATAGGAACCAGGATGAGTAAAGAATGAAATAAAATCTCTGCCAAGGAGCACTGCAAGCTACAAAAGTCACAAACGGTTGTGAGGCCAACTACAACTTACACACTTTTCTTTCCAATTTCCTTCTGCTGATAGGATGATGACGTTGTCAGTATTGACTGACATGAGTGTGTTTTCTCTCCTCGGAGCATCTGAAACAAGATCCGGGTAATGTCTACAGGAAAAGGGTCAGAGATTGTCTGAAGCAGTCTGAACAGGACAACCCTACTGAGTGGATCTCATACCACAGATTATTAACTTAAGATATATAAATACATAGAAGGGCCTGGTTTACACCTAGGTGAAAATCAAATGTCGGGACTTGCCACAAATCACTGATCACATTTAGTTCATGGACCAGGTCACAAGGGAGGATATGAAAAATGACAAGCTTGCATTCTTAGACTGTGAAATTACCATCACTGGGGGGCATTTGAAAGGTAACCTGTGCTGTAAATCAATCCATACAGGTTTGACTTTCAACATCTGAGTAAATATACAGTCATGTTTTACTCAAAAAAAAAGTACAGATACATATCAAAGTGAAAACGTACAGGCTTTTAAATGCCAGCAATCCACACATTATCTGGCAGCACATTGCATTTGTTTGCTGAGGAAAAGGGGATAGTTGTGTGAGTGATGGCAAAAGAAAGAACAGCGACATCAACAGTGATTTTCTGACATTTGAGAGATTTGTGTCATTTAGCGTGTTTGGAGAATATAGTCTGTATACAGTGAAATCGGTTTTTGTTTTGGGTTTTTTGGATGTCACAGATGCAGGCCAAGCCACGAAAGACAAACTACAATGTAATCATTGTCACCAGCTGGACAGGTGTAACATTTTAATATAAATAGTTGTATATAACTTTGTTTGCAAAATTTTTACATGCTTTTTATTTGCATTTTAAATTATAAAAATGATTTAAACATGTTTGTGGTCATCATAGTAAATTCAAAAATAAAATTATTTCCTACTCTGATTTTTTTTTTTAAAATCAATATCAAACCATAACCATAAAGTCTGACATTTGCAGTTGTGCTGAGAAGAATGACCCCAAACAAGGTACCGGTAAACAGTTTTTTTAAAGGTGAAATCAAAAGTAGTCAAAAATGGCTACTTGACTCCAGAGGCTTAAACATCATTAAATTTGGGGGCCAGACCTCAATCCTATAGGATTGAGGTCTGCCCCCCAAAATTCATGATATCTGAGATATCTGCAGTCATCCGAGGCTGACGTCACAGGGTTTCATCTGGGGCACCAGTCTGGCCTTGAATAATTACTGCTTACCTGTAATATTCAAAATCTGAGACAAAATCAGCAACTACCACAAGTTCAGTTTAGAAAAAAAGATATTCTCAGTTCTTTTTTTAGTTACTTGTCAACACCAAAGCTAATCTGTTTTGTAAGCAGTGCCTGTGTTGTTTGGATTTGGCAACACAAGCAAGTAACTCCACAGATCTTTCTATTCAAATGTTGCTACTCTGATTTGTGAAGGGAAATATTGTGACGTCAGCCTTTTTCAAATGAGCCTCACCCACTTCAGAAAGAATTAAGACAGAAGTGCAGAAATCTCAAGACTGAAACAGAAACAGAAACGCAAAATACAGAAGCAGTTATGACTTCTGGTTGCATTTAAATCAGTAACCAGCAGGTCAAGTTACTTGAAGAAAGTAATTAGTTACTAATTGCTGATTACTTCTCCAAGAAAGTCATTCCGTTATTTCACTTTTTTTTCCCCGTTATTTCACTGATTATTTATTTTCAAAAGTAATTAGTTACTTTATTACTTTGTTACTTTTTAAAAACATGATACACAACCTGAATACGTAATAAAGCAATAGACCTTTTAGCCCAATTCTATTTTTTCTGCATAATCCAGCATATAAAATTGAATCAAATGAAAAAGTCTCTTTTTAAAAGTTGTTTTATTAGGTTTAATCATTTAACTTTATGCAAAATGCATAAACAAAAATTAAATTATATGAAACAGAAATTTGTTTAACATTTAAACCTATTTTCTGCATATTCCAGCATATAAAATAAAATATCTTTTTTTGTGTTTACACTCACTCTTTCAAATAGATACACACCACACACAAACACAGCAAAAAATAAACAAAATTAAAGATTCAGCAGCACTGAGTCCTGTCGCTCTTAAATCTATTTTCACCTGTTTAGCTGGAGGTTGGCCCGGTGCCACAGCGGTCATGTCAGTGGGGGGATCCGGGGTTTCTCTGTGAAGTTCATATTCTCGTGGCAGCGTGCTCAGTGCTTGCTCAGATTTGAAGTTTAAGCGTGAGTGTACAGTGGACACTAATGTTTTTGTCTTTTTACGGAATCAAACTCAAAGTAATGTCAGTACTTCCAAACTTTGAACGCTCCATGGTTGAACTCTCTCCTGCACTCCACATTGTTGATCTGCACACGTCTGTTGCTGCCGGGGGGCTGAAGCCTGTCCCAGCTGTCTTAGGGCAAGAGGCAGGGTACACAGGTCTCCAGTCCATCTCTGGTAACCAGTTTAGACCTTTACTAATTACTGCTGTTCTGTCACTAGCATCTAAGAGATATGCACATGGACAAGGCCTTGGTGCTTTCAGTAAGTGTCAACCAGTAGCTGTCATCCAAGCTTTTAGAAACAAATTGTTACAAAGCATCTGGAGGAAACGTTGCACCATCACTGTCTAAAGACTTTTCAGGTCATTAGCCAATGAGCACACCCTTCTTTCTGCCTCTAACAAGGACCATAATGTACTAAATTAAGTTTTATTCAGGATGACCTGAAGCTAAACAGTGAGCTCATAAATCCATCGGGAAAATGTTTACAGAGGTCATAACATAAGGGAACTGAAGGCTGTATCCAGTGTATTTCAGTGGAAAGGGAAGGGCCCGTTACATGATGAGCTGGGAGTGAGCAAATAGATATGCTGTAGGTCAGGTCTAGGGGAAATTGATTCATTCGTGGTGGATGTTGCAGCTGCAAACAACGAGCTGTCTAATGCTAATTTGAGCATTTGTTGGTTTTAAAGGGAGTGGGTGTGAATGTAGAATGTGTGTGGTGTGTTGGTTTCTACACACTGTGTGGTTATGCATCTGCGGTGCCATGCACATGGCACGAGTGTTTGTGAATGAGAAGCTGTTTTCTACTCCTTGCAGCATCACGTTAGAAGCTTCCTTTAGCGTTTTCCCAGTCTCCCAGTGGACGCACACACACATGCACACACACTGGCTTCACAACAAGGAAGCAGGATTTGTTTTTTCCCCAACTCTAAACCAGGAGTTCCCCATCAAACTCTTCCTGATGTGGATATACAGGGAGTGCAGAATTATTAGGCAAATGAGTATTTTGTCCACATCATCCTCTTCATGCATGTTGTCTTACTCCAAGCTGTATAGGCTCGAAAGCCTACTACCAATTAAGCATATTAGGTGATGTGCATCTCTGTAATGAGAAGGGGTGTGGTCTAATGACATCAACACCCTATATCAGGTGTGCATAATTATTAGGCAACGTCCTTTCCTTTGGCAAAATGGGTCAAAAGAAGGACTTGACAGGCTCAGAAAAGTCAAAAATAGTGAGATATCTTGCAGAGGGATGCAGCAGTCTCAAAATTGCAAAGCTTCTGAAGCGTGATCATCGAACAATCAAGCGTTTCATTCAAAATAGTCAACAGGGTCGCAAGAAGCGTGTGGAAAAACCAAGGCGCAAAATAACTGCCCATGAACTGAGAAAAGTCAAGCGTGCAGCTGCCAAGATGCCACTTGCCACCAGTTTGGCCATATTTCAGAGCTGCAACATCACTGGAGTGCCCAAAAGCACAAGGTGTGCAATACTCAGAGACATGGCCAAGGTAAGAAAGGCTGAAAGACGACCACCACTGGACAAGACACACAAGCTGAAACGTCAAGACTGGGCCAAGAAATATCTCAAGACTGGTTTTTCTAAGGTTTTATGGACTGATGAAATGAGAGTGAGTCTTGATGGGCCAGATGGATGGGCCCGTGGCTGGATTGGTAAAGGGCAGAGAGCTCCAGTCCGACTCAGACGCCAGCAAGGTGGAGGTGGAGTACTGGTTTGGGCTGGTATCATCAAAGATGAGCTTGTGGGGCCTTTTCGGGTCGAGGATGGAGTCAAGCTCAACTCCCAGTCCTACTGCCAGTTTCTGGAAGACACCTTCTTCAAGCAGTGGTACAGGAAGAAGTCTGCATCCTTCAAGAAAAACGTGATTTTCATGCAGGACAATGCTCCATCACACGCGTCCAAGTACTCCACAGCGTGGCTGGCAAGAAAGGGTATGAAAGAAGAAAAACTAATGACATGGCCACCTTGTTCACCTGATCTGAACCCCATTGAGAACCTGTGGTCCATCATCAAATGTGAGATTTACAAGGAGGGAAAACAGTACACCTCTCTGAACAGTGTCTGGGAGGCTGTGGTTGCTGCTGCACGCAATGTTGATGGTGAACAGATCAAAACACTGACAGAATCCATGGATGGCAGGCTTTTGAGTGTCCTTGCAAAGAAAGGTGGCTATATTGGTCGCTGATTTGTTTTTGTTTTGTTTTTGAATGTCAGAAATGTATATTTGTGAATGTGGAGATGTTCCAACGCGAAGCTTCTTGAAGCTTCATTTGCTCTAGCAGGACACCTACTGGACGTAAAAATATTCGTTGGCATGAATTTAAAGAGTGTGGCATTTTGCACACAGCCTGTAAATGTCAACAACAAAAGGAGTGTGTAAAACATCTATATTGTAGTGATGGCAGTATACTGTGTATATTTATGCTGGCAGTATGGAAAATGATTATTTGGAAATGCCTAAAATGGAAATGATCATATACTGTGAGGTGAGGTGTGGACAGTGGTTGTGCTTTTGTAACATTGAGGCAAGGACAGTGATTAGTGTTTAGGGGACACATCATTGGTTTTTATTTAAAAACAACAGTTTCTCCACTGTGGCAGGTCGTAGGCGATTTCTTTTTTTTCCAAACTGTCTCTAACTCTCCCTAACCGCAACTCTCCCTCAAACGCCCACATTTTGAATGGGGTCTGAGGGGTTTATATCGCTGTCATAGCTCGCGGCAAAGTTCGAACCACTTCATGATATTGTTCACTGGTAAAAATAAATAATTGAAATTGGTATATATTTGTTTTTTGTTAAGTTGCCTAATAATTATGCACAGTAATAGTCACCTGCACACACAGATATCCCCCCTAAAATAGCTAAAACTAAAAACAAACTAAAAACTACTTCCAAAAACATTCAGCTTTGATATTAATGAGTTTTTTGGGTTCATTGAGAACATGGTTGTTGTTCAATAATAAAATTATTCCTCAAAAATACAACTTGCCTAATAATTCTGCACTCCCTGTAAGAATATGCAAACATACATGTTTACATGTTCGTCAATATCTCTGCGTGGGTGCACACATGAACAGGTGGGAGTGCACCCACACAGACACACAGGTGTCCACACTCAAGCAAACACACATTCAGTTATCAGCATGTCTTCCTTCCTACTGAGTCAACAAGTTGTTGGTGACTTTAATGCTGTCAGGTTTCCCTCCAGCTTCCACACAGGATGTGTCCGCAATTGACCGTTTTTCCTGTGGACACACAAAGACAATGACAGCACGAGCAACCATTAACCTCATTCATAAAAAACACAGCTGCTCAGCTTCCACGGTGTGTTTGTCTAAGATGGATAACAGGATGAATTTCATAGCAAACACAACTCGCGCCTTTTGCGCCACTTCCCCTCTTCAAGTTGAACAAACAAGTGATGTAATGGGGTTACCGAGTTCTTCATTTGAATATAGCACTTCTGCATTCTCTGTATTTTAAGCACATCAGTGTGTGCTCTGACTTGTAGCGCACTACAGAATTGTTACCATTTGCCTGCTTCCTGTTGTCCTATTAAGATTTCATGCTGCAAAATTAAAATCAGTGGAAATGCACAAGAAGTTCTAATAAATATCAGCGATACTCTTAGAGCAAAGAGTTTTCACGTGAGTTGTGTGAAAGTTTCTAGAGCTACATTCAAAGATGGGCAAAAAGAAAAAAAAACTGCCAAGCCATTTATTACATTAACTGATGAGTCAAAACGTAACTGCTGACAGGTAAAGCAACAAAACACTATTAATATCTCATATCCATCTCACATGTCAAGGTCTGTAGTCCATTAGGCTGCAGGTGAAGGCTTAGTCTCATCTTAAGTCTTTTGGATGGGGAAGAAACAGGCAGCTGTGAAGACTGGAGCAATTTTGATAAGACCATATCTTTTCCTTCCAGTCAGCAGAGGTGTGTAGCTACTGACAATAAGCTGTATGTTATTTCAAGCACCTAATTCAAGCTAAACATCAGTGTGTTAGCCTTAAAGGAATTGCTCAGAATTATTTATGCTACTGAACCTTTTCTTTAAAAAACCCTTTATAATCGACTGTATATGAAAGAAGGACATAGCCACTCAGTTAACTATTAGGTTTAGCCTTAGGTTTAGGACTCAGAAGTTACCATTTGTATGAGATTGTAAGAGAGCTAAGTTATGCTAGCAAGGCTGTTTAGCAAGCTGCAGTTTGAAATTTTCTAGCTATGACTCACAGAGGTTGCCAACTGGTTTCCTGGCCTATGTGACTGAGGCCTAACAACAGTAACAAAGTAGTAGATTTCACAAGAAGTACAAACATCCTGGTGATCATGCATCACCACCACCATACAGAAAATGTGACAGATAAAACACACTTTTGTTATGCTAAATGGACTGGTACATTAATAGTGCTTTTCGAGTCTAGCTGAGCACTTGCTTAGTTAAAGCCTAATTCACTCCGAATTTTTTCTGTACCTGAGCACTTTGTCTAGCGTTTGCCCACACTTATTTACAACTCGGGAAAAGAAAAATCACGTTTTACCTTTTATTACCTTTTTTATTTATTTCATCTAAAATAAATGAAAATATCCCACTGCACTAAGTGATGTTGGAGTGACATCTTACAAAACAATGTTGATATTTGTAAATAAAAAGACATATTGACGTCCAGGCTGTACATGGTTGGATGCCCAAATTGAGGACCAAGTACAGACGTCGTATAGAGGTCCAGAATTGGTCACTGACCGAAGGACCCAATATAGACATGATCTGCATGTCCATCCAATGTTTAGTGGGATGTCAACCATCAAATTGTTTTTCCTCTGCAAAAGAGAAGTGTTTTAAGATGCAATGACTGTAACTGCAGCAGAAAGAAAATCCTGGGAAACCCCCTGCTGGTGACCAATTTTATGGCAGTTTTACTTATGTGCCACATTTAGTTTTACTAAGAGTCAATGTGCTTAACCACAAGTGTTTGAGAACGAGGCCTAATCAATGCCACTGATTACCAGTTTCTTAAAGTTATGGGACATATTTCATGCCTGAAACTTTCTACAGTGGCTAATAAATGTTCCATCAGCATACTGAATCTCTTAAAGTGTTTGCATAGCTGCTATGTAATGTCAGGTGTGTGTCAAATGCTTCTAGATCTAGAGCATTTATAGATTTAAATCAACATGCACCATGTGTTATTTTTAAGTGTTGTGTTTACATGAGTTTGTGCTGCTTGAATGTAACATGTACTCAACAACTCCAGTGGAATATTTTTCAATCCATATTCATACATCTTAACCCAGTTTCATATATTAGTCAACAACATGCTAATTTTAGAACACTGCTTTAAGGCTCTATTATCAAATATAGGAATGTGTCATGGGAACAAACGTCCTCTCGGTTTTTGTTTCGACACAAATGCGTCATAACTGCATCATCTGTAAAACAAACCTGCATTCCCCGTTGTCACGAAGAAATCCAAAGCATGTGAAGCATCCATGCACAACAATCTTGTAATGCAATGGATTATATTTTCTACACCAATGAATCATTATGTTGACAATAACATCTTAGCAGAGTTGAACCATAAGATTTTTAAGGTGTGACTCTTTTTAAAACCCCAGCACCATTTCATTTCATTATCCACTGCGACACTTAAACGACCAAAGAAGATGTGCTGTTATCTGACAAGAGAAGCTGTGAGGGCACAGTCTGCAGAGTGTGTTCAGCAGTTTAGAGGCACGATACTGCACACAAGAGATCAGCTCAGTGCTAATGCCTATGTGCTAGGAAAGTCAGTAAATAACAGAAAATGAGATGCCAGAAAGTTGATGAGGTTCTGGACATAGCATCTCTGAAAACGCTACATCCACAGAATCAGAACAGCATTACCTGCATGAGTAAGCATGCATCAAGACAGAAAATGAGGTGTTTTGCAGATAACTTTGAGTAAAGTCAGTGGAGTTGTTTCTTGACGTACATCAGCTGATCATTCCTGCTTTTATACTTCAAACCTCTGGATAGTCCAGACTTATTGCACTTCTATGCTAGGGTGGGACGGCAGCACAACGATCAGTACTTACACCGCAAAGGGTTTAAATGCATTTAAATGTGCTGGCTGGCTATTGTTAGGTGAAGGTGTTGAGGGAGAAAACTTTATTTTTATTTTCACTTTCAAGTAAATTTTAGAATAAAGGCCGATCTTTTTAATGACCAGAGACAACAGCTTTTTACCTTTCTTCCTTTCTCTTTTTAACCTGACAAAGGTGTCTTTAGTCTTTTCAACTGATGATCCTGTTGAACAAAGCCAAGTAAGTACAGAACAACAGATGCTTTTACTGCAATGCAGGAAAGAAAGACTTCATAATAAATTGACTGTCAGACATATAAGAAGGAAAAAATGACGTATGCCTATATTGGTAATTCATAAGCATTATGGCCAAGCTAGATAAAGTTACACCTTAATGGACGCTTTGTGTTCATGCTAATCAATGTACAGTGTTTACAGATTACATTACTAACAAAGACACCAGTGCTGCAGTCTGCATCACTGCTATGTGTTGTGTCTTTCCAGGAAAGATGCAGCGATCATATAACAACACAGTATGTATATTATATTATTTTATATTTTATGAATATGTATAACATAAGCATAAAATGTATTTTTGTAACATTCCATCTGTACTTATTATAATGGCTTCAATTACAGATTATTGTGTAATACTGCTTGGCTTAATAAGGCCAAGAGAAAGCGTCACAGAGACAATTCTAGTTTCTAACCACAGTTTAAAAAAGAACTAATTTGCTTCCATGTGGAGAAAAGCATACTTCATTCCTCCTTTTGCACTATCCAAAACATTTCGAGACATTACCCAGGGGAGCTGTACGTCTGCATGTTTGAGATCAGACATTAAACAGTCTTTAACCTGCCAATGAGTGTTAATTTGACCTGACATCCTTCATGCACCAACTCTCAACCAAAGTAAACTGAGTGTTTCCAGGAATGAGAGTACCGAGAATCTCCTGTTGTTAAGTACACGTGAGAGTGGGCAGCTTTGGACTGTGCCTGGACCTGACTGTCTTGACACCATGTGCGAAAATGACTCAACACTTTTGCTCCCCTCTCCTCACACCTGAAGATCAGACACGAGGAGGGAGGAGATGTGAACAGTTTGTGAGGGGTTGGATGAAGTGTGTTTTTGTCCGTGAGAGTGAGGGGGGAAAGGAAAAAGAGACACATGGTGTGGAAGCATGGGGCAAAGCTATTTTTAACTGGCTCAGGCAACCTGATAGGGTAGGCCTATATATAGTGAGGCAGAGAGGCAGATTGGGTAACAGTGTGAGCGTGTGCTCGTATCAAGGAGCCATTTAGGGTTACTATTCTTCTGCTGTAAACACAGCACTCCCAAACCACACATGCACACACTCACACAGATACACACACAGCTATGTGAGATACACTTAAATGTTGCTAAATCTGTTAGACCAATCAAATGAATCAACTCAAGCACCAGAAAGGCAAACATCTTAAATCCTGAATAATTCAACGTTGCTTATAATACAACAGTTATTGTTTAACCTAAGGTCCGTCTCCATCGTTTGCTATATATTCTTCTCCTGTTACACGCCACACTCAGTGGATGTTTTCAGTCTGCCTACTGTCACTTGATGAGTGTTTAATCTGCATGCGTTTGTGAGGTCCTTTGCTGATTTTGTATCAGTGACCCAACTGGCAGGTGTGTGTGTGAACGCAGGCACATGTCCTATTACAGATACCAGAGGGGGTAAGCCACAGGGCAGCTGCTGGTGTGGTCATTTGTTGTTTCAGGTGTTATGACAGAGAGGCGCTGAGAGCATCAAGGAACAGCTGAACATTTGTCTGGACACATCAAAGCCAGCTCATACTGTATTTGCACAGCTGAAATTTTTGTATCTCTTTCTCTCACACACACACACACACACACACACACACACACACACACACACACAGACACTGCATGGCAGATTAAGGTGAGTAAAATGTGGAAATGCGGAACGCTTCATTTACAGTCTCTTTATCCTTTTTCTTGGTGTCATGATGTCATTGGAAAGGGGAGAGAAAACTTGTGAAAGCTGCTTTCAGAGATCATCTTGCAAATGGGATTACACCAGCAACGATTCCATTGAGTTGTCAAACCAACCACATATTCAAATAGTGGCATTTTTACATACCAGAACACATTATTATGGGAAGTTAGTTGCATATGTTTGTTTGCAAATTGACCATTTCAAACTTGTGCAGACTGCAAAATTAGTTTCACGTTCAAATTAAGGCGTCTTTCATGTGGAGAGCCATACTTGATGATAAGAACAAGAGCTCCATTTGTTTGAGAGTCCATAGTTTCCAACCCCAAATGCAGGCCATGTGACCAGTAGGTACGTCACCCCTCAGGGAGACACGGGAGTTTTATCATAACTTTGTGAGGTGTTCAAGGGAGAACATCAGCATCACATATCAACCACAGGTTTCATATTAAAGATAGAAACTTTAAGTATGATTATACAGCAACATTAGTGTTTTGGTGGATGCTATGTTGTTGTTGGTTTGTTTTGGGGGGGGGGTTAGTGTATTTGCTAGAAATAAGCTAAGGCTAGCAGTCTTGGTTACTAAGCTCCATAAACTAGCTGATAAGAGCTACATAACATGAACTTCAACCACCTCACTGAAGCCTAAGCTACTTGGACAGTTTGTACTAGGCTGCAAATGATCGTGGCTCAAGAGTTGGCAGTTCGTCTTGTAATTAGAAGGTTGCCGGTTTGAGCCCCGGCTCGGACAGTCTCGGCCATTGTGTCCTTGGGCAAGACACTTCACCTACCGCCTACTGGTGTTGGCCAGAGGGGTCGATGGCGCGATATGGCAGCCTCGCTTCTGTCAGTCTGCCCCAGGGCAGCTGTGGCTACAACTGTAGCTTGCCTCCACCAGTGTGTGAATGTGAGAGTGAATGAATAGTGGAATTGTAAAGCGCTTTGATTATTATTATTATTAAACCATAATAATAGACAGATAATGCTAGAATAATACTTCAAAAGGCACCAGAGGAACGGTCTAGTTCACTGACTTCATTAATGGAGGTGAAGTCACGGATGTCATTTTCATCACACTTCTCTGTTCACATAAATTTAAACTAGGACAACTACAGTGAGTTATATAAAATATAATCCACACATGTGAGTATGAAGATAGGAACCTATCCATAGCCATTTTGAGTGGGGCAAATACAGGACGGGTACACTGTGATCCTAAAGGAATGGACATGGTTAGCAACAGTCAAGTAGGCTGTGCATTTGAATAATGAATAGTGTTTGTACTAAGCTGCAGAGATGCTCTTCTCCATTGCTTGATTGTAACAAGCAGCTCCTATTAGCTCGAATCAGTCCAGCCAGTCTCCTCTGAACTCTGACATCACAAAGAGAACTGCTGCTCAATATTAGGTTTTTTCGTACCATTCTCGGTAATCCTAGAGACATTTGTGAAGGAAACTCCCAGCAAATTAGCGGTTTCTGAAAAACTCAAATAAGCCTATCTGGTACCAGCAACCATGTTCAGAGTCACTAAAATCATCTTTGTCCTGGATTGGTTTGAATGTCAGCAAGTTGTGCTGCATGCTACTATGCATTAACGTACTGTTATGTTACTGCCTGATTAGACATTTGCATAAACGAGCAGTTGAACAGGTGCGCCTAACAAAATGGCCAGTTAATATATAAGTACAGGAATTCATTTATGAGTGAAGCATAGGCTCAATCACCTCTAATAGAAGGCACCAAAGACATGCTCTGCAGGGAGAGAATATTTGCAGGTGGTTTAATAATGTCAACCACTCCCCCTGTTTTAAGGCACACACTTTCCACTCTAGGTAGAGACCGAAGCATTAATCATTCAGCAGATGGCCACTCTTCTTTGTGTGTGTGCGTGTGTGCGCGCGCGTGTGTGTGTGTGCGTGTGTGTGTGTGTGTGTGTGTGCGTGTGTGTGTGTGTGTGTGTGTGTGTGTGTGTGTGTGTGTGTGTGTGTGTGTGTGTGTGTGTGGCGCAGCAGAGAAAATGCCATGGCTGAATATCAAATAACAGTCCTCCTGACCCTGGCCCTTTTGCATGAGCTCCAAAGGTCTCATCCATCTGCATTATCACACCCATTACTTATTCATGACTAGGAGTTCCACTGTGAATGTTTGGCTGCTTGTGTGCAACTGTTTCTACATAAGTACATTTTGTGTATATGCTATACACTGTGTTAACAGTACTGGGTGTGTTTTTAGAAACGACAGGCATACAATTCAGCATTTTAGCTATACATTCATTAAGTCAGCGGCAAATTGAAATTTGATTTCCACTGACATGTGCTAATTATTTAGTTAGAAACAATAGGACATTAATAGAATTATTAATGTGCATTCAAACAGACATAGCTTGAAGCAGTGGCGTGCACAGACATTTTGGGGGGCAAGTGCTCCAGGGGGGGGAAAGGGCACTTTTTGCATATGTGGAAAACCTTTTCTTTGTATAATAAAAAAATCGCACAGGTTAAATGCAATTTGACTTTTATTTTCTCCTTTCTCAGCCTCTCTTTCCTAGGCATTATGCTTGCTGAAATTAGTAAATAAATAGACCAAAATGTATGAGAACGAATAAGACTGACTGTGGTCATTACAAGAACAGGGCAGAATGGTCGTTTTCACAGGCAATTGGGAACTGCCTATTTTTCCTTTAGCAAATTAATGTGTTAATGTTGCCAATATGTTACACCAAAAAAAATTAACATGTCTAACCAGTGCTTCTCAAAACTTTTAACATGCACCACCCCCAACACCGTACCCTTCAAACTACCAATAACAACGTCACTGTTCTGTCACAATCAGGTCACAACACAGTGCGTAAATGTCTGCGAGCATCGCTGAGTCAGTAACAACCAGTTAGGCTAAAGACTGCATCTTTAGACAGTTGGACGGTGTTCTAACTTTCTCACAGGAGATGTCACACAGCGGAAATTTGTGTTTTTATGTTTTATCAATCTGTGTATTGGTACATAGTGTTGATTTTATTTGCATGATTTTATTGGGATATTTATATTGCATGTTTGTTTATTGATATTTATACTGCATGGTTTTATCCTCATATTTATATTTGTGTTAATGTTGTACCATGTTCCTTTAACCCACTGTGGACTAAACAGATAATTGTAGGCACCTGTGAGGTGGGGGCGTTCCCTAAGGTGGCCTATCAGCCGCCAGGTTGACCTGTTAAAGGGGATGGTGAGCGCAGAGACAAAAGGAGAGAGGAGTGACGCACGAAGGGTGAGGAGGCGAAAAAGGAACGCGTGCAACCCCGCACGTGTGTGGAACGAACTGCTGCCTGACTGTGGGGCGCCGCGAGTTGTTCGGCGATCCAGTCCTAACGGCAGGAACGGCAACAGTGGGTGGCGATGGCTGCAATGCACGACAGGGCAGGGATGCCCCTCTGCCTGCATCTGACGGTGAGACGAGGGAGGCCGTGTTCAGGTGTGGAGTGGGGCGGGACTGTGCGGCGACGCGCTGTCAGGAGGAGACAGGTCTGCGATAGGAGCCTCCTCCCTGGTCTGTTGCTGACGAGTTTTACCATACCGGAAGAGAAGTTCCTCTCCTGTCTCTTTCATATAAGGACCATTCGCCCATGTGTGGCTGGACTGTGGGATTATGGGACTGTGGGAGAGTGGTTTTAGTATGTGGAAAACATGTTTTAGCCTTGTTTTAATGGTGTATAGTTATTTCTGCCGGCAGGGTTTTTAGCGGGTTGCAACACTACTTTTATTGTATACGGGGATTTTGGCTTGTATTTGGGGTTCTGACTGTGTTTTATCCTGAAAATAAATGGTGTGTTTGAGGCCAGCTTAGCTTCTGTGCCCTGAGCGCTGACCCGCTCACTCCCCTTTGCGCTTGTATGTATAAAGACGTGGTGGTGAAGATTTAGGTCCACCAGTAGCGGCTACAGAGACACCTACTAAAGACAGTCAAAGACATTAATTTCAATCTTACCAAAGTAGGACAGTAGTTGACGTTAGTTATGGAAAGGCTAATCCACAGAAACGGAGAAACGTCCATAATTCTATTATTCATAATCATGTCAAGGTTTTAGGTTTTTCTGCAGTTCCATCTCTAAAAAGTGTGATGTCTTCCCGTCACTGACTTCAGTTTGAAAACTTTGTATTTATTCACAGATTTCCGTGAGATCATCCTAAAATTTGTAACGAAAAATGGGCTCAAAAGAGCCCTCTGCCTAACAGCATGTAGCCTATAGCATAACGTGATATTTTCAATAGTGTATGCAAAAAGGTCGGAATTGATGGAGAGTGGGGTTGCCTAAATGGTTTAGGTTACATTTTAAATGTGTCGTGTTTTTTTTTTTTTTTTTTTTTTTTTTTATCCATATGGATGGATGGAGGGGGCAAGCTGGCAAAGTTTGTCATGTGCAGTTTCTGACAGGCTACTTCACAACAAAACAATTGCAGGTTGGTCTTAGAGGGCAAACAGAATAATTTCACTCGATTCATGGGTTACCCGACTGGTTGGGAAGGGAAAGAGCTGCCGTGTTGTCCGCCGTGGCTCCCAGTTGCTATAGTTAGCCTACTATGCCTACTCCAAGTAGTCCTATGTCATGCCGCTGCTACACGCCTCACAACAAATGAACTGCAAGCGTGTTCACGTGACACGGTGACAGTGAAAAAGCGACAGGGTTCGGGTGTCTTTGAAGAAGGGGCACAAATCAAGCCATTATTTTCACACCTTTTTAAATCGCGCAGCTTTTAAAAAAAAAAAAAAAAAAAAATCACGTCTTTCAAAAGGGCACTTTTTTGGACTGAGGGCAAAAGGGCAAGTGCTTCAGCACCACCTCGTCTCTATCTGTGCACGCCAGTGGCTTGAAGGGCGGTTTGGGTCACATTACTTGCCACTTTTCAATATTTTTGTTTATTTGTTTTTTAGGCTTTAGACTTTTTAGACTTCTAAAACTGGACAACTCACACTAAACTGTTTCAGATGGATAAATGGCACTAGAGGACAGAGGAAGCATTTGTAAATATTGTTGGAAATGTGAAGCCATGATACTGAACCAGAAAAGGGTGGAGTGCACATTCTGGGTCAGGGAGGAGTTGCTGTCCCAAGTGGAGGAGATCAAGTATCTCGGGATATTGTTCACAAGTGTTAGGCAAAAGTGGAGCAGGAGACTGACTGACAGGCTGGTGCAGCACCAGCAATGATACGAACACTGTGGTAAAGAGAGAACTGAGCGTGTAAGCGAATCCATTTATTTACCAGTCCATCTGCATTCACACCTTTACCTACAGCCACAGGCTGAGAGTACTAACTGAAAGAATAACATCACATACACAAATAGTGAAAATGGGTTTCCTCTACAGAGTGTCTGGCCTCAGGCTTGTAGACTGGGTGAAGGGCTTTGTCACTCAGGAGGGACTCAGGCTAGAGCTGCTACTCTTCAGCATGGAAAATAGCTAGGTGAGATCGTTCAGGCATCTGAATGCCACCTCGACACTTCTTAGAAGATGTGTTTCACAGAACCTGGATGAATGGATGTCCAACAGGTTACATTCAACATTAACTTTCAACATTGAGGCCCTGTAGGTAACTGCATCATAAAGTATACCTAAAATGTTTGTTGTCAAAAACAATATAATATTTTACACCTTTCCCTATAAAGACATGAAGGCTTTTTGCAGCTCTCTCCCAGCAGAAAGAAGAACACCATGTGCGGTGTATGAACAGTTCTTTCCAGCTTCTTTTATGAGTTCTTAGAGCCCAGTAAAAAGAAGTTGGATGTCACTGCTGCTGGATGCTGAATAAAGCAGCATGCAGATGTCTTTTTTTTCCTGCTTCAGCCCATCAGTCAGTAAGTCTTTATATCACATTGGGACTTCCTTAACCCTATCAGGTGGTGTTCAGACCATCCTAGCATAAGGCAGAGAGAGTCACAGGCAGCTGCTCTGCTGCTTCTTCTGTGCCGCGCTCTGTGTGTGATAGGGTACCTTCCAGCTAAGTGGCCGAAGAGATAAGTACGATCATGCGTGGACAGAGTGTTGTAAAAAGAAATTCCTCTGTAGAAAGCAGATAAGCCGACGGGTGAGCAAGAGCGCTCCCGTGCACAACCCCTCCACCACTGCTCTCCTTTGACTCTCAAACACCACCCGCCCGTCACGCCGTGCTCACACATACATCACTCCCGATTCCAACTCCAGCGGCATTAGTCTCATATATTCAAAAGACTCCTGCTTAGTTTCGTTTAAGGGAAATCTATATTGTACAAAGAAGAAGATGATAAGTTCACATTTAAATATGTCAGCTGTGTCTAAATAGCATTAGAATTTCAATGTGCACCCCGGCACGCAAGTTTTCCCTTTTCACCGTGAGCGTTTTTTGATCATTTTGCCAAAGCCCGCTTCATTGACAGCACTTCTTGTTGATGTGACACCTCCTCCCTGAGCTTTTTAAATCTACCCTGTGGCACTCAGCCATTTGTGTTGCGTGCCCGAATGTTTACCACACACTGGCATGGGTATCCTTTCCAACACGCACGATAGTCACTTCTAGTAATTGGCCTGGAGAGTTACTTGACTTTGCATGCAAGAGAAGTATGGCACACATTTGATCACAAATCTGAGCACTGCTCGTTTTTTCCTCCTTTTTGTTTTGCTGCATGCCCAGAAAAATGTACAAATGTATGCAATGTCAATTCCCCACACGCAATATATGCACAGGCATACATTAATTAAGAATGGGTTTATGTGCAAACAAGATGACAAACATGCGTGGCTCCGTTTACTTCCACCCCGGCCTTTTTTTTTTCTTTTTAGAGGCTCCAGTTTGACAAACAAACTCAACATGCACTGTTGCCGAGTTCTTTCACATTGGTTGCGGTTGCACCATATGATGGTGCATGTACACTCTCACATGAATAGATCATATAAATCATCTGCCTGGCTAAGATGGGAATCTAATCAAGAAACAGAATTTTAAAACAGCACAACACAACATTTTTCTTTTCACTCCATCAAATTCAGTGAAAAGGTTTTATTGTTTTTCTACTTTGAAGGGGTCTCATAATTTAACAAGAAAAATTCCAGTCATGTTACAAAGCAACAATAAATTTACCCTGAAAAGAAGTTCTCATTTGAATATAGAAAATATGAATATACAGTATATTTTCCCAGCAACGCACTACTTCACACTCATTCTGTTTACACAAGACTGGTCAGTATTTAATACAAGCACTAAAAGCTGTCACAGATTGGGATGTGAAGGAGGGGGAGGGGTTATTTTAATAAATCTTAACATTTGCATAAACAAATATCCATGGGATATAAAACATCCTTAGTGTCTAAGCTCTTACCAAGGGCTAAGGGCCCAACAAGCCCCCTCAGCAATCACGCTGAATTGCACACTAACGCACATCAGGGAATTGTGTGTACGTTCCTGTGTCCACACTCAAATCTGCACAGTGTAATTTGCATGTGCATCTGTGTGGATGAGCAAACCTCACCCTTTCTTCTCACCCACCACCACCCTTTTCCCGTAACATCAGCGCTTGTTGTCCCCTGTGGCTACAAGGGGAAAACCTTCAAGCGCATCTTCAAGGAGTGAGCGGAGGAAGGGGAACCTACAAAACAATTTCAGAAAGAAGGCAGGGGGAGGGAGACAGAGGGGAGAAAGATAAAGTGTTGATAATAAGAGGAAAAAGTTTCGGTTTCAGATTGTTTTGAAAATGAATCCAATGTGTAGTGTCAGTATTCTTAAAGGAAAGAAGCTTTTAGTATCATTTTAGTGCCTATAGAAGTGTTTCCTGTTTGTTACTCAGTTGTGTATGCAGCTGATGCAGCTGAAACTTGAGATGCAAAAATTTTAAAATGTTTGCAATTATTTGAAGACGCACAACACATCCAGAGACATCTGTCAGGTCTGGCTTCCCAGTTCCCCTACAACTGTACATCTTTAATTTATGCATTTGCATTTGAAAAATATGGAAATAAGACAAAAGTAGATACGAGCTTTAGCTTTCATTTCATCTTATTTATAGCACATACAGTAAAATCTTGTGAAACTGGCAGGAAAAATGCCAAGAATGTGAGAAGCTGTATCAAAATGAAAAGGCAGCTACTTTTTAGAATATAACATTTCCAACTACACTTTTTCCCCTTACTGCCAAGTGTAATTACATATTTCATAGTTTTTGTTAGTTCCATTTTTTGTTGTTGAACAGGGTTGAAAATGTATGTATATATACTATTAAAAATGTGGGTGAGGTTAGAAAAAGGCTGTGATCCATGATGATCTCCTCAAACCAAAACACTAGCTATGTTTCATGCCAATGCCGACTCAGTTCCTAAATGTGGTGCTTCATCAAACGTCTCTCTGAATACAGTCAAGTACACAGCATAATTATGCTAACCAACACAACACAAACCTAATTGGCACTTGTAGTGAGAAGTGAACTGTGTGTTTCTGATTCTCAAGCATTGTATTATAAATTTTAATGATGAAGCTCAAATTCACAACAGCTAAGAAACCCAGACACAACACAGTTTAATGTGCTACTAGCAGTGTTGGGGAGTAACGGAATACATGTACCGCCGTTACGTATTTAAAATACAAAATATGAGTAACTGTATTCCGTTACAGTTACCATTTTAAAAAGTGGTATTCAGAATACAGTTACTTTGTTGAAATAAATGGATTACACTGCGGTACTTTCCTGTTTCATTTTGTCGCGGGTCAGGACTGTTTGGTTTTGTTTGACAGCTACGTTCTGTTGTTCCAGGCGGCAGCGTTACGGTTGCCATGGTTACAGGGCGACGCTCTCTCTCTCTCTCTGCGACTGTGTGTTTCCTGGGTGAGAGAGCGCCTTTTCGTTGTTGTTGTTGTTGTTGTTGTTGTTGTTGTGCTAAGCTAACAGGCAGAATGCTACAAGCATAGCTCTAAAGAATGTAGCATCATGGGCAGTGTAGTCCGTGTTGCAGGGAGAATGGACTGCCATACACGTTATGGGTCTGTGAGCGAGGAGCGAGAAAAAGGGGAGTGGAAAGGTACGAGTTGTCATTGAGGAAAAACGGGAGCTGGAAGCATGTAAATATAATAATAACCACTGCAGCCAAGAAGAGTGCCTGACGAGCCCAGTTGTAAGTAAGCTATTAAGACTCGACTGTACACCGTGTTCGTGTTTTCCTCCGAAAACAATAAGTTCCGTTGGAGCAGTCTTTCAACGCCTCTCTCTGTCTCTCGCAAGAAAAGTTGACCCACACAACAAAGTAAAGCTATTTTTTGGCTATGAGCCGACAGGGACCCCGCCGTATTAGTCAGAGGTCCCTTTACTACAGTTCGGAGTCGCGGACCTTCAGTAATAGTAATAAATCACACAGCAATAGTACATTCATGCAGTTGTAAAAAGCATGATAATATATTAAGTAATCCAAAGTATTCAGAATACGTTACTGTCATTGAGTAACGTAACGGAATACGTTACAGAATACATTTTGGGGCATGTAATCTGTATTCTGTAATGGAATACATTTTAAAAGTAACCTTCCCAACACTGGCTACTAGTAGATGTCAGTTATTAGTGTATCACGTGTTATCAGATTACTAAAATGTATAAAGTAATCTAAAAACTAAACAAGTGAATTTCAAAATAATGACAGTGAGGGACACTGTCATAAGTGCCTCTCCCAAAATGAGCACATGCACATATTTCATATTCTATTTTCTGAATTAGCCTTTAGCTGCAATTAGCAGAAGGCTACACTATTAGCAACATTTCTCAGAGGTGCTCATCACCCACTTTTATGACGTTATACGCAACCTAACTAGCCACAGAACAAATTTAGACATGACTAATGCCCACTTGTGCTGCAGAAAAATGAAAAGATCAAAAAGTCACACTTACTGTTCATTAACAGACTCTTGTAGATAAGGTTCTCTACCTGATTATCCCAGCACTGCATTTTGCTCTCAGAGTGTCAGGGTGGTTTTAGATGTGGAACCACCCTCCAGCTTGGGTTCACGAGGCAGATGCCGTCTCTGCTTTTACACTTGGGTTTCCAGTATTACTTTAATAAAGTTTATCTTTTAGATAAGCTACTATAGATTCAGGCTTCTGAGGGACGTCCCATGATGAACTGCTTCTCTTCCCTTCCCCATGTAGTTATAAATGCCACATTGTGTTTTTACCTGCTTTGTTTTCTTTTTAGTTATTTCTTTCATCTCATCACCTGACAGATGACAGCCGGAAGTGTCTTGTTGTTTAAAATGAGTTCGTTCTCCTCGCAGTTGCCAGGTGCTGCTCACAGAGGATCGTCTGATTGCCGTGGTTCTCTCTCATTACTGTTGTAGGAATTTCAACTTACAATAGAAAGCACACTGAGCTAAGTGTTTTATTAGCTCTTGCTATATAAATAAAACTTGATTAAATACATATCATTTCTTAAGCTACTTTCCAGTGGCCAGTGCTGCGATAGCAACTTTCGTCTGTACCAGTAAATAAATAAGATTTTCAACCATCTGAAGAGGTGTATCATTTGTCATAAGACCTATGATTGATTGGTGGCTACATTTATGTAGTTTTATATGTTATTCATTTCATAGTTACTGTCCAACTGTAATTAATATTAAGATTAGCTTTGTTGATTGTGTAAAAAAAAAGTGCAATTCTTTTTCTTTTTTTTAATCCAAAAGGAGGTGGGGGCAGGGTAGAAGTAGAAGAAGATGGAGATGGGGGGAGGAAACAGAGGAGGGGGTCGGGACAGCATGGTTACGGCAGCTGCTGCTCAGTCAAAATTGCCTCAATTAGTTGATAGGGCTGCCATGACAACACTGTTTGAGTTGTTGTCATGGCAATGTAGGGGGAGTTGATGAGGATGATGATGGTGTTACAAGGTGAAGGGTTGGTGTCAGAGAGGAAAGATGAGTGTAAAAGAGCAATGATGGCGAGAAGGAGCACAGACTTGGTGAAGGATAAGGAAGAGCGGGATGAAAATAATGAGGGCTTACAGAGAAGAGGAAGGGAACAGCATGGAGGGAAGGAAAAATGTTGCTGTACAAGTAACTTGAAGGAATGACTCTCAGTTGGGAAGATTACCCTCTGATTGATCATGGTGAAAGTCATTTCAGGGACCAATGAAACAATACAGACGGGAAAGCTACCATGTAGAATGAAGAAGTGGGAGGTGATGGGGAGAGCAGAGAAGATAAAGCAAAAAGGGAAATCAATTGAGAGATTTAGGAGATTTAGAGCAAAACTGGATAAAGGGAAAAGAGGGGATCAAGGGAAAAGACCAAACTTAGATTCAAATAATGAAAAGATTGATTTGAAATGAAAGGAGTGACAGAATAAGAGACAGTCAATAAAGGGCTTGGCACAAAGGAAAATGGGCTTCTGTTTCAGGTAGAGGATGGAGGAGAAAAGGAAAATGTGTGTCAGGAGAGGGGAGAAGAATACGAAGGAAACTGAGAATTGTAAAGGAATGATAGTTGTAGCTGTATGTTTTCAACATGAAGAAATGAACTGACAGAAGAATAAAGTAGTGTTCATTGTTAGAAAATTTGCAGAGAAAAAAATGTCTGTAATGTCAAAACTTCATGGTAAAGCAAATACGTTCTCATCCCAAAATGTAACATACCGATGCTATATGACAAGTCGTCGCTATGTTACGCTTTCGGGCGCCCAACCTGTCTATATGTTACGGGTTCCGAAGCATGAGAGCGGGTTGGAAAGAATCTAGAAATGTAAGGTTATGGTTAAGGTTGGGCTTAGGGCTGCAATAGAAAGCCTTGAAACGAATAAAAAGGGAAGCACATAGAAAGCAGCACAAAACAGTTTGGTCATCAACATCAAAAGTTTAAAAAGATTAAAAAGGCTGTCACTCTTTGAAGTAAAACAAAGCTGATTATGGTTGCAAGTCTTTAAACAGACTCCACTGAATGGATCTGTTTGGGTTATGTCATTGCAGTTGCATTTGTATTCTGGTGGCAAAAACAGGAAACTAGAAAGATCATGCAACTACTAAAAACTACTTTGAAAACAGTTGCTAAACTCCCAAACACACACAGGCCTAAAGACTAGTTGGTGACTGTCTGACAACCTCAGTTGCAGGGCAAAAAGGTATATTCCCTGAACGATTGACAAGTCTGCGTATTTTCACTGGGTGAAATTAGTTGCAAAGAGTTGATGGCTGCACCAAAAACCTCCTTGCAATTGCAGTGGTTACAAGAAAATGAAGAGTGCAACACAGTTAAAGTTAAAGTTTAGCCTTTTGAGAGCTGTTGTTTGCAGCTTCAAATTGGTGAGTGGTCCCCATTTTCACTTTACATAGTTTTTCAAGTTTTAGTTAGTTAGCAAGTGTTTGCAGACAAGTCGGTATCTTCCTTGCAAAATACAATTTGCTTTCAAACAAAATAATCAATAGGTTTTTGGTGGCGCACCTTCACCTAGAGACAGCCAGCAACCTCCACAATCCATTTGCCAACCAGTCAGGGAATACACATTTTTCCTAAGCAGGAAGATTCTCTAAGCCAGCCTGATTGGAGCCTTAGCAACATTAGCGTATTAGCCCAAGCAACATGTGACCTAAAAAGATTACACATAAAAGGCCTTAATGGTAAAATTTTATAAATTGATAGGAAGTGTTATGTGTCTTCTTTCAGCTGCTCCCTTTAGTGTCCACGCAGCGAATAGTCTGCCTCTATCTGGTCCTATCTCTATCATCTGCTTCTGTCACACTAACATTCTGCATTGTAATCTTTTACTACTGTCACCTTCCTCTTTTCCTTCTGCCTGGCAGTACCTCTACTACTACATGTTTTCCACCTGTCTACCTCTCATTAATACACATGGAGTTGGTCTTACTTCTACTGATATTTATTCTTCTGTCCAGAGCATGCCTCCACCGTTACAGGCTCTCTTCCACCTGCTCCCCACTCTCACCACAGATCATAATGCTGTCTGAAAACGTCATAGTTGATGGAGACGCCTTCCTGACCTTACCTGTCAACCTGTCCATCACCATCACAAACAAGTAGAGGTTCATGATGTAATCCCACCCTGACTTTGAACCCATCTGTCAAGCCTACCACACGTCTCAGCACCATCTCACTGTCATTCCTCTCCTGGCTTCCTCATGCAGTTCTTTTCTTGGTTCTCTATCATATCAACGTTGTCTGGTATTCTCTATACTTATCCACTGACCCTCTCAAAAAAAACATCACAGCATGAAGCCATACTGATCAGCACCTCTTCTCTCAACATGGCTTCAGCAACTTTCCCTAACTTCCAAGGTGCAACACATCAGTCTTATTCCACTTGTTCTTGAAAATCAGCACCAGAACACTTCTGCCACTTTGATATGGCATTAACTAATCTGGTTAAAAAGTCCATTGGCCTCTCTCCTAGACCTTCACAGGTATGCATCCTCTTAATAGCTGCCCTGACTTCTGTCATACTTCCTGATTCACTAACTTTCCTCCGTTTGTCCTCCATTTCTCTCTCGTTTTCCACATCCATCATCTCTTTAAAGTACTCCTTCCAGTATAGTCTCTTCACACATTAGTGCATTTCTACATCTCTGTCCCTAACCACCGTAACCTGCAGCACATGCTTTCCAGCTCCATCTCTCTGCCTAGCCAATCAATACGAATCCTTTTAGCCTTCCTTAATGTCCAGCCTCACATAAAACTCATTATAAACCTTTTCCTTTGCCACCTCTATCTTTATTGTATGCCTATCCCCCCAGTGCTCTTGTCTACTTTCTTCATCTCCATTGCTATCCCATTTTTTCCTTGCCACTTTTTTATTTTGAATATTTTCCCGTACTTCCTTATTCCACCATCAAATCTCCTTGTCTTTTTTTCTCCATTGAGAGGATAGTCCAAACACCTTGGCAGTTTACTTCACCACTTCAGCTGAACTTTCCCAGTCATCTGGTAACTCTTACTCTTACTCTTACTCTTCCACCAACACCTCCTCATCATCCCTGTTCCCTTCACCTACATCCCCATTGAAGTCTACTCTAATCACCACCCTCATCCCCTGGGGACGCTTGATACCACCTCATTCCAACTTACTCCAGAATTCCTCGTTCTCTTCTAACTGACATCCAACCTGTAGGGCATATGCACCAGCAACATCCAGCATCACCCTTTGATTTCTAGCTTGAAACTAATGATCCTATCTGGCATTCTTCAGCGCCGCACTATTCACATATTCACATATTCACATTCTTCTGGATTACCGCTGCTGCACTTCGCTTCCTTTCTACACCGCTGCATAACAGCCTCTGGCCTTGCTTCCCTTCCACCTGGTCTCCTGCACAGGCAATATATCTATGCTCCTTCTCCCTATACATCAGGTTCACTAGTCATAGTCCAAAGATTTAAAATCCCCACACTCATCGCCAAAGTCGCTGTCTTCAAACATGCATACGCCTAGTTCTTCTTCCTGCATTGCTGTCCATAGTTATGGTCATATACTATTATAATGATCATGTTATAGTGTGTTTGTGTGTGTGATTTAACATCTACTTTATACTATGACTGAACAATGGCAGTATATATTTTAACTTGCTCATCATAGCCCATTTCTTGTGCAGTTTTGTTTTAAACTCTTGCCCTTTGGCAGAATGCTGGTCGGTTGCACAGATATAAAAATAAAAATGTTTAAAAATGTATAAAAAAACAAACAATACTGTAAAGTACAAACAGGGTTCTTCTGGGAGAAACTGTGTGTATTATTTGAGCTATTCAGTGAGCTATAAAAACTTCCCTTGCTTAACTCAATTAAAATACACAAATGTGCAGCAGTTTTATGAAAGGTGTCTACTTTTATCATTATTTGCATATGCAGCATGATATGAGGAAGAATTGTTCATGAAAATTAATATATGCTGAGATATTAATGGTCATAACATCTTTATTTCAACATACTTTATGAACATTTCTCTACATATCGTGCTGCATATGCAAATAATGATAAAAGTAGACACCTTTCATCAAACTGCAGCACATTTGCATATTTCTTCCCTTTTACACAATAAGAACGGACAATAGCTTTTACGATAACTCTTGCTGTAAGCACGTGTTTTAATCTTCAGGCATCTTCTGTCGCATCCTCCACTGACTTCAGCTGAAACCCAGGACCCCAGTAATAGGTGGTCAGTTGTACATCAGGCAAAAGCTGTGAAGTGGAAAACTTTCCTGTGCATGTGCACCAAGTCAGTTAGGCAGAAACAATTTCAATTTACCTTGTAACATCTACATGTAATGTTTTAGCAAAATTTCCATAAATTTCTGTAGCTGTGACCCGCACCCCCTTTATTATATGTGAGAGTAAAGGTAGTAATCTTAATGATAGATATCTCAAAATCAGACAGATCAACACTATTTAGATTTTATCTACTACTAAAAATTCCCCAACGCAGCACTCAGAGTGAAACAAAGGACAGGGAGGGGAACCGGGGCTTTAGATTTGCACCAGTCTCGAGAAGTCAGCTATTTGGTTCGATCGTCTCCCGCTGCGACCGTCTAACCCTCCGGTCAGCAGAGCAAAAAGCAATTTGTCACTTTCACTGATCTGATGGAAGATGGATGATGGTGGCAAGAGAGCAGTAATGCAAGTGTGTCTGTAAGTAAGAGTGTGTGACTTCGAGTCTCTCACACTGTCTCTCTCGGTCATCTTCACGCACATTGTCTCCAATTTATGCGTGTCAAACGTCTGTCTCTCTGCACGTGTGTACGTACAGCAGGTGTGCTACCAGCAGTATCATAAAACCAATCAATCTTATATCATATCTAGTTGGCTAAAACAAAATACATGCTCTTTCCATATATATTCATGAAAGGCCATTTTTTTCGCTGCAGACACAGTCATTTGCTCTGTTAGCCTCATGATTTATCGTCCCGCCGCAGCTGAAGGTTGGGGATGGGAGAGAGTGCGGCACAAACCGCTGAGTGGGTGTATCCTCTCGAAGCAACGATGAGCCTCTCGGCGCTTCGCAAACACAAACGCACGCCATCAGAACAGCTTCCCCCCATCAATTCAGTGTTATTATAATCTCCCTCATTCTTACAGCTAATTCAGCCTTAATATAATATCTTCCGACTGATCACACGTACCGACAGTGGTTGTGTTTGCCTGTGTGTTTATTGCAGTGTTGGAAGTCCCAGCAATCACTGTCACAGGTGTTAAGGTGTGGATCAGGTGGCGAGTTTTAAGTTAATGCTGATGCTCAGTCAATGCAAATCGACCTGATCCAGATACAGTGCCCATGTTTTATCCCCCTGCACAAGATGTCATGTGGCGCTTAAAGGTCTCAGTTACACTGACTCTTATCACACACGTGGCCACAAATCATATGCACAAGCAGGAAACGCACATGCAGTGATTTCATGCAAGCTGGAATCCACAAACCCTGCATCATTCAATGGAAAAATATAATGTAGGCTTCTTTCATGTTGTTAAAATTACACTTATTAACACAATAATAATAATTTTTATTATATTGCGTACCATAATAAAATGCCAGAAATAAATGTGTTTCATCAAAGCTCAAAAATTCAAGTGTCTCATTGTAAAAGCATGGCATGAAGGGTCTTAAAAAAACATTTCTAAAAAGTAAAAAAGAAAAAATGAGATTTGTGCATTGATGTCAAAGTAACCCAGACTTGGAGATTAACTGATGGGGAAAACAGTGGGAGGTTGAGAACATGGTGAAACCCAAGAGTCTTCAGTTATTTTATTCGAATAACTGACATCACACCCTGTTCCCAACAAATGTCACAGTTAATCTCATGGAGAATCTGTGAAAGTGTATCATTCAGTAAAAAACTTTCTACATTTTAAGACAGTGGCAGAGAACTTTGAGTAGGGGATTTTGAAAAGAACAGCCCAGGTGTTCTTTGGTTTTATTATTTGAAAATAATTTTTACCGCAGTATTCTCTCAAGAGAAATTCTTAGAGGGATTCTCAGAAATATTTTCTAATGTAAAAGAAAAGAAAAGTTACAGTTATTCTTTCAGAGGACAAAATGTCTTCAGGAACCAGGAAACTTTGATTCTCAAACGAAGGCTTTGAAGCAGAACTGGAAGCAAACCTTGCCCCCTTATATTAAACCGAATGCAGCCTCCAAATGTTGGATGATCAGTGGTCTCGCTTCATATAGTAATTGGATTAATGTATGTAAAGTATGCAAGGTTTGACCTTCTTTCTGAAAAAAAGAAGCTCTCTTTTTGTCTCATTTGTAACAATCCAAAGAAAATCCAGTGAATTTCCTGTAGCCTACTACAGCTGGTCTGTGTTGATCTCTTGTGAAAACTCTATCCGGGACTCAGACACAGGCAGCTTTGGACACTAGGTGAGTTCCTGTTATACTTCATTGAAGTTCGCTTGAAGTCTGCTGCCTGGGGCACACATGTAGTTAATGTGTTGCAATGTTCATTGCAAATGGTCCATGCAATAGCAACAACCTGACTGTAAGCTGACGTCTGGAAAGACTAAATTTTCTGTCATTCTGAACCAAGCAGAATGAAGTAGATCCTTGCGGATTCATGGACATAAAAACTACAACGCCCATCTAACAAGACGAGTCCCCTGCTTTAAAAGTTTACCTTAGCGAGCCACTAGATAGGCAACTAAAATACACTTCAACAACATCATCTGGTTAGTGTGGTCTCCATTATGAAGCATGTGTTTTTACCATTATCATGTTGATGTTTTCAACATATACAACTGTTTGCCATTGGAGACATTTATTGTTGGTTTGACTGAATCATTATCCTATGACTGGATGACTCATCAAGTAGAATGTTCAGAAGGTCGATGTTTCCACGTGCCGTCTCTAACTCATCATTGCTGGTCTGTCATTTTCTGCCACCTCCCATTAGCAGTTTAATCAGCCTCTGGCTTTGTCATAAACACAGGCTCCTCTGGTTTGCTGTGAATTCTATCTGTTAGCAGCGTTTTGTGATAAAAAAAAAAATTTTTACACTGAAAAAAATTGTAATTTTATTTAGAAAACCTGATACTACCCCCCAGTCCATGTCTGCTGGGTTCTTTCCGCATCACGGGACAAAAGAGAAGCACTGGTGACATCTCCATCTTCAGTGTCCTATTTAGAGAACAGCTAGCCATGAATTGCCTTCATCTTCTGTTCATTATCATCGATAACGCTTCCCTGCCCATTTGACTCACACGCACCCACTTTCACTGATCATCTCTGCCACCCCGTTGCACATAGCCCTTCCCCCATAAAAGACATACATGCACTCACATATTCACACAATCACACTATTTACTCCCCCCGATCCACCCCGCCACATTTTTTCAACCAGATACTTTCTCCAACTGCTTCTTTCCCCCCGCCCGCCTTCCATCATTCATCACCACACTCTCATTTTCGCTTTCTTTTTAACTCATTTACTCACCTCTTCTTCATAGCAGCTCACCCCTGCACCCCACATACCATCCCCACCCCCTCATCAACACCCTTCACCAGCACTTTTATCAAAGTCAATCTGACTACACCAGCAAGATTTGCACTGCTCGGGTTTCCTTGGAAGCAATCCCACAGAAATCAAAAGCTGTCCTCTCTGAAATCCATCCAAAAGCACTGCTGTGATTGCTGGTTGTCAGCTTATGCAGATTTCATATCCAATCAAATCAAAGCACAGGTCATATTCTCTCAAGATGTCCTGTAGTGCCCACACAGCATCTGAAGGTCATCGTTCATTATTGCATAGCTGAGGTTATAGCTGACACTCTTCAAGTCTCTAATGTATAAGTGACTATGGCTCTGCTGCATTAAAAAGATTGCATTTTAGGGGAATGGAAACTGTTGAAAAATTGCATTCTGTGAGGTTTCTGCAGAATGAAGTATGGTGTCCTGAAAAATGGGCCACTGTCAGCAAACAGACTAGATAGTTGTGTTGTCATAAGACATGATGGATGAGCGCCCTGAAACATTTTATCTTGACAAAATTGCTGTACTACCACCAGTATTATAACATATCTAAAAGCATGAATCAAGACTAGAGTTAAGTCCTTGCCTGAAGTGCGCAATGATCGATATCACGCAGTATTTACTGGAAGCATTAACATCGCCTTACAGGGTGGAATATTAAATGAATTCATCAGAGTTCCAGCGCGCCTTCCATTTGATCATATATATATACTATAACTCCCCACTGAAGGCCGATCATTTCAATATACTGAAATGGGCACACTTATCCATGCATATTTCTCTGCACCCAAGACAGCAAAACAACACACACACGAACACACGTCTAGCATAAGCGTGACAACTGCTAGTTAACGAGGAGTTAGCAGGTGGTATTCCCCCTGTGGAGCTGATGCACAGAAAAAAGTACATCACTCAGGCTTTACACACATACACCCTCATGCACCAGCGCTTGCTTATTGAGACTCCTGGATGCCCACTGGGGGACAGAGCGTGCAAGCCCCCGTTAAAGTCAAGCTGTCACTACCCCCACTGCCCTCCCCCCGATCACTGCCCATTTTTGCCAGCTCTTCAGTTTATCAGTGCGCTCTTCCGCTCTTTCCTTCCACCTCTTGCCCACGCACTCTCCAATATACTCCGAAAAAACAGTCTCTCACTCATGCATGCAAACAGATTTCGGAAAACGCATGCCCACACACTTGGCATAGCTTCCGTGCAGGCCTTGTAGGCTCCAGCATGCACAGTCTTTGAGCTATATTAGCCTCCCCGTATGTTTTCCCTGTAGTACATAGAAGCATCTTTAATCTATACAGAATAAGAACACAAGGTACCAGCATGGAGTGGACAAGGGTTTCTCTTGGGCCTCGTCTTTGGTCTTCTATTTTCTTCTGTTGGATTTTCAGATTTTCTGTGAACATTCTCTTTGGTTTATTTTTCCCCATCTACAGCTTTGTGTTTCAAGGTTGTATTTATGCACAGCAGCTTCAGCATTTTCCCCTTGGTAATTTGTACAGGACCTTTAGCACAGGAACAATTAGTGCTGAAGTTAAGCAGAGTAGATGAATGCCTCAAATGATAGCACAGGGCTAAAACGACATATCTGCTGGCTCAATCTGAACTCTATTTTAGCTCTATGATCACATTACACCAGCATTTACTTACTCCAAAATTGAGCTTTTCTGAATACAAAATCTGAAGAATTTTGTATTTGGGTGACAAAATATTGTTGTTGAAACATTCATAGTGACGTTTTTCCATAACAAAGTCTACAATAAATGGCATTCTGAAATTAAGCTAGCATAGCCTGTATTAATAGTACACTAAAAGTGCTGTAAATCTAACAACAACTGTGCAGTAGTGACTGCGGGGTTACAAATATAGGGGACTTTCTTGCACTGTCACTCTGCTGAGCAACTTCAACAAACTTCTTTTAAGCCTCAGTCACACATGCCTAGAGAGCAGTTATCAACCATCTGGAAAGTGGTCCTAAAGAAAACATGTGCATTCCCAGACCGGTTGCAAGTGGTTTCTGTTGGTTGCTGGGAATTACTAGCATGAAATTGGCATAAGATAAGATAAGATGACCTTTATTAGTCCCACAGGTGGGAAATTTGTTTTGTTACAGCAAAAGTGCAAAGTTATGTAGCAGAAATTAGAAAACACTGGAATGCAATAAAATACAATAGAATAAAATAAAATACTATATACAATAGAATAAAATAGAATAGAGTAATATATACAATAGAATAAAATATAAATACAAATACTATATACAACTGTGTGGGAAAATACAAAAATACAACTTCGTCAGAAGAAGAATTGCACAAGAATTGCACATAAAGCAGTCTTATTGCACATGTGTGGGTTTGTGTGTTTGATCAGCTGCAAAAGTCTTTGTTGTAGAGTCTGACAGCAGTGGGGAGGAAAGACCTGTGAAATCTCTCCGTCCCACACCGTGGGTGCCGCAGTCTCCCACTGAAGGAGCTGCTCAGTGCTGTCAGAGTCTCATGCATGGGGTGGGAGGTGTTGTCCAACAGGGATGACAGCTTAGCCACCATTCTCCTGTCACTCACCACCTCCACTGGGTCCAGAGGGCATCCCAGAACAGAGCTGGCCCTTCGGATCAGCCTGTTCAGTCTCTTCCTGTCCCCAGCAGAGATGCTGCCGCCCCAGTAGACCACACCATAGAAGATGGCCGAGGCCACCACAGAGTCATAGAAGGTCTTCAGGAGTGGGCCCTCCACTCCAAACGACCTGAGTCTCCGCAGCAGGTACAGCCTGCTCTGCCCTTTCCTGTAGACGGCGTCTGAGTTATGAGTCCAGTCCAGTTTGTTGTTCAGATGAACACCAAGGTACCTGTAGCTGTCCACAGCCTCGATGTCCATACCTCAGTGGTTGCAGTGGAGGATGCTTGTGCCTGCGGAAGTCTACCACCAGCTCCTTGGTTTTACTAGTGTTGATCTGGAGGTAGTTCAGCTGGCACCAGTCCACAAAGTCTTGAGTCAGTCCTCTGTACTCCTTGTCGTCCCCATCAGTGATGAGGCCGACTATTGCAGAGTCATCAGAGAACTTCTGCAGGAAGCACTGGGTGGAGTTGTGGGAGAAGTCTGCAGTGTAGATGGTGAAGAGGAACTGAGCCAGAACCGTTCCCTGTGGGGCCCCCGTACTGCAGACGACCCTGTCCGACACACAGCCTTGAGTCCTCACATACTGTGGTCAGTCGGTGAGGTAGTCCAAAATCCAGGTAGTGAGGTGATGGTCCACTCCAGAGTTCTCCAGCTTGTCCTTCAGAACTGAGGGAAGAATGGTCTTAAAGGCACTGGAGAAATCAAAGAACATGATTCTCACAGTGCTCCCAGCAGTCTCCAGGTGCGCGAGGGAACGATGTAGGAGGTGAATGACGGCATCATCTGCTCAAATGCCAGGCTGGTAGGCAAACTGAAGTGGGTCCAGTGATGAGCTCACAAGGCGCCGAAGCTGAGCCAGGACCAACCGCTCCAGGGTCTTCATCAGGTGGGATGTCAGAGCCACCGGCCTGTAGCTGTTGAGGTCCTTGGGGCGTGATGTCTTTGGCACTGGTACAACACAGGAGGTTTTCCAGAGCTGTGGGACTCTACCCAGGCTCAGGCTCAGGTTGAAGAGGTGCTCGATCACCGCACACAGTTGGTCCGCGCAGGACCTGATGACCCTTGAGCTGATGCCATCTGGGCCCGCTGCCTTCTTGCCATTAATCCTCCTCAGTTCCCTCCTAACCTGGGTGGTTGAGAGAGACAGGCTGGAGCCTTGTGTTGAGTGTGTATTGGATGCTGTTTTTGGGGGTGGGGAGGAGTGAGCAGGGTGAATAGAGGAGGTGTGAAGTGTCTGAGGTGTCAGAGGTGGAACAGCAACAGTGGGGATGGGTAAGTCTGCAGTCGATGTTGGAGACTGCCTCATTGCTGAATCAAATCTGTTGAAGAAATGTTCATTTGCCCACCTCACATCCCTCCCAGGCAGAGAGTTCTGATGTTTGTGGCCTGAGATGGTTCTGAGGCCTCTCCAGACTTCACCAATGTTATTTTGCTGAAGCTGGTTCTCCATCTTCTGCCTGTAGCTGTCCTTCCCATTCCTTATCAGTCCCCTCAACTTTCTCTGCACCCTTTTCAACTCCTTTTTGTCTTTGGATTTGAAGGCCCTCCTCTTCTGCTTCAGGACAGCTTTAATTTCTGGGGTAATCCAAGGTTTGTTGTTGGTAGGTACGGTGTTATCCACACAGAAATTAATATAGTCAGTAATGCATGTAGTAAGGCTGTCGATGTCCTCTCCGTGGTCATCACAGATCACCTCCCACACAGTCGACTCAAAACAATCCTTAAGAGCCTCCTCGCTCTCCTCCAACCATCTCTGTACTGTGCGGGTGGCTGGTGGCTCCCTGTGCACTAAGGGCTCATACACAGGGACAAGGTGCACCAGGTTGTGATCAGATCTGCCCAGAGGAGGGAGAGGTGATGAACTGTATGCCTCTATGTAGCTGCACCAAAAAACTCCTTGTAATTGCTGTAGACAGCAATTGCAAACCCAAAAAAGAGATGCACAAACGGAAAACAGACACCGTACTCATTTTAAATTTTATTTGAAAATAGCGTGCCTTGGAGTTGTTTGATGACTTAGCCTATCTGTATCCCTCCCCAAGAACAGCTGAAATAGAAGCAGTTTGGAATCCAGGAAGTGCTCTAGTATCTACTTAATTATTTATTCCTTCAAGAAAGTACTTTGTTAGAATAACAGTTGCATCACTTTTGCATCACTGCGCAACACTGCTTGAGGTGCACAGTTGCATGATTACCGTTTGACAATGAAAATAATAATTTACAGTCCGACAGGCAAATCTCTATCCTAATGAGGAGGCTACACAGAAGACCTTTCTTTTACTATTTAAATATTAATGCAAAGGTCAAAACACAAGCCCAAAGAACACTTTACAGTGGAAATAGATACTGGTATTTATATTTTTTTAAAAAGAGGAAAAAAAGGAGAGGGTGATGGTGAAAATGGATAATACACTACCAAAAGTCTGACTGTTCATCACTGTGTTGGTTGATTTCATCTATTTTTCTCTGCCTTTCACACAAGCAGCATTCAGGAGATTGGGTTTCTAACCAAGCATATTTTAGAAAGCATCTACTGTCTTTTCTCAGGGAGTGTAAGTTTATGGTCTATAACACAGTCAATAACTATGTCATCTATCATTTTATGCAGCCTATAAGTGGATGGAAAATGGTTCTGTAGGCCGCAGCATTTCAGTTTAATATCACATGTGTTGCTGTTCCAAATTACCATGTAGCAATGATGAGTCATGATCAGTTTTTTGTTCTATGCTTTTTTCAGCCAAATGACCATGGGGGAGTCCTTTATTTGGCTCTAAATAGGTAATGCAGGGAACAGAACCATGACTCAGTGTGCTGAGATTCAGCAGGGTTACCTGGGCTGTAAAAGCACTTGCTTGGATTAGTGTGTGTGTCATCTATAGTAAGAGGTAATGCTAATGTAAACGCTTTGAGATTTTATTCAGTAGATAAAACCTTTAGCCCTACTTGAAATATCCATGTAGGTTTTAAGATTTTGTCTTAAGCCTTTTTTTCTAATGCTTGCCGTTATTGAGAGTCATTGAGGTACAAAATTGAGTTTACTGCCCAACCATCATAAAAAATGAATGTAATTAACACAAATTCATTTTATGGAGAGAGACCAGTGCCTGTAATCTTTAAATTGGCCTCAGGTGAAAACGTTCCACTGGATGGTGGATACGTGTATTCCCAGACATATATATATTTTATGTATGTACTCCAGGACGAATTTGTGTGGAGAGGGAGATATTAAGGAAAGATCAAGTGCCAGCATTTCATCTTTCTGTTATTCTGCAGGAGATGTTCATGTCTATAGCTCAAGGCAATTAACCCTGCAGTGTGTAAATGGATTTACATAGGTGTCGGTGAGATTTCTTTCCTCCAGGCAGGCGTGAAGAAATTCTTTTTTCCCAGCCTATTTCTCATTATTATTCCAGTTGCTTCTGCCTGTTATCTGGGGCTCTGCTGGTCTCAGAGGGAGTTTCTAAAGAGCAGTGATGACTGGGGGGAAAGGATTTTCCCACTTATGGATGAGCCCTAACTATGTAAATTAGTACATATAGTGTAATTGTTGCTTAATGAGCCTCAGTTCAGCAGATAATAGCAACAATAGCTGATTAGCATAAAAATACATTTCTTTTTCTTCATCACTGTTTTAACTGATAATTAGAAGCCCTCTGCAATAGTTGGTTTTCACAATAGTTTTCACATCAAGTTGATGATGGACCTCGAAGCTCCCAGTTTATGGCCTAAACTAAACTTTGAACCAGTCAGTTGAAACCATTGATTGTTCTACTTGGACACAAGCAAAAAGGACTGCAGCAATTCAGTTTTCATATTTTTCTATATACATTTTCTAGGTTTTCTGTAGTAACAATAGGGAAAACAGTGGTTGGAGACCAAAAAAATAGGAATTGGAGAGGGACACTCTAGGTCATAGGATCAGGATCGATTCTGTAATTGTATCAACTAATCTGCGGTCTTTCCCAGGTGAAGAGAGGAACAAAGATGAGTTGGATCGGGTGATGGGAGAAAATGGTGGACAGGACTGGCACATCCACATGGATAGTGAAGGTGCACTGGGAATGTAAGGCAGGGGCCCCCTGTGCTCAAAGTCTTTAGTTCTGTCAGAGCTTCAAAAGGACTCCAAGGGAGTTTGGGGACATTGAATTTGAATGGACCATGTTGCCTAACTCCACTGTTATGTGAAGCTGTGGCCACAAGGTGGTTGGTGTTTGTCGTTTCAGTAATCCCGAACCAGATGTCGCATATCAGAGGTACATTCTCCAGCTAGCCGAATATCCACTAAATGATGTTTTCATGTGTTAAATCTGTCCTGTGATGGGAATCCAGCCACTTTCACACATTCATTCAATCCATCAAGGAATCTTACATCTTACATCCAAGAAGCAGGAACTTCAAGGCCAGTGATATTTCGAAAACAAAGTGTAGGCAGTCTGGATTTCTTCTTTCATAAACACTTCTGGTAAAAGGATGAATTTATTAATTCTTTGTATCATCAGAATACCTCGCTTTTATAGATGTAGCAAAGGTTAAGCACACTGCACATATTCTGATCCAAAGCAACTCGTGCAATTATGTTGACAATGTGAGGAGCCTTGATTCTGGGAAAAGATACAAAAGATTTATTTAGAAAGCAGCAGCATAGCATCAAATCCCTCAAGGTTAATTCAGCTAAAAGTTGATTCACAATTTTCCCCATTCATTTCATTTTATGATCTTCTTTTCAGTGAAAGCTGAATGAAATAAAGCTATTTAAAGTTCATGATCTACATTTTGGTAAAAGGCCACCGTACATCTGTCTGGCAGATAATTGTTGTCACTTTGGTAAACTTGAAACTCACATACACCATTATGTTTAACCAATCAAACAGACAGGAGTAAGAGAGGTAGTTTTGGTACATTTTGGTAACTTTGACATAGTTTGTGTTGTATTAGCAAAATGAACCAAATCCCAACACCATGGCTTGGTGAACAACAGCAGAGAGAGCGGTCAGTTTTCAAATAGTTGTTTGGTTGAACTGTGTTGCATTTATGAAGCCAGGGTAGTAACTGTGATGGTAAGCTTGCAATGGCACATGCATGCTGATGTTTAGCATAGTCAGTATGTAAAAGACTGCTGCAGTCATGTCAAACATCAGTTTTGGACTCCACATTTTTCAGCCTAAGAGTTAGTTAGCATTATGGTCATTTCCACGTTCTTTGTTTGTTTGGTAGGATTTTAGGGGGAAATATTTCAAACTGAGTTATTGTTTATTGCTGACAGGGTTGGTTGTGTGCTTGGTTCAGTGCAACACACAGACACATACTCCTGCTAATTACTAGTATATGAGACTAATAGGTTCCAGTGCTCCAGTCATTAAAACTGGAACATAGAGTTCTTGGACAAATGAATCCACGCCATAATATTCACCAGACAGTTTCATTAAAAGTGCTCTAAAAGGCACCAACAGCACAGACACAGTTAATAGGTTTAGTGGCCTGTGAGTGTCACAAATGTTTTCACCAAATTTCATTAATGAACCCTTCCAGTAATTTTGAAAAATATGCTCCTAATATCCTGTCAAAACTGTGAAAATGTTGTTTTGACACTAAATTTGGCACCAGCCCATTTGGTAAGCTGTAGACATCTGCCTTTGACTTCTGAGCATACTTACTGCACTGTAACCTTTCACTTTTGAATTAAACATAAATGTAAAGGTACATCTTGTTAAAGGCTGTTTACAGCTGGCTAACCATTCTTAGCTGAGGAAAACATCCATGAAAATCTGCTTCTTGGTGCATGTGCATTACTACCATCGCTGAATACCCTGAGTAAAATTTTACCTGACATAAAGATGCCACTTTTTGTCTTGTTCATTGTTAAGTGGAGATGAGTTGCATTTCCAGATGGGGACTTTTATTTTTTATGGTTCACAAATAATGTTCAGAGTAAGGATTCAGCAGTATTTCTTCAGTCTGCCTAGTATCTCACTTATCACACAAGAATGTAGACTCACTACATCTCAATGCATCACAAAGCAACACTGGATCTTTGAACCTTGGCTTCCTGTTTCAAAATATTTTGAATGCTGGATCCAGGATGTTCCCTGTACTTAAGATATATTGTCCTCAACTCACACGCGATTTGTGATTATGTGCGTGGGTGTTTATTTTTATATATATGTAAGTATCCTTGTGCCTGTGTCGCTGAATGACCCAACGTGGCATCTGCACAAATCTGATTAAAGATATTCTACAATAGAAAAAAGAACCAATGAGATCTTTGGCATTATCAGGAGCGAGTGTCAACACTGGGATTCAGAACAAAAGAGGCTGTGCAGTGACTGACGGTTTTGTTAAACCCCCCAACCCGAACATGTTATCCTGGAATAAAGGTCACACTGGAACATTTTCTTTACTCTCGTCTTTTATTATACATTCTGAGACCTTATTTACACAGTTCTTATGGCGCAACATGACTTATTCCTTTTTATTATTATTTATGCTTCTGTCCTCCACACTTTGAATAGTTTTAAACAGCATAATACTTGTCAGAGTTTGCAGCTTTTTTCTTTTCCCATATACACCAACTCTGAAATGAGAAAGACTCCTGTGAATGTGATTTGTACTGTGAACAGAGATTTTTCATCAAGTCTGTTTATGCTTTTGTGTTTTCTATCTTTTAAAGACCACAGAAAAACTGCCCAAACAATATATGACTTATTCTTTAAAGGTAATGTTTTTCTACTGTCCTTAAAGCTTGATGGTAAATAATTTACAGTACAATTTATATTCTTACAATCTTGCTATTAAATAGTCAAACACAGTGTGAAGATCATAATCTGCAAAATGACAAAAAAGCCAAAAAGATGATGTTCGAAAGACAGAAAGCATGACCTCCAATAGCACCACGAAGTGGGATTTATTTAATGTATATTTATTTATTTATTATGTCTCAACTGCCTTTCAATGTCAATAAACCAGGAAAGAAGCTGGGTATGTAAACGACGTTTATACTTTTTCTCACTGTAAAATGATATTTTTATAGATTCATTACAATCCGCTGAAACTATTAATTTTATATTTGGAAAATTCTGTTGTGTAAATAGATTTGCCAAAAATCCATCCAATGCATACCGTATCAGCATTTTTGCAATATAGATTCCCCGTTCGTGCATTTTTTTAAATCAAATGTTGCATTTGTATGAATGGACTTCTTTGTGACAGTCCAAAAAAACAGTATTATTCGGTTTTATATTGGTTAAAAGATTTTGGTCACTCTGTCCTCAGTCTTTGGTCCCCACCCCCCTCTTTACCATTCCCTCCCTTCACCCGTCGATACACTGTCACTCCTATCAATACGTCAAAGGAGGATTACCCTCAGCAGCTTAAACCCTGGACCTGACATGAACCCTGATATTATGGTGAGGCACACCATGGCAATATTTCCCAGGGCGGGTCTAGTGGAGTTGACATTAATTTACTGTGTGTGTGTGTGTGTGTGTGTGTGTGTGTGTGTGTGTGTGTGTGTGTGTGTGTGTGTGTGTTCGTGCAAGACAAGGGAGAGAGAGCAAGAGCATGAGAAGTGGAGTTCAGAGGTTAAATATCTAACATGGCTTCTGGTATTGATTTTTCTGCAAGTGGTGCTGATATTTAAGTTTCTGATTCTTAACTGAATAGTCCCTCAATGATGAATGTACAAAGTAGTAATTCTTTTCTTTTCTTTTTACAGTGGAAACGGGTTGAGCTCCAAGCATCTGTGTGGGCACCCCAAAGCTCTCTATAGCCCACAAATATACAGTAAAGACTCCACAATAACAGGGTCCTGGTAAAGAACACTGTTTTGGTGCTCATAGATAAATTTGCTCTTTATAATGATTATATAGTAGAGATTATTTTTATAACTAACTTATTTAAATACATCAAAGACTTCAAATGGCCACTTGGCCACTTTGCCTGACAACTGGGAGCTAATCCAAGTCACCTGCGTGAGTGAAATTCTACCAATTTAATAGTCTGTTTTAATTTGCATGAGCATTAAATGCCACTAAATAGCATCTCTGACCTAACAAGAACCATATCCCAGCTTTGAAACCAGGACTTCTCGATCCAACACAAGTTTCAAAGAAGTGCTTTCACAACCAAAAACGGACCGTCTTTGTCGACATACGAGAACAAACAGATCACATTCTGTGACTATTTCAAGAATTGTCATGAGACCAAGCAGTCATGGGATGTCATACAGTTTATTGAGAGACATCAACCGTGAATATTTTCCTGGTTGACAGAACAGATTATCCAATTGGGAGATTATTATGTGACATATTGACATGTTTTTATAAATAAAATAGCAGTTACAGGGCAGCACAATTAAGAAATAAGAATAGTGGAGGGTGTTGTATTGCCGGTGGCTCCACCTGTGCCTGCATAAAACATACTAAATACCAGCCCCTGATGTTACTACTGAGATTTTCATATTCGCAATGTACTCCCCTCATAAAAGAGAAGCAATTATGAGGAAGCAAGTCAGCTTTTAATGTTTTAAAATGCACATTGAACATTCTTTATGTTCTTGGTAGCCCCTCCTGGGGGAGGTGTACCTACTGCACTCAGTCATTAAACTTTGGCTCCACAGCATGCATCTGTATTATTGCTCTATACATACTAGACGTACGCGTGCATGTAGCACTTCATGCACATACGATGTGCCAATGTGCAGCAACTGCTAAAACTTTAAATGTACCAAAGCTGTCCTATTCACTCAGAATGTCTCATTATCTGTGCATTTTAAATGAGCAGGCTGGTGAATTCTATATGTATTTTAATAAGGAGTGCATGCGTACAGCACAGCTACCTGCGAGTAGATGGATTGGAGGCCTCTCAAGTCTTTTGCAAAGGTGAAAATTACACCAGAGCGCACCTTGCAGCTGACATAAACCACACTGTGAAATTTTGATCAAAGTCAGTTCGTTTTCAGTTACGAAGAGAGAAACAATGAATATAGATGCTTCTGAAATGGAAACACGTGATTTTTAAAAATGAATATTTACTGTGGAGTCGGTTTAAAATACTCTACAGTTTGAATACACACTCATTTGTAGGAACGTATAAACCTACACACTGCAATAAGGTAAAAGTTAATAACAGGGCCATCATATAATTTACAGTGTCCCAGATGTAAGATAAAAACAGTCTATATGAAAGATAACAACTCTGACTCTGCATTTACCTTCCCAGAGAAAAATTAATCTCAAGAAGGCTGTCAGAGACATGATTAAAGAAAATAATTATTCCACTGAGTCGCTTTTTTTAATTCCCAGTTTTTGCCCAGATGCAGGCTGGTAACCATGTACCCGTACGGACCTTAAGATTTGCATTTGAAAATCCAGAATTACATCACCATGACTGCCACTGAAAAAAACCCAGAAAATCTAATCTAAGTCAAGAACTGGAGCACTTTTCAAATCCAAGGAATTTCACAATTGGAGCATCTGAACCCGTCAGTAAAAATGGATGTTTTCTCAACCCACTCTGTCAGACACTGCTCTGAACAAAAGCCAGAGGTGTCACAGCAAGATGCACGTTGTTTTTTGGCAGCTAAGTCCGCAGAAGTAGAAAGGAGCAGTGCTATAGTGGGATGTATCCTATGTTTGTCCAAGTATTATTTGTCTCAAGACAAATCTTGCACTTTTATTTATTTTCATCAAGAATGTGTTGTTCAGGTACTAAAATTACATTGTTTAAGGAAAGACGTTGGTTTGGGAGAAATACACCTGTTCAGAACTGTCACTCTGCAGGCTGACAAATTACACTTTTAAATTTGATGTCAAGGGGTCCAGGACAAATACACATACAGTAAATGATCCATTAGGAGTAACGCCCAGCTCACAGCTGATGCGTCACAGCAATGATGCCAAAGAATGCTAGCTGAGAGGTACTGCCATGTGTCACTATAGCTACTAAGTGAAATAAAACATTTATAAAAGAACTGTAACTTTGTTAGTTCAATTTATGCTAGTTTGTGATTAAGATAACAGACTTCCTATTTTAATTAATTGCTCGTTATTGGCTAACTTGCTAGCAGAAGAAAACCTTGTTCATGTATTTGTTTATTTCTTTTTTGGACCATATTTGGACAAGACAGCATAGAACTGCAGTGTCATGGTCAGGGCAGGTTAGGTTATGCTTTACTTTTTGATTTCTTTGTTTTTTCCTCAGTGAATCTAAATGTGTTCCTGGACAAATCGGAATTTTCCATTTCATAGTCAAAATTTGAACCTAGAATAGATTGAGGCGGAATGTGGCTCCGCCCGTGGGTGGAGTACTACCTGTTGGGGTGTCTTTCTCACACCTCTTCTGAATCAGTGCGGTCAACCTGAGAGTAGCTGAAGGCTGATCGTCAGATCATCTTTAGTCCTGTAGCAATAATCAAGCTCTCCTACTGCTCCGATTCCTGCTCTATTTCCTGCCTGCTGGTCCAAGGAGTTCAATGTTGCCTCCAGCCAGACTCAACTGGGAAACTGTTTGCCCACTCTCACTCAGACCCCGCCTGCTTCTGTACATACCCTCCCCACGCTTTCACTTTCCTCACTGGGTAATGCTGTTCCACTCCTTCTTACTCACTTCCAGACTTGTGCCAAACCTTTCCAGAGCCTGGCTAATCCACTCTTTCCTCCCACTGAACAATTCCTGTTGATTGACCCAGTTAGCAGCAAAGTTCCCCCTTATTCACTCTTACATTATTCTCCTCACTTTGTAAATCCATCCACTGTGTCTCAGTCTGAATTCAAATATGACATGGTAAATGGACTGATCCTTATATAGCACTTTTCTACTCTCCTGGAGCACTCAAAGCACTTTATACATCATGCCACATTCACCCAAACACACAATGCTTTTAAGCGCTTACTATCTAACATTCACACTCATTCATACTCCGATGGATGCATCTTGGGGTTAGTATCTTGCCCAAGGATACTTGGCATGCAGACTGGGGGATCCAGGGGATCGAACCCCTAACCATCCGATTAGCAGATGACCTGCTCTACCTCCCAAGCTACAGCCACCCCAGCCACATGAGGAGCCATCAGTTAATGGTTAGCAACGTAGGTTCGCAACGTTCATCTGTAATCTGCTGTAATATTTTTAAATGAGTGGATTTAATGATATACAATAGATTGGTAGCTCTAAGTTGTGTAAACAAGACACTGAATTCCAGTTTAATGACACCAGTGGCAGGGTGATATAAGAGAGCCGTGGAGTCTGAAGCAGTGAGAGGAGACAAAGCAAAGGATGATTTGTCCTAGCTGATGGGATGATAACAAATGATCATACATACAGTATTTATGTTTGTATGTACATTTGAAAATTACAGTACTTTGTGCAACTTCCTAGAACACAGCACTGACACAGCATTTGACTCACAGGAACACATCTGAAAGATAGTACAGCAGTTTTTTCCTTCAGCCTTCCTGGCACTTATAGCCATCTGGCTCCAACATTAATGATAATATGATCACAAAGGATTTCATACTGTTATTGGATTATCTAAATGTCACCGTGTCTCGTTCATGATGTAACACATTTCAAATATCCACCACTGATTGGCATAAGAGGCTTGTGTTTACATTCTCTCATTGTGAAATACACATGTGCATTCACACATAGAAAACATAAACAACTAAGCAGCAAAGCGAGTTGTTTTGGTGCCACACAAACCTTTTTGTTTTAGTATCCAATTGTGTATTTATGGGGTTAAAATCAGTGATTTGTCTAACAACCATGTGCATGTACTCCCGTTTCAGCAGCAGAATGAAGGTCAGGGCTGGACACCAACAGGATTACTTGGGATTTGCACAGAGTATCACTAGCCAGCTAATATGGGCCAGAGGTTTCCCCTGTTCACTCAGTGCCAGAGTATAAATAGCACTTAGACCTGCCTCCCTAATCCATATTACATACAAATCCACTTTTCATTCATTCAAACTTTGATGCTCGTCAACGTGTTTGAGTCTCCTCATCAGAGGCAATAAGAAGGTTCATACAACTTGCCAAGTATTTTCGTTTCCATCTTGCCAAGACTTTGGTTTTAGTATCGTTCACATCTGTCTGTTTGTTGGTTTGTTTTTTGTGCACAAACAGCTCCTACACGAGGAGTGGAACAACCAAAATTGCAACACAGGTGCATCAAAGGACTTGAAGGTTGTTATCTCAATCGGCAGTTATTGACATCTTTATGTTTCCTAGCAACCACTTACTAAAATATTGCAGTTTTGTGATTTTTACAACAATAATATAATTTAAATGTTGATGTCTCTAAATTGTGATGTTTACAGTGTGAATATTACATTACATCATTTGGCACACCTATGAAGTCAAATATACTTATACTTTACTCCTTGTATGTAATCTTTCTATCTTTAATGGGCTTCTGCAGTGACTGGTTGATGAGTGCTGCCGGTTAGTATTTTTTTGTACTTTTCTCATTTTAATTCAGTATTTCGATTTCCTAACAACACAAACAAAACAAACAGTAATAGGGTTGTATATCAGCATATTTATAGAATAATGTTGCAATGTAGTGTTGTAATAAAATTTCAAGACCTTCATAAAAACAAAGATTTTATTCGCTAGTGTACAGTTACTACATACATACATGTATCCATTCACAGCAGCATTTTGGCTTCCTGCGAACAGTGAGTGTTGTCAGCCAGCAACGAAATATGGAAGCAGCCTTCACATGGGAATCACGTGAGGTCCAAGCAAACACTGATGACCCTAATCCCAACCCTGTGTTATCAGAATATGCTTTATAAGTAATCATTTGACCCAATTAACAACTATTAAAATTTTTGGCCTTTCTAGGTGATGACTTTGTGAAGAAGAAAGTTGCATGTTTAAAGTTGCAGCAAAAAGCAGCAACTCGATTCTGAGAAACATTTGTTTTGTTTTTGTTTGGTTTTCATCTCACTTTATACATAAAATCTTAATGGTTTAAGTCCTGCCAGAGTGCAGTTTAGTAAATGGTTTCGCCACTGCAGCATTGTGAGAAACTTCCATGCCGTGCAGACAACAAAAGCAGAAATTTAAACCATGCAGTGCGACCACTGGCCTGTTCTTCCCTCTAAACTAAAAGAGGATCAAAACAACTCAAGAATTGCTGTCTGGGCTTTCTTCATCTCACGGAAGGTCACCAAGCACACTCTGCTGTCCTGCACTTTGTGAATGAATTCAAACAGAAAGCAAGAGCAGTACAGGAAACAATCCTAGACAGCCGCTGATTTCACATTGCAGTCCAAACATGTTGCAATAAATATCTGAATTTCCATCTGTTGTGTATTGCTGATTCATTTCACTGGTTTCTCCTCTTCCTGCTCTTTTAACAGCACCAAAGGTCCATTATTACGCATTGTTTTCTTTCATTTGATAAACTGAAGATTAAGGCCAAAGTGTTCTAAGAATAAGCCCTGTGGTTCAACAAAGCTAGGAGTCATCACTGCGCTCTTTGAAAGAGTTTTTGCTCCTTAAAGTGTGTCTGACTCTGTCCCAAACAGAAAAAAAACAAGTTTCACAGCTGTTTGCAGCCCCGCCCGCCTGACATATTTCTAAGCCGGAGTCACCGATGTCTCGTTTGTGCCAAGGCTTTGTAGGCAGAATTTTTGTGGTTTTGAGACCAAGTAGCAACACATCATTTCCATCACTGCTAGTGGTTTTTTAAGTCTGTCTGAAAAAAACCACGTCTGGCCCCTTGTGCCACATCATCCCGACCTACTGCCCCCCCACCTCCCGCCCCTGCACTCCCCTCGACGGTCCTCCTTTCTGTGACTGTTTTCATGTGGGGGGGGATGAGTTCATTCTCTGACCACGAGACAATACCTCATCCTTCCACTTTGGCTCTCTAGCTGAATCACAGGCTTAGGGGAGGTGGAAAACATCTCCATCTCCCTTCTCCTCTACTTCTGTCCAAGACAAACAGCTGTGGCTCAGTTATGAGTGTGTGCCTGCTGTGTTCTGACAGGTTTCCAGAAACCTGCTGTCAGGTAGCCCATGCAGGGAAACACAGAGGCGGAGTGTTACAACACCGTTAGGGTCTGTGTGAACTTGTGGCCTGATCGGATGAATTCTTAGCTAACTAGCTGGGCAGAAAAAAGTACACTTAGCACTTAGCACAGCTAAACAAAGACCTGGTAGACTGAATGACTGTTTCTACACGGAACATTTTAGCAGAGGCTTACTCACAGGTCACTCCTCGACATGTGGGAGTTTGCTTTACTTTCACACTGGAGGATTGGGCTTTAAGCGGGGGTCTAGTTTTCCTCTCCTAAGAAATGCTGAGCATCTTATGGTGCACTTGCTGCATCGTACACATGCTGATCTTCCACAAACTCATCCAGTTGCCATGGGCTTTGTCTATGCTTGTGGTTTTTCTTTATAACTCTTAGTCCATCACTTCCTATGTGTTTTTTAATGTTGCTTCTTACTTCCTGTTTTTTTCTTTTTCTTCTTTGTTCTTTTGTCTGTGGTTCACTGTTGCTAGTGTAGGTTTGCTAATCCTGTTCCCTCTTTTGTTTCCTGCTTTATTTTGAAGATTTGTTCCTTATATGGCTTCAGGATTTTTGGCTTTCATTTCACATCCCAAATATTATTGCTTTTCAACCATGCGCTTAAACTTCATTGAAAAAAAAGACAAGCATTAATAAACCTGAAGTGAGTTTTTGATCCTCTCTTTGATCCTTCCTTATTTTCTGTCACATGTATACATACTGTTAGCCCAAGATTACAAAGACTACACCCTTGCCACATTCTTGCTCCAGCACAGCCAATGGAGCTAAACATGCTGGATGGCGTTACAGAAGCATCCCAGAATTGTCCCAGACGTGGCTCTCCCTGTGGTTCAAAACGGCTCTATTTTACAATGAAGTAACGTCATCCTGGTCAGAACAGATAAGGAGGACAGGAAGTCAAATGCAAGAATGCCCTAAACAATTGGGTAAAATTGTAAATTTTCAAAATAAGAGACATTTTGCAGGCTTATCAGGTGAAACAAAAACGCTTCACAGGCAGGCACCTGATGTATTCCTGAGATTATAATGGTGGATGCTCATAGTTAACATTTCAGTTAATGAGGTCAGTGCATGAACAAGTAATCTCCACGAGTCAGAAGCTCGGTCTTCAGAGTAATCTGAAGTTCAGTTTCTTTCTGTTTTTGCTTCGCAGAAGAAAATTCACCAGTAAAAGAAAACCAATCATTTGGCTTAAAGGGAATGGGTTTCCTTTAGTGGAAAATAGCTAAAACTGCTTATTACTAGGAAGGAGGGTGGGAGGCAGGGGAAAGGAATACATTGTGTATCTGAACACAGATACACAATGCTCATGCTGACATGTGGTCTACTAACTTCCTCCTCCGTGTTGCTTACCTGCTTGCTGAATGGCTGATTGCATGGCTTGATGAGTCAGTGGCATGCTGGGCTGCTCGAGTGTGTCTGTAGTGATAGAGTAACTGATTTGCTGACTGACTGGCTGTCTGAAAAACTCAGATAAAGCCATCCCTCGTCAGAGCCAGAAGAAGGCCTCCACACCCACCAAGGACTATGAGATACAGGAGGGGGAAAAAAGAAAGGGGCGGGGTTGGGGGATGGGGAGAATAAGAAGCAGAACACATACGAGGTGACTGAGAATAAGAGAGAGAGAAGAGTACTGTGAATCCAATACTGTTCTATTAGGAGTGATTAGATTTTGAAGCTCTGAGCTGAAGCATAGATCTCGTGGGAATATGGCTAGAGTTACAGCTTTGATATTGACCTTGCATGAACTGGTCTCACTCTGTAACCCACTTTTATTGAAATTTTTCAGCCCCCAGATCCACTCTGAGTCAGTGCATTCCTCAGAGTTTATCATTGTTTATCACGCCACTAGTCGCTTGGATGGTTTATCCTATGTTTTGAGGAAAATTCTGCAGTGTTGATAGTTACCACCAAATACCATCCAACTTTCGGCTTTGACATTTTCATGATGTCGATTGTATTTACTACTGCATCTCAAAGAAGAGCTGAGGATGGGCAGGGTGCGATCAGACTGCACCCTATACTGCACATATATTGTTATCAAATTTTGTTTGCGTATTTATTTGTTTTTAAAGGTTTCCTGTGTTGATTAACATGTCATTAGGAAAATGACATGGCACTTTTTGGGAGATAACTAATATAGATTATACATAAAAGATAGTTACCAGCCACTGTCAGATAAGCCACTGATTATGGAAGTCCTGTGGTGAAGCTTCAAGCTGAGCATTTTTGCCATCTAGTCATGAAAATAAGTTACACTGCACACTCATTACTTAACCATAATTTACAAACCCAGCGTCAGTGTGACTTGAAAAGTGGTCATGACCATAAACTCATTAGGAAAGGGTTTATCGAGGTCATAGATAGCTTTAGCGTTATTTTCCTGTAGACTTCTATCTAACTGGACTTTTTGTCCAACCAGGCGACTCACCCATGGTGGCCATTAGAACAAGGCAGGTTTGGTGCACTTATTGATTGGCTTCTCATCATTTCTTCATATGCAGTCTTTACTAATTGCCCACTGTTGAGGTCCCTGAATGTCTTCATATGGCTTTTTTTCTTGTTTGCACTCATTTAATCAGTCAGAATGTTAATGCAGTATAATAGGCAGTTGGTAATTGGTATTACAACAACTGAGCTACCCCAGTTTTTGAACACCTAAGGTTGAACAACTAGTTCAGTTCAAGTTTGGGGGATTTCCTTACCTGGTTGATCAAGACAAACAACTGCCACAAGCTCAAAAAGTTGGAAGATCCCAGTTCTTTATAATCTCAACAACATCAAGATGGAAAGATGTGTGGTTGAAAGCATCAATTTTGTGCTCCTTGGACTTGTATAATGCACATTATACAACAAGTGACAATTTCCTTCAAGTATTGCTAAGCATGCAAAGAACCTTAGACCTCCTCTGTGCCAGGAGTAGTAGAAGGACTATTTGCTGGTGTGTAGGCCCGACTACATCAGTTCAGATGCGGTTTGATAATTGTGCTGTTCTACTTGTCACTTTATTTCAGCTTCATCTACACTCCTTTGCAGCGCGTGGATGCTTCACATAGCTGAGAATAACAAACCTCTTGTATTTGTTCCAAGATTTAGGGTTAATCAAACCTACACTTGATGGTTGCTTCACTTTTCTGTGTTTTGATTAATTTTTAGAGCTATGTGTTCAAATTCTTCATACAATGCCTCTGGTAATATTTCCAGTTTTGTTCTTTTCTTTTTTTAATATGGCAGCTGCTGGTGCTGCACCACACAGTCAGAAGTTTCCTTTTGAGTTGAAGAGGATCTGTCCTGAAGTAGGAACTTTAATGACTCAAAATACAAAAACAATGGACGTCCATCAAGAGCAGAGATGGGCAGTAACGCGTTACTTGTAACGCGTTACTGCCCATCTCTGCTCTTACTTGTAACGCGTTACTGTAATCCGATTACTTTTTTCGAGTAACGAGTAAAGTAAGGGATTACTATTGCAAAAACGATAATTAGATTACCGTTACTTTCCCGTAGGAACGCTGCGTTACTGCGTTACTAAAACCATGATTTTTTTGCGAGAATGTCTCATGACAGTGACATAAGCGAGTGCGATGTTTGTGACAACAGCTGTGTGCAGATCAACAATGGATCATATATCAAGTACTGGAGAGAGTATGAGCATGCAGCGTTTAAAGCGTGGAAGTACTGACCTTACTTTGAGTTTGATTCCATAAAAAGTGACAAAAACATTAGCGTCCATTGTGCGTGGGAAGAAAACTTCTTTTTACAGCGAAAAAAAACCCCTAAACTTCCAAGCAAGCACCGAGTGCGCTACGACATAATGGGAAATTCACAGAGAAACTGCCGTATCCTTCCACTGACCGCTGCGGCACACCTGCACCAGGGTAAACCTCCGCCTACTCTACTCCTGCTTTACAGGTGAAAATAGAGCAAAAGGACCGCTAGTCTTTTATTTTATTTATTTTCTGCTGTGTTTTACTTGCATCTATTTGAAAGATTGAGTGTAAACACACAAAAAAAAAAAAAAAATTATGTGCTGGAATGTGCAGAAAATAGGTTTAAATATTAAACAAATTTCTTCCAGTCAGAGAATGTTGCATATAATTACATTTTTGCTTGATGCATAAATTTAAAAGATTAAAACTAATAAAAAAAGTTTTAAAAAGGGACTTTTCCATTTGATTACATTTTGTATGATGGATTATGTAGAAAAAGTAGAATTGATCTGAAAGATCTATCACTTTATCACCTATTCAGGTTGTAAATCGTGTTTTTAAAAAGTAACTAAGTAACTAAGTAATTAATTACTTTTGAAAATAAGTAATCAGTAAAGTAACGGGATTACTTTTTGGGGGAAGTAATCGGTAATTAGTTACTGATTACTTTTTTCAAGTAACTTGACCAACACTGATCAAGAGCGACACTTATGAAAAGGTTCGTGACAGCAAAGGAGCTTTTGCAGGGTTCTGAGTCCTGGCATTCAAAGCGGGTTACATTGTGTCATGGGGAAAAGACATTGTACATACATTTCATGTTTTCATATCACATATATTAATTTAGCAACTTGCACTATCATGACAGATTTTTCCTTTTCCTTCCCACTGTCGCCAAAGTGCTTGCTCATAGGGGGTCATATGATTGTTGGGTTTTTCTCTGTATCTGTTATTGTAGGATCTACTGTGCAATATAAAGCGCCTTGAGGCGACTTGTTGTGATTTGGCGCTATATAAATAAAATTGAATTGAATTGAATAGATTTAAATTGTTTAAACTTTGTTATGACTCAAGCAGTTATTACTTGGAAATGAATTTAAACTTTGATGACCAATAAAGCATTAACATGAACCAGTACAAACCACATGCCACAGACTCTAAAACAGGCTGTGAAACACCTCTGTACTAAAACACTAAAATGTAGTTTCTAGAAAACATTCCCACAGCAGGGGAAACATAAAACCAGTAACGCAACACTGACTACACCTTCAGTTAGAAGTTCCAAAGCCAGAAGGACGGTAAGTCTGTGGCTGTGACATTTGACACCACTCTGCTGCCCCACTTCCTAAAAGTCAAGGTTAGTTTCTTTTAACTACAACTATGTAACCTCAGCTTAATGTTTTCATTTGGCGCTACACCTAACCAAACCTAAACTGTAGTACTGACACACCAGAAAGTACAATTGATGCACAACGCTGTCCTCTTGATATGAGTGCAAGATGAGAAAACAACTTTTGGGCAACCTTTTCTGTCATTTAGATTGGAGAACTTGTCTGCTGTGTGATCATGTTGCTAAACAATTTGCCCTTTTAGGAGGGAAGTTGGGTTGATAATTTGACTGCGAGTTTGCATTTGTATGAACTTTGCAACAAACAAGATAAAAATTAGTCGTATAAAACAGTCACTTTAAATACATGTGATGCTTCTTATCAGACAGCTGAAAGATGTGCATCCCTTCAATGTCATTGCAATTGTCAGGTGTCATGTTTGCTGTTATTAGCTTTGTATGAGCAGGTATTAGGAAGCTAAAATGAAAAACTTTCCCAGGCTCCTCTAACAGAGTGGCTTTCACCCCAAACCAGAAATCAAAGGTATTTGCAACTAATACTTAAAACCGAGCCAAACTTACTCTTAGAAAGCCTCTGAGCGGAGAGCTAAATCTGTTCAGGGAATCTGTTGCCTTGGTTCCTGATGCTGTACCATTGCCATGCTGGCTCTGGGCCCACTACTATACTCTCCTCTTTCAGCAACCAGTGAGGGAACATTTGGCACCATGGCAATGCTGCTACATCACATCAGGAGTCATTTTGAGTGTTTAAATGAGGTTTAATTTAAGGTGTCCCTCAGCTGTTCAGACTTACGCGAATGCAATTTGTAATTTTTATGTGGCTTTCTATAAGAAGTTGTTGTGTAAAACATCAGACACAGCCTTATATAATCCCAAGGCCCCAAAGCCCAGAACTCATTTGCTAATCAGAAGACATCCTGCAACGTGCTGCAGCCCCATGGCTACCCTCTGTAGTGCAAACTGGGTGTACCTGAGACAAAATATTCATCCCAAAGCATTCATCTGTGGGAATCCTCTAAAAATGAACCAGCTGTTTTCTAAGTATTTGGTTTCACAGGAAGGTTATGTCTGAACAGACTTGTGTTTGTGCTCAATAGTGTTCAAAAAATAGGTTCCTGTGTGGTTTTGCAGGCGCAGGGGTTAATTTGGGTGATTCTCAGAAGAGGAGGCAAATATCATGCACTCATCAGTTATGCAGGTTTTGTAATGCAGTACATCTATAAAATATCTCCAGTTGTATGCATTACCGACCTCAATCCATCTCCAAGTCTTGGGCCTTCTCTCCCATAAATATTAAGCACACAGGCTTGCAGACATCTGAAAATCATTCTAAAAGTGACAGGTATACATAAAAGTCGATTCTGCAGAGGAGCGCATTAATACCATGTGATGAAATGGAGCAAACAGGATGAACACTCAGGCAAGAAATGCTTCAAATACCAAAAGGACCAAGCAAGCAGATGGGGATGGCAAAAGAAGAGAGAGAGGAAGAGGTGAGTAAACACCACTAGACATGGTAACAGATGGAGACATAAGAGAGGAAGACAGAGTCATTTAGGGACGGAGCGCAGGAGCAGACGGAGATGAGGAGAGGCAGAGAGCAAGTGAACAGATGAGTGTATTAGAAAACCACTCGGTCGCTTTAGACAGCTTGTGGAAACAGACCACAGAAAAGGTTCGTGTCAGGTAACGGCTGCTGCATTCATCCATACAGCTGATAGTAAGACAACTGAGCTGTGAAAAAGTAGAGCAGTGAGAGGTTAGCCGACTCTGTGGAGGATCATTATCTCCAAAATCACACTCTCAAAAGAGGACTGAGCTGTCTCATATATTTCACTTTTCAGTATTAGTCACTCACAGGGTTTTTTCCCCTCATGGTGGGTAGCTCATTTGACATTGTCAAAATTTTCTTTCGCTTATCTGGGGCTGGGTCGCCAGGGCAGCAGCCTAAGCAGAGAAGCCCAGAACTCCCTCTCTCTGGCCACCTCCTCCAGCTTCTCCGGGGGAACACCAAGGCGTTTCCATGCCAGCTGAGAGATATAATCTGTCCAGCGTGTCCTGGGTCTGCCCTGGGGCCTCCTCCCGATGGGACATGCCTGGAACACCTCAGCCAGGACGCATCCTTATCAGATGCCCGAGCCACCACAACTGGCTCCTTTCGATGTGGAGGAGCATGCCTGAACTCCTCAGGGAGGGGCTTAGGCCAGGCCTCTGAGGGTTTATTGATGTCATCTATTGTCATCTGTTCTGTACTGTGCTAAATTACTGCAGAATGGAAAAAGAATATAATACATTTAGTCATAAGAAATGATGTAAATAAAACAAAACAAAGTTAAAAAATTTAGTGTGGCAACCTTACTACTGTTTCCCTGCATCCAGGATTCTTGCAAAGTTCAAGTGAAGGAGGATGGGCTATTTCAGCTAATTCCAGCTGCGTATCGCAAATGAGATTGATATTGTCCTATTTTTAACTGTAATTTCTTAAGATGACTGAGAAGTAGAGCAGAGGGAAATGCAATAAATCACAATGCACCACAACTCCTACATCCAACAGCAAGAAAATGTCCAGCTGCTCTATACATTATTAAACACAGCAGCATCCTGTTTGTTCTGCTCTAGCAACGCATTTACTATAATGAGGAACAGCAGCTGGCTGATGATTTGCTATATATGGACAATTATTATGTCATATAACAACTAAGGAGCAAACTCAAGGACATCACAGAAGATTTTCCCTGCTTGCTGTTTGACTGTTTCTCTATCAGCGGAAGGATTACTCTGGAAAAAGAACCAGCAGCAGTGATGAAGCGCAGATGCCACGCAGTGTGACAAGACACATTTGCAATGAGCTTTCCAGGAACTCATTTGTTGTTTTATAGTTGTCTGGGAGACTCGGCTGCTGACAAGCTTTTTGTTTGGGAAAGGGTAGATGTACGGGAGCTCAGTCAGGCTGAAAGTCATATCTGAATCACTCCAGTACACTAGCTTCAGTCTCACTATGATAGTGAGCAAAAAACAAGCAGAGACCCTTTGACGGGAAGTTCAGTCATTCAGTTTAAGCTTTCGTTCTTAATACTGCAGTTGTGTTGTGTGCTTAAGAATAAGCCAATATAATCAGCACTGACAGTAAGTTAAGATAATGGAATTTCTATTGAATCATAATTGTTCAGCTGTAATTCACAGGAATTCTGGTCAGGCTTGAGTCTGGACTGAGATCAGCGCCACAGCTGTTTTCATCACCTCACTAAACTCTGGGAAGGGGCCACAGAATCAGCTGCCAGGGGTCAGTGAGTGTGCCTGTGTGTCCATGTGAGAGAGAATATCAACTGTAAAGTAAAAAAGGAGGTCACTGAGTTGGTGGAAGATTGCCCAAGTGTTGTTACATGTGTGTGTCTCGCTCTGTGTTTGTGTTTGAGTCAGCTGCATATGGAGTCGCTGAGGCCTAAGTGAGGGTGAGGTAGAGCAGATCAGCAACATTAACCAGACATGGCAATGAAACAGCCTCACGGCCTTGGAGATGCTACACTTTCCTGGAAAGAATGTGACCTGTAGCAGCATACCTCTAACTGTCCATGCTTTTCCAACAAAGAACACGTGGACAGCCGGGAACCTGTGTTTAACTTTGCCCCTAGTCACAAGGCTGGTTAGACACCGATACAATTCTGACGACCTAAAATGAAGCCTAGAGCCTCACAACATTCAACTTCACATTGTGTGAAGTTAACCCAAAACATGTTAAGTTGGACTGTAGGGAGTTCATGCTACAAAGTTCCTTTTAAGCTCACTGGTGCTGCCTGGAGAATGTTCCTGAAGCCCGAGGAATGCACTGACATCACTTTTAGCATTTTGCCAGAGCTGAAAGGTTGGGAGTAGCTAGATGGACCGAATCTCCTCACATGTTTTTCTACCACTGTGTGTCTATATATTGTGTGTGTGTGTGTGTAGGTGTGTCTGTGTCTATACTACAGATGGCTTTCTATTCCTTCACTTTGGACCAGAGTGAAAAATAAGATTTGCCACTGAGGACAAATGAAAATGCTTTAACTCACCTACAGAAGGGTAACTGAGATTTCAAGTGAAAGACCTTTCAAGTGCTACATGAATCAAACAGATTTGTGTGCTCTCCAGACTTTGAGACTGCCAGATGGAATTTTTGGATGAAATTAACCTGAAACTGCTGGAACACCAGCATCACCGTCCGCAGTGAAGTGAGTTGCTACAGATGGGGAGTGTATCCAAGAAACCTGGTCCAAAATCTGCATCTTCAAGTTCAATAGAAATTCACAGCTAGCCACATAAACAAGCCATATCCTTCCAGGAGAACATTTTCATGGTCAGACAAGACAAAGGTTGAGCTATCAGGCCAACATCACATGAGGTATGCTTGGAGGAGTAACACTGAGACCTTCATACCTAAGAACACTATACCAACTGTCAAGAATGGTGGCTGTAGCTAGGTTGTTTTGCGTTCATGCTACTGGTGTATACCCAAAATAGAGTGGAATAATGATGAAGGAAAACTATCTCCTAATCCTTCAACAGCTAGATTTTTGAAACTTGGGTACAACTGGATGTTCCAACAGGATAAAAACACAGTAAAAACTGGTTTTGGGAGGAATACTGCATTATTCCTTCCAAAACCAGTTTTTGGAAGGAACAGCTAACCTTCCAAACAGCTAACATTAACGTCTGGAATGATCTTCCCAAAGGCGCAACATCAACCTTATTTATAATTAATTTGCTTTGCTTAAAAACCAGTGAACCAACCAATGAACCAGTTTTGACAAGAAGAGTGGTCAGATATTCAGCTGGAATTATGCCAGAAGCGTGGTGAGGGCTACAAATCCTCTGGTCGAGGTACAAGTTTCTAAGAGACACTTGATCAAATATAGTGGTGGGGTTGTACGCATATATCTGTACCTCTATGCATACTTTAAACCCTACGTAAATAAGAAAAAGAAACGAATTCAGACTTGTGCACACAGTTCCCATCTTTGAAGCAACCATTTCAAAGGCCATGAGATTGCAAGTTCATTGCACACAGTCACAATAATTTCGATCATGCTGCAGACTGTAGCATAAAGCAGCTTAAATGACAGCCAGCCCAGTCTGTGGGCTGGCCGAGATAATGATCTACCAGGTTTGTTTCAGCTTTTTGCTATCAGAAGTAACATTACTCATTTTCGGATGTATGACTTCGGCATCTTTTAATGTATTGTAGCCCCACCAGCATTGCATGAGACAGAGTGCCCTCTCTTTATCATGTGTGAACAAAGTTGTGACACTCACAGAATTACAGCTACATTCTCATTTGGCATGTCATCACAAGAAAGCATTCCTCTAAGACGAGTTTGCTGTAATTTTACATGCTGGTTGGTAGGTACGGCTTACCCAGACACTTTGCAGAACTGAGATATCATCAGTGAAACTTTTATCACATGTCTGTTTGTTGTGAAGAGTCAAAATGTCTACACTGAATTATTATAATGCAGGCCTTAACCTGGGCCAACAACGTCTACAACACCAGAACCTGGAAACTGAAGATATGAAATGGAACTGAGCTGTCACATCTTCACAGGCAAGAGTACACAATACTTAAAATATGAAAAAGTGCTTTAGCTTCCTAATCCCGCCCAAACCATTTAGTCTTTTATATTATATCACATAGAAATCTCAAGGTTTGAGTTAATGCTATGAAGCTTGGAAAACAAGGAGCAGCTCATGGATGCATGTATAAAATGTACACAAAAAAACTCAAACTAGCCTGTTATTAGTTGTTGTTGTTATTTGTTTTTCTGCGTAGACAAAAAATTGTAAAATCCTATAAAAGAAAGAAAGAAAGACAGAAAAATAATACCAGGTGTACTCAATGACCTTTTTGCTGTTGAGCTGATATTCTTATAAAAACAATCATTTACAACCTTGGAAATACAGTTTCTTCTATTCCATATAGATATCAGTTTCCCCTGCTTCCTGTAAGGTCTACATACAATGCATGTTCATGTTTACATAATAAGAAAAGCCGCTATGGAAGGCACAAGTCATAAGACAAAATAACCTTGTTATTTGCGAAAGCAGAGGAAAAAGCCTTCGGCCTGAATAGTAATATACAGCATCTAAATGGATGTTTTCACACTTGCGCATCACATATGTAGCCTACTATTGCTTAATCAAAAAAAATGACACCAGGGGTCTCAAAAGTATCCATCACTTTCATTTTAACAAAAACAATACCAGCGTGAACATGGGGGTACCACAGGGGCTGCATGGCTCTTCTAGGAAAACTGCTCTGACCACAGGCCACCGCAATGTATGCTGTGTTATTATAAACAAACACACGAGGATGTGCAATATTAAGCACACAAACCTCCCGCCTGCTTTCCTGTGTAGCCACACACACACACACACAAATACACATGTGTGCAGAGGAACAAACGCACATGTTACAAACATGAGGCAGGGGTGCGGATTCTCTGGAAGTGTGAGGTTTAGATAAGAACAGTTCTACGGAACAAGTAAGAGGCAGCCACATGACAGTTGAGAGTGAGAAAGCGCAGGGGTAGCACGGGGGGGGGGGGGGGGGGGGGGGGTTGTGGAGTTGAATAAAAGCAAACCCATCCAGGACCTCTCGTAGCGAACGAGTGGCTGCACTCCTTTGTTTCTGTGGAAACATTCTACACGGTTTGTTGAGGGAATAAAAATGAGTCACATTGATAAGGCCAAAATAGCTCCCAGCATGTTCACTGAAGCTGTTTTATGGCTTAACCCCCTCTCTTTCTGCATTATTTCCCATAGTAGGTTTGGATGTTTCATAATATCAACAGTGACGCTGCTCAACTAACAACTAAATATAGACCTACCATGGATTTAGGCTCATTTCCAAATAAGATGATATGCATTTGTTAATACCAAACACTAGTGTGTTCTCACTAACTGACAGTCACCACCAATATAACTACGAATCAACAATGGATGGAACATTTTGCTCTAAAGTAAGGAGGCATCAAGAACTTCTCTCCATACTTGGAGAATTTAAAAGACATTTGGGTTTCTCTATATGCTAAACTTCAAACACTTTTTAAATATGCAAAGGTAGAAGTATTAAAAAGTATTCACTGGTACCCACTGACATTTTTGGTAGTAAAGCATTACAAAGTAACTCACTACTGTAATCACATTGTATTTTTTAGTAACATGGCAAATTTACAGTAATGTGTGGCTCTTCAGTTATCTGCTTGGAGGGTGCATAGAAAGAACAAAAAATATCAAGCAGACAGGGGAGACCTTCACCAGACCTTCACCAGGTGCTCGGGTATTTTATACCCTGAAACCAGAATAGATTTGCTGCTGCTTTTGAGCACTGGATGCCCTCTGAGCACCTTCTGTTTTCGGTTTTCCAGGCACATCAAACTGGTAGGAAATCCCAACCCAGAATTTGATGAGGTGGATGACATTGATTACTGGTTATGTGACCTGATGAATTTTTGTGAAACTGTCAACAACTACACCAAAAATTATTTTTAAACATTCTGGAGAAGTGCCTTTCATTGCTAAAGGATTGTTCTCCATATTTAGCTTTGCAAACTGTGGTTATCGTGGCTTATATAGCTAAGATGACAAGTTCAAGAGTGCAGATGTGCTGAACAGATGGTGCAAACTATAAAATAATGGCCCAGGTTATAAAGTTCTAAAAATATCTTCTAAAGATACCTTAAATTAGAAAAGTCCAGTCAGGTGTCGCCTTGTCCGTCTGGCTGATGACAAATAAACATCGAGTCTTTTATTTTATATTAGACTTTACTTGTAATGTTATCATTTAAAAGCAATTTGAAAGGACATTAATAAAGCTACCAATATTGCTGTAATAAATTGCCCTTCATAAATGTCTTGAATTACCTGTTGTCTTTTAATGACCTTTAATAGTGCGTGTTGTTTTAATTTAATATTAAAGTATTTAATCTTCTGTTATTTCCAGCTCAAGATTTCAGTTTTGTGCACAGATGAATGTGTATTTTACTTGTGCACCCAAAGGGCTAATAATTCACATCTTGGTGCATCAAAGTATGCTCATCTAACAAATGTACCCTGTGGTAAAGTCAGCGTGCCAGATGTGTGACAGACAAAACTCAATGTTCTGCCAATTCTGTACCTGGAGTCACACCCATAACACTTGCTGCTGCCAGATACTGGTGTGGTATTACACTGATAGCTTATTAAGCAGCCTTTTGTGTAGGTTATTGGCCACATACAATATGAATAGGCTTCTATTAAAAGGTTAGCAGTAATGAATGCAGTAATTAACCCAGGAACTCTAGTCAAAATGCAGAAAACTAACTTAAAGACTTCTGAAAAACTTGCTAAATTCATTAAAGGTGTGGTTTAGGCCACAGCAAACAGCACATAATGTTTTGCAATCTCTCATCTGAGTTGGACAATTTAGCTTTTATATTATCTTGGCTGCATGCATGTTTACCTTAGGAAGCACTGTTGTAAATCAACTCCCAATGTGGCTCATCCAACAAGTACAAGGACTTCTTGGTCTTCTTGCACAAGTTCAGGAGTGCCTTTTGAGGGGAGGATGCTATAGCATACTTTGGCTTGTTACTTAACTGAGGCCCCTCCAGCATTGCATTGAACTATTTTAGGAGCAAGAGAATGCATCTTATGAGGGTTGAACTATTTGGAAGCCAGGTGCAGTGACTTCCTGAAATGTTATCATTATCATTCTTCTAGCAGGAACTTAACAGTGCATGGTCAGAAAAATTGCCTCTTTTCTCGGTACTTGGGGTTTTCATATGGCTTAAACAGAAACACAAGAAGTAATAGAAAGAATTTGTGGCTTTGTGGCAGTCATCGTTCTTATGATTAGGTCACTGGCATTATTATCATATCTAGTCAACAGACATCAGAGTGGTGTTCAATGGACCCTAGGTTGTTAGGGACAAATCTGTCTTTGGTAGACTCTGGTAGAGTCCAAGAATAAGATTATGGTGCAAGAAAATAGTATAACAGATTGATGATCTGAGCGCATGGAAGTGAAATTTATCCTGCTACTAGTTTTCCATGCTTTCACAAAGAAGTATGAAGGAGCATGCTTATTTTTGTGTGACTGTAAAATCGAGATCTAAATCTGGGGCCAACAAAAAGTCACCGTAACATAAATCATTAAATTTGAAATAATGATTATCCATCCATTCTTTTCCGCTTATTCTTTTTCAGGGTCGCGGGGGGGCTGGAGCCTATCCCAACTGTCTTGGCGAGAGGCAAGGTACAACCTAGACAGGTCACCAGTCTGTCACAGGTTTAACACTGTTACACCCCAGCCCAGGGAACCGGCGTGCGACATAAGGAAAATAAAAATAAGGAAAAATGCCCCCCCACTCCCTGCTGTTAAGGAGGACAAACCAACAAAAAACAGCTACCGCGGATTTCACAACAGCCAGTCAGTTTATTGAGTCCCAAAAGGTAGCAGGCATCAGGGTGAGCATGGCCAAAACAACAAACAAAAACTCTAGAAATGAAATGCAGCTGGCTTACCTTCACAGAAAACCCCAAACAAAAATTACAGGTGTCTTACCTGCCTCCCTAGCCAAAAACAGGAGAAAAGGTTCCCAAAGAAAAATGGCTTCTCACGCCTACAGCTACCGAGTAAAAACAAAAGTATCGACAACTATTTACATCTATATACGACAACTATTTACATCTATATACGACAACTATTTACATCTATATACGACAACTATTTACATCTATATACGACAACTATTTACATCTATATACGACAACTATTTACATCTATATACGACAACCTATTTACAACACAGGGGGAAATCACAACCATGACAAACTGAAACACAGGGCTTAAATACATAGAGGGAGCAATCAGGGAATGGACAACAGGAGGGAAACACAGCTGGGGCAAATCAGAACTGACGAGACAAGGAAGCGTAAACGGAACACACTGAGATAAGACAGACCTTCAAAGTAAAACAGGAAACACATAACAGTCACGCCTAAAACAAAACACTGACAACATCGAATCGTAACAACACATAGACAGTCATTCACACCTATGGGCAATTTAGAGAGACCAATTAACCTAACCCAACTCACTGTATGTCTTTGGACTGTGGGAGGAAACCGGAGTACTGGGAGAGAACCCACACAAACATGGGAAAACATGCAAACTCCACACAGAAAGACCCCGGTCTGATGGTAGAAGTGAACTCAGGACCGCCATGCTGCCCCATAATGATTGTTGTAAAAAAAAGAAGTTGCTGAAAAACATATAAGTTGAGAATGAGGTTTGGGAAGCAGGAGTTATTGTTACGTTAGCATAAAATGTATGTGTGAGCGTGAACTATTATTAAATGTTGAGTACACAACACTGACCTGAAGAAAAAAAAAAGCAGCATCCAGGTGCATCCAAGTTGGAAAAAAGAAAGTGCCACACCTTTTTGCTCCTATTTCTCCACTTCTCACACCCCACCCAAGCCACACACGAAACCAAACACACCCCGGCTAAATATCTGTTCACGTGACCCTTTGTTTTGCCGCCTCCACCACGTGTTAGATGCTCTGCCTTGTTGTTAACCCGCGCTTTACTTTCACACTTGCACTGTGACTCATAAACAGAAAGAATTGTGCGTGTGTGTGTGTGTGTGTGTGTGTGTGTGTGGTGCGTGCGTGCGTGCGTGCGTGTGTGTACACGCATGCATAACCATCTTTGTTTTCATGTTCGTGGCTGTGTGACTCACATCCTCTTAGTTTTATTAAGTGGACAATCAAGTGCTGTAAACAGTAGCTGTGTGAGTAAAAGGGCGATCCACTTCTCTTTTCTTTATTTCTCATACTCTATTTTCAAGCTTTCTGTTTCCATATCTCTGTCTGTCTGTCTGCCTCCTACACACGTGTTTACTATACAGATGTAGGAATTTTACAACAAAAAAACATAACTCTCAGTCCCATTTTCCCCAGAAGACTATTCTCATACTGCAGGTGCTTCAGGTTCCTGCTTTTAAAACAGCTGTGCATTTTAAGAGGCCTGTTTTGTAGCTTATGGCCTCACCCATTTTTATTGTCATACATAAAAGCACGTTCTCTCCTTACCACATATTTAGACAACAGTTACTGTACAGGAGTTCTCACAGTGACAAGTTTGTATTATTTATCCACAGTCTTTCTGGTTGCACCCAATAGCTGCGATTAATAAAATTAACAATGAAAAGCTGTCCTGTCCTCCTGGCTTTGCATAACACCTGCACATATCAGTTCTCTCTCTCATGCAGATTCAGCTGCAGCATTAGTGTCTCTATCACACCTGACCATGATAATAATGCCAACTTCCTTACAACAGAATAGCTCACTTCATTGTTGAACAAATGGAAACTAGGTCGGAAGAAATCCCCATTGACAACTGCTTTCCAGTTCCCTTCCAGGAGATATAGTGTCACTTCCTCATTCTCGGCTTTTTTGGGCAGCCAGTGACCTGCTAGTGATGGTGATACTGTTGACTGGAAGGCAGCTGTTCCGCATTGTTACTCAGTGGCTACATAACTTCTTCCCTAATGTGACGCACAACGAACCAAAACTTCATGTTTCTGCCTTATCCTGTCTCCAACTGATTGACCGCTGCTAGCAAGTCAATTCATCTGGATCGGTCTAACTTAAGCACCAAAGAACAGCTCTGAGCTTTAAAGCACTTCAGACTTCGATTTGTGATGAACCCCGGCTCAAAAGCTACTCTTTCTATTCACTGCAACCAAAAAAAGTGTCGTCCGAAATGAATAAATTTCTCTAGACATCACAAACTTTACAAAACTGCTCTTTATCATGGAAATTTGGTCCATGCTGTTAAATAGCATTTGTCTTATATAGAAAAACATCATTGTTTCATTTTGTGTTCAAGAACCCAACAGGAAGTCTAAAATGTGCAGTGTGTCTCTCACACTTGTGAATGGGTAGCCATCTTTAAACATTCTACCCGACTGTCCCTAACACACCCACAGTCTGGCTGTTGAATCCAAAGAGCGTGAATCTGGCTGAGACATGCTGACCACTAAACTGAGGAATTGAAAGAACATTACCGGGATTAGAAACTGAAATTTAAAATGAGAGGAAGCACATATGTAATGTTTCATTGATTTTGCACATTAGGGCGATAAAGCGTTGCTTCCATAATTACTGTATATGTTCGTGTGTGTTATAAATTTTTGTGCCAAGTTAATTTTTTCTGCTTTTTTAATAAAGTAAGCTACAAAGCTCCCACCGTGGATCCACATACTCAGCTCTCCTGGCGTTCTTGCGGCAGCGCCGTTGCTATGTGATTGCCATTAAAGCAATTCTTGGAAAAGCATCGTTAATTGATGAGTAACACAAGCGACCTGATTCCCAACCAGTTAAATGCACTCAGCAGGGCGTCCAAGCAGCCAGCAGCACTGATGTTTCGGCACAGATCAGCATGGAGGTATTGTGGTGCTAACTGTCCCTGGACCTCTATTGTTGCTCGATGGACCCTTGCAACAATAGGTCGCATTCCAGTCCTGCTGGGCCTGCAGCCGCGGTCAGCTACTGTGGCTGCACAGGCCGATGAGAGGTATCACTGTCGTTGCATGTGTGTGAAATGTGCACGCCAACTTTGTGCGTTTGCACGGTTCATTTCATGCACCGCCACCTCCTGCAGAGTGCATGGTTGTCTGTGTGTGGCCTGTCTGCCCACTGGAGGAGTTTGTCAAAGTGAACTTGCCCTTGATGACACCATTGTGGCTCCACGCAAATTTTGCCCCTTCATGTGCTGCCACAACGATTCTCATAGAGGGGAAAATGGAGAGAAAGAAGAACAACAAATGAATCTCCGGAAAAAAGCAGTAAGTGCTGAAGAGGAGGAGTCTGTAAATCACAAGCCTGTTCTGCAATAGGAGGATTTTTAATAGGCCAATATTCCCCCTTTTGGTATCTGGCTCAGAACATTTTTGGAGCATCATGAAAAGCAAATGAAAGACATCAATAAGTGTGTGTTTTGTTTTTTGTTTTTAATGAAAACAGACACTTTCTGTGCCTGGGGCTAAGTACCAAATGGGGAAGTCCCCTGGAAACTACTAACTTTTCTGTTTTCATTATTCTGCTGCAGGCTCAATGCTGAAGTGATATCATAACCAGATAGCAGCTGGTTATGATATCATCACAACATCACTTTTTGTGATGGGCTTTCATTTTCTTGTTATCGTGTTTTTCACTTTTTTCTCTACTTTGTCCCGTGGTGTGTGGATGCTTAGTTCTAACACAAAGGAACTGGTAGTGAAGTTGATGTTTTGCTCTGACTAATTAAAACTGATTTAGATTTCCTCCATGGCATACGTGATTTTAAGCTCTACTGACAATAATCACATTATACTATATTTAGTGTGTTGGTCATTTCAAAGTTTCACTAACTTTGAAATTAGCTGCTTCAAACACTACAAATGTTTATTGATTCTGGTTACCAGCAGATTCATGCATTTGTCAATCAACATATGCTCACATCTACAGAGTTCCTTTTATGGAGGGAAGGGATGGTAGTCATTGATAAAAAAAAAAAAAAAAAAGAGTTCTATGAACTACAGACCCAAGTTGTTATAGGGCAGACAGTTATAAGAGCTGAAAAATTCCTGTAGCATCTATTCCTATATTTATCACATTCAAGTGTCTCACTGGCCATAATTTAGGGAGGAAAATTCAGAGGACTCAGATGCTACGTGTCAATTAAAGTACATCAAATAAATTAAGACAAAGACAAATTTAAATTTCATTTAAAATTTTTCATCCATCCGTTTTTCTTAATCCCAGTCAAGGTTACAGAGGGCTGAAGTTTATACCAGCAGTCAAAGGGTATAAAATAAGCCAACCCAAAAAGGGTCACCAGGCTATCACAGGGCTAACACAGAGAGACAGATGATCATTCATACCAATGGTCAATTTAAAATCACTAGAATAAATTAACTTAGCAATACTTTTCCTGCAGGCCAGAGAAAAATCAAACAAATTACAGGAAAAATGCATCATCATCTTTGAAAGTGAGGGAGGAAGATGGTACCTGGGAAAAAGCCACTCAGTCTCAGGGAGGGCATGCAAACAAACCAGAAATGGTGAGAGCCAGTTAGTGAATTCAAACCCAGGACTTTTTAGCTGTACGATAACAATTCTAACCACTGCACAACTGTGGTGCTAAGGCGCAGTCACATACATTTAGAGACCGGATGGTGACCATTTGACAACCGCAAGTCACGAGGGAGAAAACTCATTTCCAGTCAGCTGATGAGAGGATGTTACCAGTTGCTGTTAAATTGATTGTTAAAGCTCCATTCACACAGGCCTAGAGACCAGTCAGCTTCCCCCTGGCAACTGCTGGTCACTAGCAAAAAGTATTCCCCAACAGGTTGCTGAGTGGTTGCGTGAAATTGGTCATAAAGAGGTATAACATGCTGTACTAAAAAATCTCCTTGCGCTCACTTGACTCAGCAGGTTGACGTGGTTGCCAGTAGACTACATGGAATACGTCGAGTTTCCTAACATGAAAACCTTGTGCCTTTTAAAATGTGTTGGCTGCATTGGTAAAGCACAACTCTGTGTTTCATGCAAGCTACAGGTGATTGCTGCAATCTGCTAGCAATCAAAGCAAGCACGAGGAGGAACTAACTTATCCCAATGTTAGCCTGAAAAGAATAAAAGATTTTCCCTTGTAGCTGGTGGTTGCCAGATGAATAAGTCCAGGTCTCTAGGTCCATGTCGTTAGTGCGTCAAACAAATCAAGTTTTTTGCTGTTGCTATTAGACAAAAATATCTGCTCACGGGTGCTGTTGCTACCACAAAAATTCCAGAGTTTCACATACAACCACAGCAGTCATTACAGGTCACACATTGCCTAATGCCCCGTTAAACTCTTGCTTATCAAAAATCTAAAATGTAGTCTCTTGCTCAGGGATTTATTCTCATTAAAACATATTATCATGAGGGGATCCATCACTAATAGACCCACAACCTATTTAGAATCCTGACCCACAGGAAGCAATTCAAAAGGAATTTCCCCAGAGAAATGCTTCATTTCCATGAAGAAGACCCCCCACCCTCTCTCATCCACTTTTTTTTCATAATCTATTGATCCAAAAGAAGAGTTGTTCTTTTCACATCCCTCCTTCACAGGGAGGTCAGGGGTCAGGCTGAGCTATAGAGCACCGTTGGAGATAGACGAGATTCAGTATCTAGTGAAGGACACTTGCTGCCTCAGGGGCCTTGATCAGGTGGAGCAAAGGCTCCCTATGAGCACAACAGCAGTTCAACTCTGTGTTTTCCACGCTAAGCAAACAGTGCCCTTTGTTGCTGTAATTAAGCTCACTTTCACTGCAAACAGCAAAAGCCATTTCCCGATTGAGCTACTCCAGAGAAGATATGTAACTGGCATAATGCAGATTTATTGGATCAGCACAAACTCTCACTCTGTCTGCTCGATAATGTGCCCACTGTCAACCTAGTTCTGAACTATAAATTGTTTCCACACAGCAGAATTTCCTGTATCTGTCAGTAATAAACGGGGACTTCTTGTGTTCTACGATCTTCCCCCTTAAAACAAAAACCAGCCAGCAGTAAAAAGTTATATCAGACTACTCAAAGAGATTATGGATGAGTCATGAGAGATCCCAAAGGTGTTTTCACCAGCACCTCACAGGTCAAACAATTTATGTTATGCAACACAACAAGACAGTCCTGAGATACCGGATCTTTGAGAACCTTTGAGAAACCACACTCAAACTGCTTTTCCTTAAATGCATTCATTCAGAATGAGAGGTCAGCAATTATTGTGCAGTTACTGTTTGTAGTTAAGTGCAAACAGAATTTTGATTTGGTTTTTCCCTTCATAAATGTGTTTTCCAGAGCATTTTCTCCTCTCACTTTCTTAAGAGCCTTTTGCTCTTAAAGTTTATCTGAGCATTGTCCATACTGTCAGACAAGATGGCAGAAGATCCCAGTTCATTTTTTAAAAAATGAACATATAAATCAACTTTTTTCTCCATCTGTGATCTGAACCACTCGGATCACTGTTTACCATTTATTGATAATGGAACAGATGAAAGCCTGAGCAGGAAAAATTCAGACACATACAGACACAGTTTGTCTGTCTTTCTACAAAGTCATTCCTCCAATCTTGTTAGCTTCTCAAACAAAGCTTTCATAAGGGGCAAAGCCTGCCTTAAATTGCATTAAATGACCGTTCAGCCCTACATTCGTCAGCTAGCACTTGATTAGACCTACTTTTAGGAGCCCAAAGTGTGCCAAGAAAGTATCTCGCATATACTACTATGGCTGTGAGCGCAGAAGCCCCACCCACCTTCTGTCCGAATCTTCTGTTTACCTGCAGCATCCAGTCAGATTAAAAGCAGTGGATGAGCTGATGAGCTGCAAGCTCAGTATAAAATAAATAAGGATTATTTTGAAATGTGAATCCGTAGGAAAGTATGACAAGAATGACAATATGTAGATAAACACAATAGGTTCCTTTTAAGGTATTCTCCTAAAAAATACTCTACAATTAATAATCCAGGAAAGACAGTAAGGGGTAGTGTTCATTGAAGTGTCACATATATATCAAATATTAGCTAAGAGTGGCCAGATCACCAAACACAGAAGGAAACATGAATAATTTACCCTCACATCCTTAATGGGTGTCTCTGTGTGCAGTTCTGCTTCTGTGAGTATTACATAAAATCTGACATTTGACTTTTACGCAACTGAATTTCAAAATACATGCATTTGTCTCCTTATGTGCACAATGTTGACCTTGCAAAGCCTGTACTATATAGGGATCACCCTCTCAGCTGATGTTTATACCCACGTTTGTAAGAATTTAACCGTAGCTCTGTAGTAGCATACTCAGCTTCTCCTTTCATTCCCGCTCGCCACTCAGAAACAGTGCTAAATGTTTTACCCAGGCCAGCCATGTTTCACATCAGCTCATTTTTGGCTCATTAAGTAATCTTATCCATTAAATGCAACACTCCTAAAATGCATGTGCAGAGTGCTCTGCTTGCCGATATGGATCATGTTCTTCCACCTTCCAGCCTGTCTTACCAACAGATGTCTGTTTCATTGCTCTAACACTGGGAAATGGACACACTGTTCCACAAAATGTGAGCTTTCTATGAAGACTTTGTGCTTTATGGAGAACATCTAGTTCTCTCTGTTTAAGAAGGAATACATTTTTGTTTTAGTGGTTAACATTTTTCCATTTCTGACTTTACTTACAGATGATGAGTCATTACGTATCTTATATAGTCTCCTAAGTTGACTGTTTATAGAGTCAGCTCAGGGTTTAGTACAAAAATATAAAAATTACACCAGCAGGTGCGATGAGTGCATGTGGCAGTGCAAGAAGTAAGACTGTAACTAATCACTTTTTCTGCATTACTTTTTCAGTAAGGAACATTTTTTTGTGAGTGGCTCTCGCTCCCGACGCATAATAACCCGCCAATTTCGTCCCGAGGACGATTTGTCACGTCCCGAGCCGTTCCATGGGAATGCAAAAGGTGACCTTCCGCGTTCCTAGGCTAGACACTGGATTTTGGATGAAATCGAATAGAATGAAGCTCCCACGGCAACACACATTCCACCTGTTTATTCCAGCCTAACCCGAACCTTATCGCTAACATTAACCACCACCTTAATCGTGTTAGTGTTTTCCTAAGCGATTTAAGTAAAATAAACGTACATGTGTAGATTCATTCCAATCGGTTTTTAGGTTTCCTCATTTTTCCGAACTCATAATATAGGGACGTGTTGGGTGGCTGAAAGTATAATATACCGACGATTTGTCACCGAGCGTAAAATGTTACGCTTTAGGAGTGAGAACGTGTCGCAGCAATAGGCCAATCTTTTTTCTTTAAACTTTTATTCAACTAAATTTCTTCTACCTTCACATAAAGTGGAGAGTATAGCAAGTCTTCTTTGTGCTGTGAAGAATTATTGATGATGATTCCTTGGGTGTCCCAAGTGTCCTTTGGTAAAACATTGAATCCAGAGTTGCTCCTGATTTGTTCATATGTGTGTGACTGTAAGACAAAAAGCACTTACACGTAGAAAAATGTGCTTATATGAACGTGTGTGAATGGTTGGATGAGGCTTGTTGTATAAAATGCATTGAGCGCTCATGTTTAGTAGAAAGTTGGCAAATCTCATATAGGGCATACTTTTTAAGCTGGTTCAGCCTGACCACACTTGCTACATCTTGGCAAGATGATTCGTAACCCACCATTGCCCCAGCTCCTAACTTTAGACCAACAAGGTCTCGATCATAATTGGTACGGGCCCCAACACTAATCTCAACAGAAAAGATCAGAGGACAAAGAAAATAATGACTCTGACACACATCTTGTTTTTTAAGTACTTACAGGTTTAGTGTTTGGAACTAGGGTCACTAATGATGACTTAGACTTCGGGGGCTTAATTAATGTTATATCTGTTACTGATCACTCTTTTCCATGCTCTGCTGTCACTACCTATGCTTCCTAAACATGCATATCCCAAAACATGGACTCGCTACCAAATATAAATGAGCACAGATGGAAATAGCAATCCCTTTTCAACAATAGTGGTCTCAGCTGAAATATTCCTGACAATGCACCACAAGCTTCATTGCTTTATTTGTATCATAAAACTGTCTTGATCCTATGTGTATTGCTGGTGCAGCAGCTGTCAAATCGTGGTCATCTGCTTCACCCCACTAGAGTTACAAAAGCCGACAGGCGATCACCCTCGAGGCCCGAAACTGTAAGAGCAGGTCCAACCAGGAGATTACTGGTGTTACAAAAGTTCAAGTCAGAACTGCTTTCCTCACCTGCGTGAACAGGATTCCTTTGGAAAGTATTACCATGACAATTCATGACTAATAGCACAAAGTGAAATGTATGAATTTTGATTGCTTGCAGAGAGAAGCGGAGCACTTGGGCGCGGCCTGTGTGCATTCATTCCTTGACAGCTCACCTGCTGTAAAAGTTAAACCAGAATATTACTGAAAGGCATGTAGCTGTCAGCATATATTGCGTAAGAGGAATCCACTGTCATGAGAACCGAGCACAGGAGCTGCCTTTCCACAGTGCCCCCAGGGCAATACCTCAGAGTCAAATCATAAATGTCACATTTGTTATGAATACTGATGGAGCTGCTGCTGCAGGGCTGCAGGATAGGTGGAGCTAAAGTGGGAAAGTTGCAAGTGTCAACTGCTCCTCCCTGACTTGAATCCGAATGAATTAACCGAGAAAAAGGTGAGAAAGGTGCGAGTGAATGTCGAGAAATCAGTTTGCGTGCATCAACGGAGATATACACAGGCGAGCAGTGAGCTCCAAGGGGAGGAAGGGGTTATTAACTGGGCTAAGCTCAGAGTTTCAAAATGGAAATCTCTTGTGCGATGCCTGACGTCTGCCCGTGGCTCAGGTTACCTGGAGTGACGACTCCTGCTGCGGCAGCCTGTATTTGCTTAACAAGGCCGTGCAGCTTTACCTTTGGCTTCAAACCCCTGTCTTTTTCCACACAGTGTTTTTGTTATCGGCTCATTCTACGCTTCTCCCTGCTTCTGTGTTTCCATCCTCCCCATCTCCTGTTTGCTAAAGATGTAGCAGAGTGCTACAGTAATTTTCCCAGGTAAGTAAACAGGACCCTCCCGTATGGCCACTGTTGATCCACCAAGCCCTGAGCTCGCCGCTGACGTCAGGGCTGGAGAATGTAAACAAAGGTTGGGACTCCAGGCAGTGCCTCTCCCACGTTTTCCTCACATTAATGGCTGCTGTTTATAGTAGGCTTCCCTGTAAACAAGCATCCACAATGGTGTGTGAGGAACATTAAAGGAAAGTTACACATCCGTGTGTGTTGTTAAAACCTGGGCTCAGAGGTTTTGCGTAGCTTTTGTTTGACCTGTCCACATTCTGAAGCACTGTGAGTATAGCAGGCGGTCATCTGTGGGAGAAGACCAAAGCAAACAGCTGCTCTGACGTAAAACAAAGTGCACGTTCCTCATAAAATATAGACTGTTTTACACTGTACATAACAACAGACTGCTGATATGGTCATGGAATTGAAATTATGTCTTAAATATAACAGGTTCATGATGGAACGCTATAGTCAATCATCTTGTTTTTATTACTTTAAATACAGAACATATGACGAGTTTGTAAAATATGAGAAACTGAAGTGGACCTGTTGCACTTTTGCTTATATTCTCTCATATATTGGACATCTAACATTGCCAGAGTATTTATATAATGAGGTCATTGGATAAACTGAGGAACTGCTGGTAAGCTAGATTCTTAGGAAGCCCCAACTTCCTCTAAACACTCCATTACAGACCACTTTTGTCCAGGTCTTTGTAAACTGTATGTTCAATATTTCTCTTCCTTTCCACTGTCAAATATTGTATCTTGGATTTTGTTTTTAAATGTTATTGTTCATCTAACTTGGTCATTAAAATGCCTCTTTGTTTTCCTGCCAGTTCAACCAGGTTTTCTGTCTGTATTTCCTACTGTTGGGTCTTTGTGATGTCAAAGAGAGAGGATATCCCTAATATGGTCCTCACAGGCACACAGCTGCTGAAACCTTTTTGTATGCAAAGGGTAACAAATCTGAAGAAAAGCAGATTAAAAGGCGCTGCAAGAGACCTAAAACAGCTTTTCTAATGCGGTGGATGAACTAATAGACAGTACCAAAGACCGAGGTAAGATTTTAAAAAAGCATTAATTTGAACTGTGACGCTAACTCTAGAGCACAAAAATAAAACAGTGGAGCTGCAAATGAGTATAAAAGCTTCTTGAAATACTGAGACGACCATATACACACACTCACCAGCCACTTCATCGAGTGCATCTATTCAACTCATTGATAGTACAAATATGAGTCACATGACAGCACCTCAAGGCATCGTGGCATGTCGACAATGGTCGAGTCAACCTGCTGAAGTTCAAAACTAACCATCAGAATAGGGAAAACGGTAAATTGGAAAAGGAAAATTAAGTGACTTTGAATATCAAACTGCCGATTTACTGGAAATTTAGCACACTACCAACTCCAAGATTTACAAAATATGACCCAAAAGGAGAAACTATCCAGTGAGCACTAGTTCTCCTCATTCAAATACCTCATTCATACTAGAGGTCAGAGGAAAGTTGTCCAACTGCTTCAAGCTGATAGAAAGGATAAGCTAACAACAGCAGCAAAAGAAAATACCTCTAAGAACAGGAAACCGAGGCTACAAGTTGGACTGGCTCACCAAAATTGGACACTAGAAAACTGTAAAAATGTTGCCTGGTCTGATAAGTCTCAATTTTTGCTGCAAATTTCAGAGAGTAATGTCAGAATTTGGTGTAAACACTATGAAAGCATGGATCCTTGCTGCCTTACGTCAATGCTTCAGATTGCTGGTGGTAGTGTGATGGTGTCGGAAACATTTTCTTGGCACACTTCAGTTCCCTTAGGACCAACTGAACAATGCTTAAACACCACAGTCCATCTGTGTACTTTTAGTGACCATGTCCCTTTATGACACAGTGTAAATATCGTAAGAGAGAGGAACACCAACAACATATCAGATCACAAAGCTCAGATGATCTCAGTGTAGTTTCTTAAGCATGACAGTGTGTTCAATGTACTCAAATTGCCTGTGCAGTCACCAGATCTCAATCCAATAAAGCAACTTTGGAATGTGCTGGAACAAGTCACGTCATGAATGTGCCACTAATACATTTGCAGCAAATGTGAGATGCTATCATGTCAACGTGGATCAAATAGGTAGCTGATGAGGCTATTATGTGTGTGTATGTGTGTATATGTGTGTATGTACTCTAATTACTCAAAGCAGCAGAACACAGGTAAAAATAATCAACAGGTGAAGACAGTTTGGGTGGGGTAGACTATCAAGGTGAAGAAGGGAAGAACAGAAAGTAAAACCAGAATGGGACACAACACAAACACAGCTTTCAGAGCAAAACAAGACACCAAATACAAGACAGGGGAAGGATCAGGTGGGAAAACACTGCAGGAATAAACACTGTGTGACCAGACCTCAAATAACTGCAACATGAAATAATGCTCCAAAATACCAGAATGACCATGAAAACCAAACAGGAATCAAAAGCTTCATATGAAAAATAATCACAAACTAAGAGCACTGCAGCAGCAGTAAAACCAAACAGAAAACAAAACCTAATAACAACAAAGAGAAACCCTGGGAACGTGACAACAGATCACCTTTAAACTTCTCACAGTGTAGTTGGAACTAAAACAGTTCCTAATAAAGCACCACTATAATTATCATACTACTTTTACAATGTTTTCATGGTGGCAGCACCTTTTACAAGATTACAGATTAAAAATGCCAGATGACATTTTTTTCTACCAAGGCAAAAACTTTTTTTTTTAAAGTGACAGCAGCTGCTATCATTCATCCGGCCAGCCAGCTGCCATACACTCATTGAGCTGGACCAGCAATTTGCGTGTCACCATGTGCTTCCTCTGTCATTAACTTCCAGAGTGACCCTCAACCGCAGCCTTAAAGAGGGTGGTCAGTGGCTGAGAGCCGAGAGCAAAGGCCACGTGAGAGAAGACAAAGAAAAACACAAACGCAAAAAGCGCTGCCTCGTGTAATTACATCAGGCGCAAAATCGTCAGTCCCTGAACAGTGTGTATACAGAATATCAGATCTTTTGGTGCTTACGAGAGCAAAAAGAAAAAGACAGGACATGTTCTTCATACCCCGGAACTAATTAGCACTGAATGTTTATTTACAATTTTATGAAGTGGGTGGTGTTTTCATTACAGTTTATCCCTGGGAAACAGTATCAGATCTGAAAAAGGCAGAGTATGTGTCATCCTGTGATGGCACAGAGACAAGATGTAATCACTGGAGATAGAGGGGAAGAGAAGAAGGTTGGGAGCAAAGATATTTTTTTCTCTGCATTCCCTCCCTTCCCTCTGGGGACCGCATGGCCAGATGACTCCTCATGCTTCCTCCTTCAACGCTACCATCCACCCACACCCCGCACACACACACATATATAGAGATATTTGCATATATGTGCAGGACGTACACGTGGGGAGGACCAGAAGGGAAAGTAGGCCAGAGCCAGCAGAATTATGCTTTGTGTCCCCCAGCCATTTAAAGGTAAATCAGTTCATTAGGGGGTAAAATAGGAAGCACTAGTGACACAAACCTTACTGTTTCAATGTGAATGTGACCACAGAGTCATGATTTACTTTGTTAAATGCAAACATGGGTTGCAGCTCGGCGAGAGGGCTGCTGAATATTAAATAAGCAGTCACATGTCACACAGAAAACTGAGATTTACTCATATGATAAATATATTTTCAGAAGTATATTTATGTGGTATGGCATGTCAAACCACATGGTGCTGCTCATCAAGATCAATAAAGTATTTGGTAAATATTTATTCAAATTTCCACCTCCTTAGTTGTGGTAGTGAACAATGTTCCCTCTAAGCTGCGCACGTGCGCAATTGCGCACTGCTGGCACGGTCTCTGCGCACAAAAAATCTGCGTTGCGCACACACAAAAATCTAACCTGAATTGAAATTAGAATTAAAACTTTAATAATTCTGTTTTGCAGTGTTAGTCAGTAAGTGACTGGCTGCTCCTGTGTGGGATTAGAACGATGCCACCTTATCCCATAGTCCAGCCAATAATGCGATTGACATTCGTATATACGCAGCTAATCAACGTCGTTGACAGGCTATGACAGCGTCCTCATGTGCCGACACCGGTGTTTTAGCTAGCAAAGTGGCGTGGCTGATGTGGAGTGAAGCCACGTGACGTTAATGACAACGTATACAACCATTGGAGATGTGAGCAGGACAGACGGAACGACTAACGGAAAAAGTGTGGACTTTATACCAGTTTTTAAATTGTGTTGATAGGCTACGTAAAACCGGAGTTATGATAAAATTATATACAATCTTTGGTTTTCTTCCTGAATACTATCATAGTTTATATCTTATATAAAAAAACTGTGTTTTATAAGGAAAACGCTCAAAAGCACTCTCCGCCTGTGAGAAAAGCCAAAACCAAAAAAAACCCAGCCTTTCCTATTGGTCGAAAAATGTACCATGTCGACCAATCAAAAAATGATATGGCAACATGGCATTTAGTTTTGTTTAGGAAGGGGGAAGTTTTAGAAGTGACGGCGGTGTTTTGAGATGTGAGAGATTTGCGACATTCAGCGCAAATCTTGTGTCGTTAGTGTGTAGTGTAGTCAATAGTTTTGTTGTGTGTGTCAGAACAATGAGGCGACTTCTGAATGTTACAGGTGTTACAGGAGTGATACATCTGCTGTTGTCAGGCCTGCAGGTATCAGGCTGTTGTTCTCCTTTATCTCATAGTGGACAGAAATGGTTTTTTGGAGTGGCACAAATGATTTGTGTGGCATCAAATTTGATGCAGAACAGCTGATTGTTCTGTAAATATTGTGAAATGTTTGTTTAGAAAACACCTTGGCTGCATTTTAGGTAAACAGCTGCAAAAACCTTTGTTCTCAGTAACTTTTTTGAAGAAGTAACTATAAAATTAATTGCCTAGCATTGGTCATTATATACTGTATTTTGCAGACAGAGAGTTACAGGACTCTCTCCCAGACCACAGACTCATAGTACAAGTCAGAGCTTTATAATATGTAAAAGAAAGTTGTGTTTTCAAAATTGGAGTTCAAGTTATTTTTACTTCCAATAGTGCTAACATTTTTACACAGGTCATGAACAAGACTTTTCATTGTAAGTGGGCTAAAGCACTTAATTAAAAGTAGTCTAACATAAATGTAAATTCTGTAATTTGATTATTTTAAGGTTCAAGGTTCTTTATTTGTCACATGCATGGTTATACAAGTATAACACACAGTGAAATGTAGCCTGACACGCTCCTCGACATGTGCAAAAATTGGGGGGGGGGGGTGTAGAGGAAGAACATTATATATATATATATATATATATATATATATACAGACATTTAGTATATACACTGGGTGAATGTGCAGTAGTAGCAGCAAGCAGGTGAATTCTGTACATTAATATGAATAGACATCTGACTATTTTACAGGATAGACAATATAAACATATTTAAAATTAAAGGAATTGAAATGTACATTGTGCCTTGGTTTAGAGTGTCTGGAAGAGAGTCCTGTCTCAGTCAATTATAGATGATGTGAGAGGGCGGGTGTGTGTTTAGGGCACGGATGGCTTGGGGATAGAAGCTCCTCTTGAGTCTCTCTGTCCTTGCCCGGAAGATGCGGAACCTTCTACCAGATTGCAGAAGTTGGAACAGTTTGTTGCCAGGATGGGACGGGTCCTTCAGTATCTGCGCTGCTCTAGTCCGGCATCTCCTGGTGTAGGTGTCCTGAAGCGGGGGGAGAGCAATCCTGCAGCAGCGTTCTGCTGTACGGATCACTCTCTGGAGAGCTTTTTGGTCCTTCACACAGCTGTTCCCAAACCACGATGTCATGTTCTGTGTGAGGATGCTCTCCACAGCGCCTGTATAGAAAATCCTGAGGATCTTTGGAGAGACCCTGAACTTCCTCAGTTGTCGTAGGTGATACAGGCGCTGCCTAGCCTTTTTGGTCTGGACCTGAATGTGGGCAGCCCATGTCAGGTCTGAGGAGATGTGGAAACCAAGATACTTGAAGGACTGCACCCTCTCCACTGGAGCTCCATTGATGATGATGGGCTTGTAGTCTCTGTGCTGACCCCTTCTGAAGTCCACCACCAGCTCCTTGGTCTTGCTGACGTTCAGCTGGAGGTGGTTGTCCTGGCACCACGATGCCAGATTCTTCACTTCATCCATGTAGGCCGCCTCATCGTTGTTGGAGATGGCACCCAACACCACTGTGTCGTCAGCAAACTTCACAATGGTGTTGGAGCCATGGGTGGCCACACAGTCTGAAGTGTAGAGGGAGTAGAGCAGTGGCGAGAGGACACATCCCTGAGGTGCTCCTGTGTTGATGGTGATGCTGTTGGAGAAGCACCTGCCCACCCTCACCACCTGAGTTCTGCCAGTGAGGAAGTCCAACACCCACTCACACAGACGGCTGTTAAGTCCCAGATCCCTCAGCTTTGTGAACAGTCTGCAGGGCACTATTGTGTTAAACGCTGAACTGTAATCAACAAACAGCATTCTCACATAGTTACCCTGTTTCTTGTCCACGTGGCTGAGAGTGGTGTGTAGGACGTGGGCGATGGCATCCTCTGTGGATCTGTTGGATCTGTAGGCGAACTGCAGCGGATCTGTGGTGTCTGGGATGGAGGAGGAGATGATGTTCTTCAGCAGCCTCTCAAACACCTTCATTACTACCGAGGTCAGTGCAACTGGCCGGTAATCGTTCAGGGATGAGGGTTTGCTGTTCTTGGGCACAGGGATGATGGTGGATCTTTTGAAGCATGTGGGGACCACAGACTTCACCAGGGACTCGTTGAAGATGTAAGTGAACACACCTGCTAGCTGGTCAGCACAGCAGCGCAGCAGACGGCCGGTGATGCCGTCTGGCCCCGTCGCTTTCCTTGTGTTCACTCTCCTCAGTGCCGCTCGGACGTCATGCTCCGCGATGCTGGTCACCGGGCTCTCGCTGATGACGTCACTGTCCTCGGTAGTCAGGCGGTAGATAGCATTAGCCGCCTGGCTAACCTCGAAACGGGCGTAGAACTGATTCAGCTCGTTGGTGAATGCAGAGTCGGCGTTGATCGGCGCAGTGTCCCTGGCTTTGTAGTCCGTAATGGTGCGTAGTCCGTGCCACATACTCCGTGTGTCGCCCTGGTGGAAGCAGGACTCCACACGTTCCCGGTACCTGCGTTTGGCATCTCTCACCGCGCGCCGCACGCCGTATGAGGCCGCTTTGTAGGCGCTCATATCGCCAGTGGCGAGACCCGCGTTGTAGGAGGCGGTCCTGGCGTTTACTGCAGTGCGGATCGATCTGTCCATCCACGGTTTCTGGTTTGGGAATGTGGTGACTCTCGCAGTGGGGATAATCTCCTCTGCTAGCATATTGACGAAGCATACTGCTACTTCCGTAAACTCGTTGATGTCGACTGCGCATGCTCTGAACATGTCCCAGTCTACGTCGTTGAGTGCGTCCTGTAGCGTAGCTTCTGATTGGGCAGTCCACCGTTTTACCTCCCTCTTGGTCACGTCTTCCCTCCGTATGCTTTGTTTATACTGGGGAATGAGGAAGATGGCGTTGTGGTCAGACTTCCCAAAAGCCGGGTGTGAGACAGCTTTGTAGCCCTGCTTGTATGGCGTGTAGCAGTGATCCAAAATCCGATCCCCTCTCGTTGGACACGAGACATGCTGGTAAAAGTTTGGCATGACTTGTCTGAGGTTCGCTTTGTTAAAGTCTCCTGCTACAATGAGGGCTGCGCCCGGGTCCTTGTTTTGAAGCGAGCTCAGCACATCATGTAATTCGGACAAAGCCATACCTGTGTCCGCTTGGGGTGGGATGTAGACCGCCGTGGCGATGACTGAGGTGAACTCACGGGGCAGATAGAAAGGGCGGCACTTAATGCTCAGGAACTCCAGATGTGGCGAGCAGCCGCTGGAGAGAGTAGAAATGCTCCTGGCATCACACCACTTTCTGTTTATCATGAAACACACTCCCCCACCTTTGGTTTTGTTTGACTCTGCCGTTCTGTCCGCGTGGAGCACAAAGAATGAATCCGACGGAGTTACGGCCTGGTCCGGCACGGTGGGGGTCAGCCATGTCTCCGTGAAGCACAGAATGTTGCAGTCCCTTATGTCACGGTGGAAGGTGACCCTTGCTCTTAGGTCATCGAGCTTGTTCTCCATGGATTGTACATTGGCCAGTAGGATACTGGGCAGTGGTGCGCAATGCGCCTGCTGTCTCAGTCTGTTCCTAATACCAGCGCGTTTTCCCCGGCGCTTCTTTGTTCTGTGCCTCGGATGAGCGGCCCGTCCTTTGTTGTTCTCCGCGCCACGTAGAATCTCTGGCGGCCAGGAAGGGTCAGGTTTAAAAGTGTCCAAGATTAGATGTGCAACCTTGGCACCGATGTTCACAAGTGATCCGCTGTCGTATACTATAAGACTAGAGGATTTTGGGATGTAAACCAGAGCAAAAAATAGGTAAAAAACAAGAAAAGTGGATAGTCGGAGCGGAGCGGTCAGGAAGGCGTCTGGACGTGGCCGCGCCATCTTGTTGAGGTAATTAACCATGTAACTTATGGATGGATTCGATGCTGGCGTGACCACAGTGCACACATCTGCTGTTGCTCACAGTGGTCCAAGGGATCGCTCAGACACATGAAAAATTAGAGGGAACATTGGTAGTGACGGAGATGTTGCTGCCACAGGCACTATCAACTTCTGCAATTATGGTATTATAGCACCATAACAACTACCCTAACAAGTGACATTCCCTGCATTAGGAAGAATATGCAATAATGTGAGATACACAAAAGCAGCTGACAATGACACAGCAGGGGTTAGAAAAGTGGAGCCATACAGTTAGGCCTTGTAGATGTCACCGCTAATAGTAGCAAGCTAGGCTAGTTAGCATTTTCCCCCTGAAAATAATAAATGAAAAGAAAGATGATGCTTTGGGGATTTGTTTGGTAATGTTTTTGTTGCTAATAGGTGTTAGCAACAAAAACCATGTTATTAAAATGACAACAGCACAGCGGGTTTCCAGGGTTAGAAGAGTTACTATTCATGGGTGGCAAAGGCCTACAAAGTTCTCCAGTTGCAACAGTAAACCACAGTAGTTAACAGTTGCAGCAACTGCCATGGAAAACACTGACTCACAGGTGGCTCCCCAACTGTCCATAACAGTATTGTGAGAAACTGACACTTGACAGTCTATAACTCCATATAAAGCAATGGATAACAAAGAAATTGATAACATTGCTGATGCATAAATGGGGGAGAATAATATTCTGCCTAAGAAACTAAATATTTTATTGATTCTTGTCAGAGAGAAATAGAACTTTTGACCTTTTAAAACACAGGCCCTCTTCTGTGCACCAAAGTCTCCAGCTCTTCTATGAATGGTGTTGCTTTGTTATCTCAAACATCACCTGCTCCAGAACAAATTGTTGATGTATAAAACAGACAACAGTAAAAACAAAATAATTTTCGTGACACTGGAAACTATAGTGAAACTGGGCTAACCCCGAAGTTACCCTGTAGTACAAAGCCCAAACTCTAGCTTTGTACAAAGACAGCCTGCAGAAATGTGTTATACTAGAATCTGGATTATGTAAAAACTATATCTCTTTACCATCAGTAAACAAGTCTCCTCCAATAAACATGCTCTTCCTAGTTCAAAAACACCAATCAGTTAGACCTGCTGAATGCACCCTTTTGTTTTGGGTTTCATAGTCCCCTCTTGTTTTCCTGTTGGATATTTTTACTTGATGACTCATCGACAGCTGTATTTCATGGCTGCTTGTGGCCTAAGCCTGTATGCATGAATGCACAAAACAGCAACACAAATAATAAATCACAAATACTGGCAAGAGCTGTCTTTTTTAGAGCCGTGTTATATCCTTTTTTTTATTGCTTTAATGCAAATTGGGGGGGGGGACAGGCAGATGAGTAGCCAAGCCGCTTTGGCATTTGAGTTCAGTGGGTTCACAGTGGCCTCTTCAGCCAGCAGCGGATGGGAACCTAATCAGAAACCTCACAGTCTCTTCCAAGCTGCTCTGCTATAACAATCAAAGAGCGAGGGGGAAAAAAATCGTCTGGACTTCCTGATATGGGGTTTCCCAGGGAAGCAGGACTTTGAGCAGTTTCTGGGCCATGACATCACCGGCAGCAACACAGAGGTGTTTTGATTCAGTTGGAGGAGAGGGAAAAGCTGGTGGGAAAACCCCTCTACCATCACAACAACAATAGCTGCTTACCCCACTCTCCGAGCCACAATGCAAATCAACTGTAGACACTCTAGGGGATGGGGGAGTGAAAAAGAAATGGAGAAAGTTCGACAGGGCACCGAAACAAGATACAGAAACCAAACAGATCAGTGAAAATAAATGCTAAAAAAAAGATAAGTCAGCATTAGCTGTAACTATTGTGGGGACTTTTTCAACGTTCCATAACTCAGTCGGGGAATCTTAGTTGTTTGGGACAGGGCTATTTATAGGTAGCATCAGTGTAACCTGTCTCTAATTTCTCGAAATGAAAACAGACCAGCTGATTGCCAAACGTAAAGAAAGGGCAAAGGAGAAACTCCTTGTTCCATCCCTGTGGGAATTTTTTGAAAGAACCCTGCCGCCAAAATTCTTTGGCCGTGACTGGTTGCGGTGTCACTGAGCTGTTTGTGTGATAGCAGTCTAATATGTTACTACTGTGTGTTTCCCACGTGGATGAATGCGTACTGCCCCCGCTAAACAACAGCTCTTCTCTCCTTCAAGTCCCTACCCCCTTGATCCCCCTAACCTCTGTGGGAAGGTGACACTAGCAGACTTCTTCCTGGTTCAGCACATTCCTTGCAGAAGCACACAGCTTCACAGCCCCCCTCAGTTCACCATTTCCTCACTGTGACCCTCAAAGCCATTACAGAACCAGTGGAAGGCCATTGCTGAGAGTGGTGTTTTCAGCAGACCTTCACCCAGGCATCTTGGGGGAGGGCTGGTTATTGCTATTTTAGCATAGCAGTGCAATTTCAAGAAGTCCTTAATGTCAAACAGAAACAACCAACAGGGCCCCAACAGAGAAAGCAAATTCCCCCCATATTATCTTCTCTTCATTGTCTCCCTGTTAAATACAATATCAAATTTGTAATCTTTCTCCTCTCATAGATAGCCTCAAATAATCAGATCCCAGCTTATCTTTAAGACCTTATAGTACTATATCACCCCAATAGAGCATTTTGCTCCCATACTGCAGGCTTACCTGTGGTACCAAAGATAAAAGTAAAATGGGAGGCAGAGCCTTCAGCTTACAGGGCACTCTTCTGTGTATCTCCCAGTATCTCCCAGTTTGGATTGAGGAACTGGACAGTCACTCTACTATTAAGATAAGCCTTAATTTTCAAATTCAAATTCAAATTCAAATTTTATTTGTCACATACACAGTCATACACAGTACGATATGTAGTGAAATGCTTGGACAACTGCTCGTGACCTAAAGAAAACAAAAAAGGAAAAGGCTATGAATGAGGCTATGAAAAGGCTATGAAAAGGCTATGAAAAGGCTTTCTTTTCATGAAGCCTAGTAATAAGTAGTAAAGCTTACCTTGAACCCTCCCTTAGTTCAGCTGCAATAGGGTTGGACTGCTGGGGGCTTCTCGTGATGTACTAGGTATTTTTTCATCACTCATCTGTTTTCACTCTCTGTGTTTATACACTACTTTGCATTTAATCAGTAGTTATTATTATTATCTATGTTTGACATTTGTTCTGCTGTCGATGTCTTCCTGTTAAAAAGGGTTTTTTTCTCCCCACTGTTGTTAAGTGCTTTCTTATAGGGATTTGTCTAATTGTTGGGGTTTTCACTCTATTATTGTAGGGTCTTTACCTTACAATGCAAAGGTAAAGACCCTTAGCATTGTACGGGTCTTTACCATAAAGCGCCTAGAACTCAACAGGAAAGTGTTTACAGAGGTTACGTCAGAAAGCCTTTTTCCCATAGACTTCTATACGACTGGAACTTTTTCTTCAACAACAGCTATCAGGTCTTCAGATAGAATTCCAGTTTAAAGCACTTCCTTTTTTAAAGCCAGAAGCTACGTCCATGTTTTCTATACAGCTGGAGCAGATGTGTGGCTTAGTAGATCAGCTACAGCTCCTGTGACACCTCTAAATTATAGTGGCCACATGCCAAACTCCAATATTCAGAGTGCATCAGGCTGTAAACGGGCTTTTGATGTTTTAAAGATGGGCCCTTTAACATAGGGCCTGACTGGCCACTGCAGTTCCATATTAGGTTCATGTTTTTGCTCATAGTAAAGTTTCCAACTGTACACAATTACATCTGGTTTAGAGCAGGTTCTGGTTAGTACTGGTTTGGCCTCATAGCAAAGAATAACATAACTTACCATGACCTATAACCCCAAAGCAGTTAAAAAAAAAGTAATGCTACTGCAGGTTATAGCCAAACATTCTAGTTTGCACCTTACATAAAAGCTACCAAAAACCAGTTTAACCATTTTCTTACACTATCACAACTCCACGTGTCTGCATTTTTATTTCTAATTACTGAACATTTTTTCAGGACTTTAGTAAGGCCATGTCATATGATATCATATAATCCTTTCTATCAGTAATGTCATTATCAGCAGTAATTGCTGGGATGAAGTTGCATGTGTTATTTCCTATGATCTGAAAGCCCACAGTAACAAGGCTAAACCTCACAATAGTTCTATTATTGTAACCGCTCGCAATGTGAAAAGCAGCCTGCCTGTTTTACACACTGATTATACCAACTCCTCTTTAACCAACACAACAAAGATCATAAACAACCCTTCAGTAGCAGAACCCCTAATTGGGACAAGTGGGGATAATTTCCTTAAAGAACAGTCTGAGTGGCCCAGGACAGGTATGCTAATAACCTCTGACCTGAAATCAGGCCTGTGCTGACATGAAAGTTGACCTGTGGTGACCTATGGGACTCTGTAGTGCTTTCCCACATAGGCCTTCTTTTGATGTGTATTGGAGCCTTTTCCCATGAGCCCCACTAGCCAAGTCCTCTTATAACCTGAGGAGAGCAGTGGATAAGAGGCTACCTGAGGAGAGGTCAGGCCACACCGGAGGCTAGTCTTTCTGCCTTTAAGTCATCTCTAAATATAACTTGCCCTCCCCATCTCATTCCTTAAACACACACAATCATTCACACATGCCCATGCTTTCCTTATTTAGGGGGGAACCTAAAAAGACTTTGCTGGTAATTTGGAAGCATGGCAGATAATGTTTCAGTGGTTGTATTTATTTGTGTGTGTTTAAGTGTGCACCACCTTTGGTGGTTGGGTTAGCAACTTCCAGGTCCTGTGTCGTAGCACAGGGCAATGGCCAGGCATTGTAACTTTCACCCCAGACATTATGAAGCACTGAAATCAGTGACTGCTCAAATGGGAAAGCAAGGGGAACCAAACTTTCAGCACTAAGCATTCATTCCTGACTATCCCATATAAATAACAGAACACAAGGACCCTGCAGGCTTCATTGTCATTCGGCTTCATTGTCAACATAAATGACACAGGCAGGCTTTGTTTGTCTGAGAGCAGCAAAGCTCCTGCTGAGCTGCAAGACAGTATTACGACCCTCCTCTAATTACGTGGTCATCTTTGTCAATCACTGTCACAGAGCACACACCTACCCATGATAATCGGCTATCAGTGATGAGCATACAGATGCCTTTTTGAGATCCTTTGGGGGGATTTTAGCTGATGATCATGAGTTAATTGTTACATTTGTTACACGCTTTTTCATGCACATGGAATCTTCATTATGACAAATTATTTTTTTCTGCTCAGAAAATGAAAGCAAAGCATGTCTATATGTAAAAGGCTAGATATTAGGAAAGCTATATTTTTCTCCATTAGCATCATTACAGCTGAGAGGTTATTTGAGTTCACTATAGGCTCACACAGCTTAAAGCAATTACAATATATAAACAGCAATTATCCCTGCATTGGGGGGCTCTGCATTTATTGTGAGCTCTGAAGGTGCTGTCATGAATGATAAGGCTGTGAGTGAAGTATCAAACCCATTATGGGGGAAAATTACAGAGAATGTCCATTAACACAGTCATCACTATGCATATCATAAGGAAAAGCCTGCATGCTTTTACTTAAACCAGCTATTTACAATAATTACCCGTTTCGATTCCACACAGACAGCAAAGGCATAAAATACAAATCAGTATATCTTATAATTATACATGCTTGTGTCACAGGATTTTATGTGAATATAACAACATTGGAGAGTTCAATCTAGTGTTTAACTCATTGGAACCACTAGTGGACCTTTATCTCGTGACCTTCTGTAATCATTTTCCTGCTACTTACAGCAGGTGGGAACTGTGGTTCAGCTAAAGAAGGCGGCCCGGCCAGCAGTTAATGATTGATGGATGGACACGTGTCTTAAGTGGTGTTTCACTTTTTACCCCAATCCAGAAAGACTGAGAGGAGTGAAAAAGAGGTCACACATGTGGGTGAGGGAGAAAGTGAATCATCTCCTTGAAAGGCAATGTGTTCTTAATAAATATGTCATATCGGACATTTCATAACTTTTACAGGAAGCGCGAAGGTGGAGTAGCAAGTCAGGAGTTTGCCAAAAGGTAACAGAGATAATAATTTTCTTTATGGCAACCTCCCTCCCAAAGAAGCCAGCTCACAGTATCAAGATTTTCACTGGATATGATGTCTTGTTTTGTTTTCTTTTCAGGTTTTTTTTGTTTGTTTGTTTTTTGTTTTGCTACGTTAAGCATTTAGCGATCTCATAAAACTCAGAATAAAAGTGCCTTTTATCCAAATATTTACAAAGGGTTATGCACATACTGATTATGACCAGTCATTCTACACAAACATTGGTGTTGTGAAACTTTCCAGTGGAAATGGTTTTCATTTCTCTAGAAAGAGGAAGTAATTCATAGACATATTATGCAAGCCAACTTTAGCTATGTGGCTTTTTTATCCTGTGGCCTCTAAAGTTTCAATATGCAGAATAACACTGATGTAAATGAAAAACCTGCTACAAATTTGAGCCCACCAGCCCATCACACGGGTCACTGTGGCTCTGTTTGGCGACCATAAAGAGCGGGATGCCCTGCTTTACACTGAGAACCTGCCGCCCTCCCCTTAGGGGAAATACGTCAGGATATTGGAGTGAGCAGCTGGTCCCAAACTAATAACCTGTCCTTTTGACAGATGGGCTTAGATGGCTGTCATTTGAGCATTGCTGATCATGCAGGCAGGAATATCTGCAGCCTACAGAAAGATGATGCACTCACTTGTGGCATTTCACTGTGGCACTCATTGCTTTGGATCGTTTCATTTTCACACACTTCTCCTGTGCCCCTAACTGGGCATGAAGCGCACACTCCCATCAGAACCCATGCCACTGTAACACCACTTACCCTTACATTATTACAGCAGGAACATAAACGCATTAACAACAGTTTCATAGATTATCCACTTATTCACATATATTTCGACACTGAAGCTATGTTCAATTCAAATACAAGTGTGGCAAATGTGATTTAAGCTACAAAGCCTGGTCAGTGACATTAAAATCAAGGCCTTAAAAGGTCATAGTCTGATTAATGCAAACATATAAAGGAACTGAAAGGTGTGTAAATGAAATCTGAATGAATACGAGGTGGGCCTACCCACTTGGTGCATTGCATTGTGAAAAACTGTTCGAGCAAGTTGCTATCACCATCTCAGAAAAGGGTAACACAGAGATCAAGGGAGCCAAGGGCCATTTTCCAATAGACTTCTATACAACTGGATTTCTTTATTGCAGCAGAATGAGACTGTACACTGTACATGAGCATGCACAATGCTGGTTTAAATATTTGATAAAACAGTGATACCAAAAGCAACATGAATGCTAATTGAAATGTTTTATATAAAAGGCAAATGGTGCAGGGAGGGAGTGTACGTGTTATGGAAAAGTGAAGCATAACCAAGATGCAAGAAATTGCATGAAATCTGAAAGAAGAAGAGGAAAGGTTTGAAGCTTACACGTTAGTGTTTTGGCCACCATCATGTTAATGACCTTTTACAGATGAAATGGTATTATCATGAGGTTTTCTGAAACCAAGCTGGTAATGGTAAAGGCTAATAAAGGCTAATCTCAAGGTTTCACGATGTGTTCTTGCTTTGTTTTTGTTTTTTTCTTAATTTGTGCTATACAAATAAAGTTTATGTTTATGACTTTTTGGAGCCTGCCTCAAGTGGCACTAAATGGGATAGCAGTGTTTGCACTGGCTTCTGTTTTAGGAATTTAGGCGTTTCAAAATCTCTTCAGTAAAGTGCAGAAGGTTTTGAACATGGGGAGCAATCTTGCTGAAGCATAGCCGCTATTAAAGTCTATTAAAGTCTGGGGGCGGGGTTGTTATAAATTAAGCAAATGAATTTATCATTAATGTTATCAGATGACAAGGTTATACTTCCCCAAACAAAAGACACAAACACAGCCTGATGTCACACAGAATTATAAACTCATTACAGTTTGACTCTGACGTCTGGAGCCAAGCAAACCAAACAGGACAGAGCAAATAATGCTTACATCTTTCGACTCAGTGGGGATAATGTTAATGTGGAAAGGGTTCAGAATAATCCTTTTAAAGCAATGCAGAAGGCCTCACAGACACTCCATACATATATCCAGTAGATGTTGAGCTGGCGATGCATTTCTACTTTCAAATAATGCAGAAAAATGTGTGCAAACTGGCGCCTAAAATTTACAAAAGAATGCAGGAAATGAAGTCAACAGTTACTGGGGGCTACTTCATGTGTGTGTCCCCTTGCCTCCCTGTTGTCCTCAAATGGAATCTACACCCAGGAAGAATGGCTGGTGTAGATCCTAAAGAAAGAAGGAAGGTACATATGTTTGGTTACAGAGCCCTCATCCACACCAGTACTTGAAGGAAGCCTTTTAAATGAGATTGACATTTGGTTACATTGTTCTGCACCTGATTTGCATATTGTCTTCAAACATTTTAGGGCTGAAGGAATTTGCCCAGGGTGTCCCAAATGCATGTATCAACAGCCCCGCTTTCTCTCATTGTCATTCCACTAAGCCAGACTGACCTGAAAATACCTTAAGAGAGTAGCCCACTGAGTCTTTTTTTCCCTTACATGCACTCAATGACCTTCATGGTGCATTAAGCACACATTTTTGTGCATGCTAGCCCGTGCATTAAAAAAAAACTACAAAAAACGAATCTCTGCCACTAAATACAAAACAAAGCTGCAAAATAGTAAATCATCTGCACTTTATCTGTCACCTTTTTTTAAACTGTAGTGTATCTACAAAGCAGTGTTTCTCATCCACCCACACACCACTTACTGTTTTATTCTTTTGGGATGCGTCATCTCACGACATACATGTGAAACGCAATAAATCAGTAGCATGACCGTTTAAGATCTGCTGTGAAATTTCAAAGGAAAACAAAATGCAACTTAAGCATGGGTGGGGGAAAGGGAGCATGCCATTCAGACAATAACATGCGCGGGAAAAAGAAGGCGGAGAGAGGAGGAGCAGAGAGGGCAAAAAGAGGAGGGGGCCTGGGGAGGGGGGTAAATGGAAGCCTATTTATCTCTAGTTTCCCACATCCTGTGAACGGCTGCAGACACGGCCACCCAATTTGAAAGAATGAGTGGAATGCAGCTATTCTCACTAGCGCCTCTTTGATGCAGCAGCCAGTTGAGAGGCATTGTCAACTGAAAGCGCAGTCCTGGGCTTCACTTCATGCCATAAAGCTTTGTGTTGAATGTGAAATTAATCAGGTGATTGGCAGGGGGTGAGCATAACTGAAGTGCAAATTGATGAACTGCTCTCAGGTCATATCTATACTTTGAGTGCATACAAATGTGTGTGTTATAAGCACAAATATCTTTATGAAGCAATTTGGATGCTTCAGTGCAGCAACAGGGTGTTTATTTTGTTAAATGCAGGCTTAGCAAGTGCCCTGCAAACAGTGAAAAAAAAAAGGAAAACGCTCTGCAGGTGATATCAAGCTATGCCAGAGAGTAGACAAAATGTTATATGCAGCTTCACCAGTGCCGCCCTTTTATCTTCAGTCTTATTCCTAATGGTCTAGTTATATCCCCTTCACCCCACCCGGTTTGGTTTCCCGAGAAGGGAGGAGACAAGCACTTGGCCTTGGATTTGCATTTCCCTCCAACATGAATTCATAATTATTACTTTAGTCTCTCCCTTTTTGGCGCGTTTTGATTCCCGCCACGTCTGTGTCTGGCAGGCCGGTTAGCTTTATTTTCAGTCTGTGATTGACATGTGGTATTTGCTTTTTATTGGTGTAGAGGAGCGGAAGAGGGCGGGACCAATGTAGACGTCAGCATTTGGTACCCGCCTCCTTACTATAGTCATATAAGGGTCCTCCCCCCCCCCCGATCAGATATTTTCAGGAGCCGGTGTCAGACTGAGGCACTAGGTTGAACCCTGCCTTATCTCTTTGTATCGCGCATTTTTACTCAACTGTTTACAAAACATTGCAGGGGAACTGCCGTAGCTCGCGTTAGGTTTTCATCCTTTTGCCGGGACTACGTTTTTGGCTATATTTTCCTGGACCACAGGGACTGTTTTTTTTGTCTGCTATTCGGATGAAAGGATCCCTACCGCATTTTTGTTCCTGCAACGTGGACTCGGAGCTCAGCACGGGAGAGACGCACTGTCGGAATAAAACTACTCCTTTCAACAAAACAAAAACGAAGACGGAGGGCACACGTCGTTGACCTGCGGTGGATATTAAAGGAATGCTGCTGTCCAAGCTCAATTCTCTGGCGCACATCTCCACTGTAGACATGCCGGCGAAAATCCAGCTCCAGGTTCATCAAGGTTAGACGCCCTTTTTCTCCCCCCGCTGTGTTGTCATGGAGGACGGCGCTGCAGCAGTGGCTCAGTCTACACACGCTAGCAGCTAGTTTAACTTAATAACTGCCGAGGACGGCCATTTATTAACAGTAATGTTAGCCATGTTGCAATATTTTATATTCTTATATTAGCGCCGTTATACTGTGCTGTTTCCAGCGCGGATAAGCGGGTTTGCTCTCCGGTATTTACCGGCTATGTTTATACTGTGTTGCAGTGAAAGAGAGGGAGCCTTTCGAGAAGCTTTATCAGGTCGGCGCCGTGCTGGGCAGCGGCGGCTTCGGAACCGTCTACTCCGGAACGAAGATAGCCGACGGAGCTCCGGTTAGTACGCCATGTTTTAATATTAGAATACGTTTTTTATGTGCTCATTTATTTGTCATGGTTATTACATGTGCGGTTGTTGTACACGTTGTGTGACGCGGTCTCTCCTTTGCCATGGCAGGTCGCTGTCAAACATGTAGCCAAGGACAGAATCTCGGAGTGGGGAGAGCTGGTAAGAAGCAGTTTTATTATTAGCGCCTTTTTAATTAAGATGAAAAACATATTACTTATCAATACCCAAACATGCGGGTTGGTTTAGGGCGTGTACGTGTGTATTGAATGCTGTATTTGTCATTTGTCTCTAAAGCCTAACGGCTCTCGGGTCCCAATGGAGATCGTCCTGCTGAAAAAAGTCGGGACGGGCTTCCGCGGCGTTATCAAGATGCTGGACTGGTTCGAGCGGCCGGACAGCTTCATCATCGTAATGGAGAGACCCGAGAACGTCAAGGACTTGTTCGACTTCATCACCGAGAAAGGTGCCTTACCGGAGGACCTGGCGCGGAGCTTTTTCCGCCAGGTGCTGGAGGCCGTGCGGCACTGCCAGAACTGCGGCGTAGTGCACCGGGACATCAAAGACGAGAACATTCTCATCGACCTCCGCACCGGGGAGATGAAGCTCATCGATTTCGGCTCCGGAGCCCTGCTGAAGGACACCATTTACACGGACTTTGATGGTGAGTTCACTGCGCTCAGTATATGGTGCGCTGTATATTGTTTTTGTTTTTCACCTAACTTGTTTAAATATACTTTTTATCGACATCATTAGGGTTATAAGGTTTTTGCCCGTTTAGACCACAGCAGAAATTCCCAGCTTGTGTAATCATACTCCACACAGCCGCCTTTTAGTACATGCTGGAAGGTTTTGCCTTAGTTTTGTTGCCCCCCACTGGAGGGAAGTGGTATTTTTACAACTCAAAGTTTGTAAACAAAGTCACATGTCTGCTCCCCCTCCCTCCAGTGCACTCTGTTACCGCACGCAAAAACTGCCTGTCACGCTGCCTGGCACCTGAGCCCAGATAACAGCCTGAGAAACAGGCTCAGCTGACAAATCCCCAGTCCTTGTTTATCATTCAACTCTCCCCAGAAATATTTTCATTTTCACTATTACTGTGTTATGATAAGTCACATGGTTTTCTGAGATTTTCAAATTTTCTTTTAGAAAGAGTACACCTTTTAAGCTAATTTGTTTCTGTTATTTTATTTTTGTCTCACAGGCACAAGAGTGTACAGTCCTCCAGAGTGGATCAAGTACCATCGCTACCACGGGCGCTCTGCCACAGTTTGGTCCCTGGGTATTCTGCTGTATGACATGGTGTGCGGGGACATCCCATTTGAACATGATGAGGAGATCATGAGGGGGCAGGTCTTCTTCCGGAGAAGAATCTCATCAGGTAAACCCATGTTGCAGCTCATATACCAGCCTTTCAGTCACACGTTGCACATCATCTACTTTACTCATGTGTTGACCAGGACTAATTGCATGTTGCTTCCTTTTCACCAGAATGCCAGCAGCTAATCAAATGGTGTCTGTCTCTGCGGCCAGCCGACCGCCCGTCCTTCGAGGACATCTTCAACCACTCGTGGATGCAGAGCATGTCCTCCTCTGTAGTACCGTCCTCGGTGCAGACAGAGAGCCAGACCACAGAAATCAGACTGCACAGCATCGGCCACGAGCCCTCAGCTTTCACACCCACCCCCGTGGCCGTGGCTCGATGATACGGGCGCGGACTGTTACAATTGGGCTGTTCTGGTCCGAACTGGACTGCACTGATACAAAAGACTTGAAGCAGAGTGGAGAGGAACGTTGGCCACCCACACCCCAGAGCAAAGTGTATGCAACTGCACACATCTGGCAGTTTCGGCCTGGCGGGTCAGACCCTCTTCACTGTCACGACCCCAACTACTTGAGTTTCCCAGCCATTAGTGTCATGACATCATCCTCGCTGGACGCTGATCTAGGCACCGGACGTCCGTGAGTCTGCAGGAGGGCGTGCTCTGGACACACCTGCTTTGAGCAAACACACACCTGTGTGGCTGTTGTGCTGAATGGCAAGAGGACAGAGTTACATAAGCTCTCGTTGCACCGTTCTCTCCCTCGAGATCACAGCAAAGAGGGAAAAGCAAAGACGCTGGTGAAGAGAAGCTTGACTTTTGTTTTTTTTGTTTTCTCAAAGAAAAGTGCCTTCTGTGAGATTGTTGGGGGGGTAGGCGCCTGAAAATACTTGAATTTGTGAAGCAAAAAGGCTTTTCATCAATGGCCTTTTTGCTCCTTACGCTCTACAAGGCTTTATAGCGTTTATTGCTGTCACTGTTTTTCCTCTCGTGGGCCTAGATCAGTAAAGCCTATGCCATTTATAACCACTACTATCACTATTTCTACTACTCCAATGTCATTAGCAACCAGACAACCTCATAGCTCTGGCAGCAACCTGTGCAAACAAATCATAAAAAAAACTGGACTTACCTCACTCTTTACTACAGCATCCACCTCTATTCTACAACCTTTGCTTCCTCCTCCTTCTTGTGTTGTATACAAACACAAGGCTTAGGCAACCGCTCATTCAAACCCACCTGAATGCACACCACAATGCAAAACCATACCGAGATATAACATCCTCTGCTCTTCAATTTTTTTTTTTTTCTTATAAACAGTGCCTCACGCAGGTCTTAAAAGAATCGCTGGGGATGAGAATTGTAAATAAGAACAATATTTATTATTGCTGTCTTCTTTTTCACGCTCAATGAGGTTTTGGTTTTTTTTGGTCACAGATCTTATTTATTTATTTATGAGAGAATTTCGGCTGTTGATGTGTGCGCGTGTGTGTGTATATATACAAATATATATATATATATTTCATTCCACCATCACTGAAGGGCCCACATTATTTAAAGAATAGCAGAGATGTGACCATATTTATGGCTTGAAAAATTTTGAAAAGAGCAGATGTGTATGTTTGTATGTGTTGTAAATAACATGTAAATAGTCCCAAAAGCACTTCCATCCTAATGTATGTAAACATCCAATGTCTACTGATGGTAACTGGTTTTCGTTGCGCTGTTTGAGTGAATGTTGTGAGTGTGAGTGCGAGACTGAGAAGACTTTTCTGGCTGCATGATCGCAGCTTGGATATTTGTTTTGTTTTTCCATCTTTTCAAATTAGAATTGTAAATTATTTTAGAAGCTATTTTTATACAATTTCAATAAATATGTTTCTTTAAAACTATGGCACTTGTGCTCCTTTGTATTGCTTCAAAGAGTTCATTTGTTTTCTGGGGTTAAAAATAAACTTAGAACTGCAACAGACTAGAAATGGATTGACAACACTGCTTTTTTTTTTTTTTTGAGGGTTGTTTTGGGGGGTGGGGTTTAAGCTAGAAACAACAATGGCCTATGCACTGTTTTTAACGCCTACAGAGAATTTACTAGGCCAGAAGGTTATACAACTTCCTGTTTAAGACTGTAGAAAAGCGTCAGAAACGGGAAACGGATGAAGAGATAAGAGGATGGTAGATGGCATCGACATAGGGCAGGGTGCCTGTATCTATGTTAGCGAAGAGAAAACAAGCTCTGCGCTTGGCTTTCAAGTGCAGATAGATATACTCAAGCACTGGCTTCAGTATTAATAATTATTCAAAAAATTTAAAGAAACAAAAGAGGAAAATTAAAGAAAAAAAAAAGATTTCTAAGCAAGAGAATATAATTGTTAATTATAATTGTTCATTCATATACAACAAAGACCTTTGAGAGGAGTTGGGGCTTCTTAAATTGTTCAGTTTTTAATAACAGGGAAAAAGGGAAAACCCAGGCAATCAGTCACTTGCCTATGAGTAGCATCTGGGGAATGCGGGAAGGAAGAACTCTTTTCCTGTAAAAAAAAAAAAAAAAAAGACTTCTGTGAGACTCTGACAAAAGTTATGCAGAAGTGGAATGTTATTGTCTAGGTGATCTTTCATGGATGAATAAAAGCATTTACCCCAGGAAATAAAAAGGCACGCTTATTCCCTGAATTCAGCGAAACAACAGTAAGGCTAACACGAACAACCATGGAGACCGTAGGAGAGTTTTGAAGTCTTGAGTGATGAAACCCTCCAGTAAAAATCAATATAATTCTACCCAAACAACATCAAGTAACGCTTTTGTTGACAATGGATCAAATATTTTATAATCAAAATTGCAATAAATTGTCAACAGTAAGTCTTAGTAAATATAATACAAAATACATAAAGCACAACACTGCTGCATGCATTTTATTTCATTGTACTACAAGGAGTCCTCTTCACTTTTTCACCTCTTCACTGACTTTGTACCCTCTCCTAACAGTGATGAAGGGTTGCATTTCAATGATAAATAGCGGTATATAACGGGCATAAAAAGGGTAAGTTAAAACTAGCTGCTCATCAATGAGGGAAAGTATATTTATATGAGGACCACCACTAAGTCAATTTTTAAGATGTGTGTATCTGTGGTTATTTTTGCTTTGTTCTTTTACTGAAATACATTTTAAAGGATTGTGTTGGGGGGTTTATTACGTCTGGCCACTACAGTTATTTTGTAGATAAAGATCTTACTGTAAAACTACAAAAGTCAAATAAAGCAAGATTTGAGTTGTAAAACTGAATTCTCCAACAACACAGCTTCATCGACTTGTTTAAGGGTCCTGAGCAGCTTTAAAAAATGAGAATTATTAGGGACTATTTTGGAGTATTTTTTTAGATGGATACATAAAAGTGAAGGATCTGAGAATTTTCGTCACCACCGCTCATTAAAGTATCAGTCATTAGGAATAAGGTTTGAACTAATTGCCCTCAGCCAATTCACAGCAGGATGGCCGCTTGTCTTCATGGGTTTAATCCCACTAATAGGCTGCAGATGCTCTTGTGGGTTAATCTAGACATTTGAGCGGTGATAGTAACCAGTGGGCAGCAGCCTATCGTGGATCTGTTCTCTTGGATAGATAAGAGCTGTAGGTTTAATCAGTTGTGATGCTCCCGGGGGGACTGCCAGCCTCGCCGCTAATCTTCCTTGAGACATCTCTGCCAGCACCCCACCTACAGCGAGACAAAGATTTACACAACATCAAATTACATGGAGGTTGGAAATGCTGGCGGGCCATCAGTCCCAGTTAGTGTCTGTCAGGTGAATATAATGTGTGTTTACAAGCCGAGATTTAAATGGACGGATGAGAACTGAAGTAAAGGACATGGGTGTGAAAGCGTTTATAGTTCCCCTAAGCTCAACAAAGCTTATTAGCATCTTTCAGATTATTGTTTTAGCCTCGCCGCTCTCAGGTTTACAGTTTTAGCTCGAGCTCACTGGTTACAGGAAGCAGTTTTTAATAGGAATGCTCGGAACACATTTAGCCCAGCCTTTCTCACATCAAACAACCGGCAGTTCCAGTTAGCAGCTAGCAGGTGACATTCCTCAGTGTCAGCTGAAAGGATGAAACGGTTTGTTTGTAGCTCCAAAGTTCATTAGGGATATAAAATGTCGATGTTTTTGCTACCCAGAAGTGAAAAAAAGATATTACAAGTGTATTGATATTTTTTTTTAGCTAGGCTAAGGAATGGTTATATAAATGGCAATGTCAGCTTTGGTCTACCCTGAACACAACTACTCACAACTACTTTAATGGTCCCACAAATTACCTTGCATTAAGCTTGCTAATGTTAGCTCATATCTTAGCACTCTATTCTCTTTCATATATTGCAACTTCTAGCTCCAAAAGAACCAACACAGTGTACAGGGGTGGCTGTATCTCAGGAGGTAGAGCATCCATCCGAATATGAATGTTGTGTAGGAAGCGCTAAAAAGCTTAGAAGAAAGTGAATGTGTTGTATATGAGTACGTCAGGAGAGTAGAAAAGCGCTATGTAAGAATCAGTCTGTGTATTGTTGTGCAACAGGATAAAATGTAACAACTTTAGAATCCATTAACTTCTTAAAAATGTATTGTGCAACATTCCTGAGCCACCCTTCATTTCTTTCTATTTTGCTAGAAAATGGGAAATGAAATGGGTGTAGTTTTTTTTAAAACATGCAAACATAGAGGGAAAAACAATGTATAAGCCAAAGGTTTAAAAGTCAACGCCTTTATTATTCAATGCAACCTGGACCCTCTCAGGCAAACTTTCTTATAATTTCTTTAAGTAGTCTTCAGGAATAATTCTCCAGGCTCCTCGAAAGACATTCAAAGTCTTTTATGAATGTTGGCCTGTTGCCTTTTATTCTGGTCTTTGCTAAGATGAAATCGCACTGCTCCATTCTCATCATTGTTGAAAAAAGCAGTTGGCAGTGAAACATTTTGCAGATTACATGATGGATCAAAATCTAACCGTACCTTCCTGAGTTCATAATTCCAAAAACATCCTCAAGACAACCATAATGTCCCCATGACAGAGCCTGCACCATCTTTTACAGCCTGTAGACACTCACTGCTGACAATCGGAACAAAAAAAATATGTTTATATACAAATTTGGATTCATCATTCCATAAATACTGCTGCTATTGAATTTCAATCCAGTTTCTGTATAATTTAGCAAACCTCAGCCTTTTTCCCCTCAGCCATTTCTGATGAGTAACAGTATGGTCAAAGGCATCTTCCAGGTCCTGTGAATTTTTAAAAAAGTTTTCTAGTCCTGGCACTTCTACTTTTGTTTTCCACTTGATGTCTCTTAGCAAATAAAAATATTCTTCTAAAAATGATCAGGTACAAGGAGTGGACTAAAAAGGAGCAGAAAAGCAGCCAAGGTTCAATAAAAAGCCCAGAGAACTATTGCTCGCAACCACTTTATAGAATTACATGAAAGTCTGGTTTCTTGGAAGTAAAATATAAAGAAATGAGGGGTGACTCGAGGCGCTCGCACAGTACTGCAAGAGTACTTGCTAATTAGCTAAGATGATTAAATATTTGCAGTGAACATTTACACTCTGTGCATGTTAGTTCAAATTACTGCTGTGCCTAAGGACAGCCTCACAGAGTATTTAACCAGGCTTCCAGTGGCCAGAATTAGCTTTTAGGCTTTTAATTGCCTGTAATCTTTCCCACTCATTATAATTAAAAAAAAGAAAAACATTCAGAGCTAATGTTTTAATGACTTGTCTTAATATGCTGCAGGATTTCTGACCTTATGTTGCAGTTTAGACAGGACCCCATAAATGACACATAATCACTGATTTGTGACATAAAGGGGTTTAATTCAGTCATCCTAATGCCTCACCCCTGCTGCACACACACTCATATAATCAAACTCTGGGGGTCACGCTCCTGGAGCACCATTTAATCCTCAGCCTATCCCTGCTATCTGTTCTTAGGTCAGCTTGTGCAGGCCCTTAAGCCCATCAGCTTGACACAGAGTTAAAAGCAGAAAATGGAAGTGGTTCAAGTCCCTACATGTATTTTTATAACAGATAATAATAGACAGGCGAGGGGTGTCTTTCAAAGGACAACACAACAAAATTAACTAAATATAAAATGTCATCTGCAGCATGAACTGAAAATGTCGTGTCAGTGTTCGAGTTTCTTTGATCTGACGCTGGGTTTCTTCTTTTTCGGATTTTCACACACCGCTCTATTTCCCTGAAGAAGCTGCAGTGTATCGGAGACCACAAGTTTCTACGAATGACACCACGATTCATTTCCCCTTTCGTTCTGAGAACCACATAACACTTAAAAGGCCGCCTCTGTTCTGTTGCACACTTGGAGCACGTTGGCTTTTATTCAGCCGGAGACAAAAAGTGGGAAGCAGGCAACAAGGGGCAGAGAAAACGTCCAGCAGAGCCACAGTTGCATCAACCCACACAGCGAGCTGCTTCGTCCTATTGTTCATTCGAAGGACTAATCATGCAAATCGCCTTCAGAGTCAAATGCAGGCTCAGGTATTTGCATGGACTGTCGTGAGTCACTGACACGCATCCATCCCCCAACCCTTGTTCTGCGTTCATTTGACTGCTTTGCTTCAACCCTGAGTCATTACAAAAATAAGCCACAACGTGAAAGAGCAACAGCAAACACTATGATTAGCTTTCAGAGGCACACTGATAAGGCTGTTGTTTCCCTGTGAAGAGACCCTGTGTGTGATTCTGACTCAGTCAATGTGTCATTTGTTTTGATCAAGCGTGTTGGGAATATGGTCTTCTCATCTGCAGCAGATATGAGCCAGAGGCTTCTCAACACCTTAGCAATCAGAGCTGATTGGTTCATCTAGGCCTTTTTCCCGTAAGCCGCGTGTCGTCACCTTTATCTTGTGAGAAAGAAACAAAAAGCCAACTTGTTGCCTAATCAACCTCCTCCCTGTTCCAACTGTTAGATGTAGAGCAGGGGCAGTTGGGCAATGTTCTGAGGAACTTCCTTCAGCCCCTACCCCGCCCCTATCGCTGTCACTCTCTCAGTCTGTACGCGTTTGGCCCCCTTCTTATCTGCCTGCTTCCACTACACGACACACTACACACACACATCTACATTCTTGCACAAAGGACTTACTGAAAGATGAATGGGAAACCACGTGCTCCCTGGCCCAACCTGTAATTTACCTCCTTGAGAAATGTTCATGTTGAAGTACTATGAAATATGCAGTGTTGGGCTTTACATTAAAGAATGGGGATCAGAAACAGCACAAGTGGAACAGCAATAACTCAAGAGTTATTAATACATAAGTGATAAATGGATTGATTTTTACACAGCGCTTTTCTACTCTTCTTGCACACTCAAAGCACTTTATACAATATGCCTCATTCACTCATTTACATCCATTCATACAAACACGTTTTTCTACACCTAAGTGCTTTCTAATGGCCCTTTTCCACAAGTACCTCCTCGGTTTGGCTTGACTCAACTCAGTTTTTAGGGTTTTTCATTAGGTGGTAGTACCTGTTACCAGGTACTTTTTTAGCACCTACTTGGCCATGGTTCTAAGCGATTTGAGTCAGTCCAAAAGTGTGACGTCAGCAGACTGCATGCCACCAATTGGCCAGTCAGTGGGGTCACTCGATGAGTCATGAGTGCATCTCCTTCTTAAAAATCAACAATGCCATTTTTGAAACCCCGGCAACGAAATTGCCTCATTGTCCTACATTGTTGTGCTGTAAAAACCCAAGCACATTAAGGTGGCACTCAACTGTAATGGAAAACGATCCAAACCAAGCAGTGGAAAAGAGGTATAACACACACATTCCAAGGAATGTATCAGAGAGCGACTTGGGGTGCAATATCTTGCCCAAGATTACTTTGGCATGGAGACTCGAACAGTCAATGATTGTAGCACCAGCCTTCCAATTAGTAGATGCCCTGCTCTGCCTCCTGGGCTGCAGTCACTCCAAACTAAAGTGATAAAATACATAAAAATCCTGCTAGCTCATTAATGGAGTTAGAAATGTAAATTTATCTTGGCCTGATCTTTTGTTAACACTGTCAGAGCAAGATAGCGATACAAGCGGCGTAAATTAGCTTTCCCCAAAGGGTGGCTGCTCTTTCTCTTAGCGCTAGGGTTTAGTCATTCAGGAGGGGTTCAGAGTAGGGCTGTTCCTCCACATCGAAATGAGCCAGCTAAGGCTGTCGCCTCCTGGGTAAGGTGTTCTGGTCTGGCATGTCCTACCAGTGAAAGGCCCTGGCATAGACCCAGGACACACTGGAGCGATTACATCTATCAGCTGGCCTGGGAAGGCTCATTGGTTCCTCGGATAAGCTGGATGAAGAAGGAGGTCTGGGCTTCCCTTCTTAGGCTGTTGCCCCACGACCCAACTTCAGATAAACGTAAGAAAATGGCTGGATGATTTATTATTTCGTTATCTTAGAATTTTAACTTTTATTAAAGTGATTGTCACAAATTTTCAAATTGCGCATCATTGATAATGCACGGCACAACGGGCCACACTTTTCCATTGTAGTTTAAGGGTTTTTCAGATGTTAATTTGTCATATTTTAACAATACATGAACAACTTTTTGTAGTAACATATTAAACATTGGTTTATTGTAAGTGTTTTTTTTCTTCATTGTCTGTCTGGAGTACAATGCATTACACGTGGCATGATTCATTATTAAAGAATGTGATTAATATTAATTTTTCATATTTTTAATTTTTTTATTTCAGATGCCTTTTTTTAATCAGTTTTTGACATTTTCAACTAAACATTCTCAAATTTAATTTAATATCTGAGTGTTTCTTAGTTTTAGACTAGTCAGTTAGTCTAATGTTTTTCACTCATTTAGCCCTAGCATAGTCCTATTAGTGAAATAGAAAGGTTGGAGTAGGACAATATGGGGCTGAATGCGTTAAAAATGGAAGGTGGCATAGGTGGGTTGTCCCGTGAAACATCAGTCAGTGTCTCAGACCTAACGCCTTCAGAATCAGCTGATAAAGAAGTACAAATGGGTGGGTCAAAATTTGTGCTTTTTAATTTTCAAAGATTTTGTTTTGCAGCATTTTCAAAACATTAATAAATAATTTCATAAGTACAGGTGACAGACATCGTAAAAAAAACAGCAGACTGTTCCAACCTAAAGTTAACTCAAACTCAAATGAGTGAGAGGGGCTTGCCATCTTATATCAAAAAAAGGTGAGCAGGAAATGAAGAAACAAACTGTTTCCAGACACTTATAGCATTCTGGAAAAACCACAGGCCATGTTAATAATGTCTTTTGTTTGTTTTATTTTTAATTTAACAAGCTATATAAAAATTTGACTACATTAGAAAATTATTTTTGATCAAGTGGGCCCATGGCAATGAGATGAGCTTGGTGTCAAAATGTAGATAACACGTAGCCCTTTCATTTGCTATAACTGTTTTGTAACCTGACGTTAACCACCTTTTAAGGTGTACCCAAATATGCTTATAGAACATTTCAACAGTCATCACCCTGAATGCTGTATCTGCCATCTGATAACAAATGCTTGTTTCTGTTATTCAGTATTATAATTATCAATAGACAACAAAAATATATGAGCATTTTTGCTGCTGACGCGATGCTATAATCCATGGTCCTAATGCTCAAAGTGTATTAAAAAAAATCCATGGAACAAAAAGAGAATTTTGGATTTGGAAACTTTTTTTGAATGATTTTGTAACCTAATAAGTCAGTGTTCAGCTCTGAAGCAATGCTATTGCTGGCAAGTGTGGGGCCAGTTGACATTTAGGTGACAATGCACAAGACACCTTTCAGTTCCTTAGAACACTATTTATAGTTTCCGAAGAAGTTAAAGCGGGTATGTAAAAATAAAAAATACGTCAATTCGCTAGATGGTTTATCGTCCTATACGTGCATCTCTCATGAGGACTTTGCCTTTTGAGTCTTGAAATCCACATTGTTGGTAATACTTTCTGCAAAGTAAATATGTGAATGCACTGCTGTAAATGGTGCACACATAATCTTTTTTGAACCCTTTTTCTCCACACTGTATTTTCCTTATTCCATGGTTTTAAAGAGTTACTCTTGTAACTGTTCCTCATCATAGATTGATATCCAAAAAGCAAGCTCTGATCTTTTTGTGGAAATGGCACACATTTTTACAGGACACGCTGACACATGAAGCGAGGAGGAGGAAAATAGCTCCAGTTTCTTACATGGTTCCACCTTGATAAGGTCACTTCAACCTCATAATGGAACTCACACAAACAGTAAACGAGTAATAATGGTGGTCAGCCAGTGTCTGTGTCACTTGTTCCAGGGCATGATGCTGTGGTAAAGGTTGAGATGAACTGCCTGCTCATACAGCAACACAGTGTTCTTGATGTCACCACTTGGCTCTGGCCCTCTTTTTTTCCTTTTTTTCACTGTCTATCTGACAGCTGATCCAGACTCTCTCCCTCTCTCTCTCAGTGTGTTGGCAGGGGTTCGGGCACCAGACTGCTGGGGCCTTCCTGGCTGCTATGCTCAATCAAATTTAGCCTATAAGGAGTAATTTGTCTGTCTGTTGCCAGATTGAAAGAAAAAAATACTTTCCAGAGATCAGATCATAGTTTCCATCCTCACACACTGGAGTGAATCACACATAGAAGGAAGGTGGGTAAAAGCATGGCCACCAGCTGCTGTTCATACAAATTATGAATTGTGTGAAGAAGAATATTTTGAATTGGTTGTGGGCCATTTGAAGTTATTTAAAGGCAGCTGACGGAGCTGTGCAGAGTAACTAAAGCTGAGTTTCATTTTCCAGAGAGTAACTGCTTAAAGCTTTTATGTAAGTCCAACACTAGCGTCTGCACAGGATAGCGTGAGCAGCATATTAGCACAGCAGCAGCTTCAGTGCTTCAGGGCACTAAGTGTAGGTCACCCACATTTTAGCAGCCTTCAGAGCCACAAACACATTCTCACTGTAGTTGCGTGCATAAGACACAAATACACTTCATGTTACATTTACGCTGAAATTATATGTTGCTGGAGAAGACAGTTGGGTGGATAAAATGAAGTGTGAATAATTCCTGTGCAAGCTCATATCCCAGTTTGCAGATATTCTATTGGGTGAAAAAGATTCAGTACCTTTTTGGTGTCAGTAATATATAAACATCCTATAAGTTTCTATGCGTTTTGTTTTCAAGTAAGCAAAAGATGGTTTAACTTTTTTTCTGGCGGTCTGGTGAATTCTTCCATGCAACATCGATCCACTTTTAGCTCAGTTTTTGGTCTCCTCCATCTCTAAAGGCTTCATCTGTCTGTTTGGCTGCTAAACTCTCTGCTTTATTTAAGAAATACTTCAGTGAAACGGTTCCATTAACAGAGCATTTTAACCACGCATACCTTTTTTGTTTATTACCGGAAGCAAGCGGATACAAGTTGAGGATATTACACTGACATATCTAAGTAAGCAAAAAGTGTTTTTGCTTCAAACATCTGTCAGTTTCTCTGCCACGGGCAAACTGAGCATGAATTTAAACTCACCCAAGGACAGGGATCCGAGGGTTTGCAAAGATTGGAACAAAACTTTCCTGGAGAGGAATTTTGCAAACCTTCACAGTGCATTTGTATGGTGTCAGAACTATTGCACAATACAGTCCATCAAGCTCACAAATTACAAAACCTGCAATTTGATCTTCTTTTTAAACAGTTAGCAGCTGGAGTGAACTTTAATTCTAAAGTTTCTGAGTTAAAAACTGCAGTGAAAAAAGTTTTATTTATTTATTTTTTTCCTGGCATCAAAGAAATCTGTCCCTTCTGAACTTCTGATCCTCCTTCTTCTTAAATACATTTCATGAGTCCTCTGAAGCTAATATGAGGTTCCGGATCCCACAGTACAACAAATCAAGTGGCTGTTTTCCAGAGTTACACAATTTTCAAGACAAAATTCCTAATTTATGATACTGTCTGCTGTCCCTGAGCAGTCAGGGGAAGGTCAAAGAGGGGATTTTACACAAGACGTCAGTAACATTGGAATAGTTTATTTCAGTCTGCTGAAGTCTGGAATGCATTTCAACATATATTAGAGACTGTTTAATCCCAAAAGCTCCTCAGATGTCTCCCTCATATTTTTTGCTTCTCTTTGCACATTAATCATCGAAGAACCCCACAGTTTAAACTACCTCTGTTGACCAGCTACAACAGAAAACTCCTATGTATAGAATACCCAATGAACAGTTCCTTATTTACATATTCTTCCGTGGGGAGTTTCCAGCCACCTGACAAATGGGAGAAATAACTCTCAACATTCTGTTTGATGCTCGTTTTTGGACTCCCCCAACTCCACAGGGAAATGCTCCATGTTCACCTCACAAGCACATATGTGCTATTATTTTGATGCATGCTCATCCAGGAAAGGTGATTGTGTTCATCTGGACGTAGCGTTTTCATTTAAAATGCTACGTCCAGATAAACAGAATCAACTTTTGGGGATAAGTGCTGTTAGGTTACTGGAAGTGCACAGGTTTTTCAGAACTGTAAAACAGAATCCTCCTTTCGGCAAAAACAAAGCTAACTATTTATTCTTTAATTGGCACCATAAAGAGCGCAATCAAATTACACATTTATAAAGATTTTCATTACTAGCTCTAAAAAGGTGGGAAAGCAAACACTCAAATTGTTGAATTTTGAATTTTAACAACCTTGTTTCATCATTTAATTGTAAAATTACTTTGTATTTTAAAAAGAAGAAGCATTTATAAGAGTGCTGATATGTGCAGGGCATTTTCAGTGTCTGCATTTCTTTTGGAAGCCACCAGACCAATGAAAAGGAGATGATGAATGCAAACACAATAATTGTCAGAATTACAATGCAGTGGCCGTTAGCCCCACCCATAACTGACTGTATGAGCAGTAAATAAAACAACAAAGCAATTCTTTTTAAAAGGCGCTTTTCCAAAATATTCATTAGTTTAATCTTAGTTTGCACTGATGGCTGTTGCAAAAATCATCATCGTTTTGCATCCATAGTAAAGCTGCAGAACAGAGTATTCTCAGAGCACCGGGGGTGTTAATTGTATTTTGTTCATTTGAAGATGTGAAGCAAACGGAAGACAGCAGTGCGTGAAAATAATGAAAGCGAACTGGGCTGCACAGCATTTGTTCATCGACTGATGTTCCCATGGCAATGTTATTTATTGCCTCATTAAGTAAGACTGTTTTCCTCTGCGCTGTGCTTAAACAACCCCTGCTCGGTTTAATCTCTACCAAACAGCCAGCAGTCATTCTTTGCCAACTTGTAGTCACATGAAGACACCTGTGTTGTTGACTTTGTCTCCACATTTTTGTGAATGACTCAGCCCTCATCATAAGAAAGGGAGCGAGGGAGAGGGCTGACAGCTCACTGCCCCACCTCTGCACTCTCTCTGAGAAGTTACACAGGATCCCATGGGTTGTGGCCATCACCGGCCACGTTACACCTCCACTGCTAACAAGCCTGAACATGGAGGGGAGTACAGAGGGAGCTTTGGCCTGGGAAGGCTACATAAACACACAGGTACCACCATATTATGCAAGTGTTCTTGCAGCAACCTCTTTTCTCACCCAGTTTCTCCCTTACTGATAAGAAATATTAGGAACCAGAGGGCGTGCATTGTCATGTTGGCATTTTTGTCTAGCACATTGAAATTACAAACTACAAAAGCGTCAATTAACATCTGGGAGCATAATTTGAAGGAAATCATACTGAGGAATGTGAATCAGAGTGTAAGTACAAAACACCAGGATCTACTCTACACGATAACCAGTCAACAGGAAGCATTTCTCCTTCCTAATTGTATGCAAACTGCAAATTACAGCTTTACGTGTGCAAGCCACTGTGGGGGAGAAGAAACGGTTGTGCTTGGCATCGTTGCACCCCTACTGGTTACAATGGTTAGGGTTAAACAGAATAGCAAAATTGTTTTAGTCAATCCACAACTCTGCTAAAAGATGATAAAACACACAAAACACACACAATTATGTGACTTATTGTTCATTTGCAGTAGAAACAGCTTTAACACACTGATGAGGAGTTTTGCATTTGCAAAAGGTTAATTTGGGTCTGTGCCAGACAGACCAAGCAACTCAGGATGAGCGGAACTTTTCTTTTCTGTCTGCCAGAGGAAAACAACAGATAACACATTGAAGCTCTGAAGGAAATGGAGACTTGTGAGGCAATAGAGGCCAGTTAGAGCTTCTCACCAAACAAACTCAAGCAGCCTCTCAGCTTTTATTTGCCTTACATTTTCACTGGGTATTTTTCCCAGGCCTGGCTGGGAACTGTGGGAGTCCAGGAACTCTGTGTGGTAGCTCAGTGACTCTGTGTTTGTCTCCAGGATGCCTGTTGGGTTTCCAGGGTAGTGGGAGTAACTTGTCTGAGCCAAGGGTGACCCTGACTTTCTCTCTGGCTAATTCCCTGAGCAGCTGATAGGCTGCGGAAGGGGGAGGCAACGGATCCTTAAATCTGAAAGGTTATGGGAAGGGGAGGTTGAGGAAGCTCGGAAGAATGGTTCCGGACAAAATCACCAAAAAAGGGTTCTGCTCTGCATTCATGATGGTGTGTGAGCTAGAGTACATGTCATGACCTGAACGTGTCATTCTCTCTCTCGTCCCCATAAATGAATGATCAGCCCCACACTGGTCCCTTAATGGAAAAACTCAGCATTTTGAAAAGATATACATATTTGTTTTCTTGCTGAGGGTTAGGAGACGTCATTTGTTTACCTTCAGTTTCATTTTGAGTAGTTAGAGAGAGGAACTCTATTCACTGAACCTCATTTTAAAGTTGGCTGCACCTGACTTATTTGAAAACAGAACTGAGTTTCTGCTGCTTCGAAATAAAATCCCAGAACAAACGATAACATCGCTTGAACTATTTGGCTGCATGAAGTCAGAGAGTGGTGGAAGTTTTCTATGTTTTTTTTTAAGTGTGGAGATTTTATCACATAAAAAATACTATCTAGAAAAATACTATTCACTTTTATCTGATCAATTATATCATACCAAGGTTGTTCTGTATGTTTAATATGTGAAAGAATCCACAAAGTTGTAACCAGTGAATGTTAATCCTGTTATTATTAATATAGCTTACATTTTTATGACAGGCTTATGTATGGGGTGTAGCCACTCTGTCTTGCAGGTGACTGCCAACACACATGGTTGCAGCTGGCAGCCTTCCTGACCTCGACCTCTTGAACCATTTGTGGTGTTGGTGCTTATAAGTGCTATGGTTTAATCTGCAGTTAATTTGACTTAATTAACTTTGCTCTATTAATTTTACTTGGGTGTTTGTGAAGCATGCTTTCTATGGATAAATGCTGTATGGACAAAAGTACTGGGCCACCTACACATTAAACCTACAGGAACTGCTGAGCCATGTAAACCCATGCCATGAAGCTCCTGGCACAGAGTTGTTATGCTGATATTAATACCAGAGGGGGCTTGAGACTTTTACATACTATTTGCCTTAACATTCTGTGACCCCGCTCTGTAATTTTACATGGTCTGCCACTTTGTGGCTGTGGTTGACACTTCCACTCTGTAGTAATACCACTTTTAGACAGACAGTCATGAAATATCAAGGAGGGAGGAAATTTGATTTGACAAAACTGATTTGTTGCTATGATGACATCCTTTTACACTAATATCATTGAATTCAATAAAATCCCCTCCACCTCACCCCCAACTGGTTGAGACAGATAGCAGCCCCTCCATGAGTCTGGTTCTGCTGGAAGTTTGTTTCTTCCAGTTTTTCCTTCCCACTGTCACCAAAGTGCTTGCTAATAAGGGGTATACAATAATTCCCTGTATTATTGTGGGTTTTTTTTACCTTACAATATTTAACCTATTAAGCCCCAACGCCTAACTGATATCCTGCCTTTTGCCCCCGTATCTGGGGGCGTTGGGGCTTAAGAGGTTAAGTGCCTTTAGTTGACTGTTGTTGTGGTTTGGGTTATATAAATAAAAATGGATTGAGTTGACCTGAACTCTTTAGAATGACCCATTCTTTCACAAATGTTTGTAAAGGTAGACTGCACAATACACCGTACCAATGACACTGAAAACGCCTGATTTCAAAGATTAAGAGATGTGGCCCAAAACTTTTGTACATATCATAAACCTTATATAGAGCAGAGATACTTGACAATAACAAGAAGTCAAATTCTGACCGCAGCAGGTGGAGCAACACATCTACAAGCACAGAAAACAAAAGAAGAAGCCTAGAAGACAAAAGGCCCCTTCACAGATGTTACATGCACTGCGCTGACCGCTACCTAGTGCGAATGGTCCAAAATTTGTGATGGCTGTTGCGTTTTTTTGTTGTCATTATTTTTGCACCCGTTCTACATTTACTAGATGTGCCTGCTCCATGTCATGTGAAAACATGTGTCTCTCATCCATAAAGAAGCAAGCTTTGTAATGATCTCTACTAGTGAAGACTACTTTTCCCCCCGAGGTCCTCAGAGACATTGAAAGGAATGACTTAGTCAAGGGCTCTGGCGGTGCCTATGTATGCACATAAACCTAAGTTATAAATTTCACTGAACTCCAATATGCACAGAATGCTTTTGTTCATTGTGTGTTTGAACTTAGCACGGCTTTAGGCTTCGTTTCTATTCGTCAAAGGTACGTCACAGCGCGCAACCATTATTGTGCAGTGCAAGCAAGAGAAAAGAATGGAGTTCAGTACAGCGCTGTGGGGCCCGTGTCCAATGTGAAAGGACCTACAAAGTGTTGAAGAACAGAATAAAACATCACAAACATATTACAAACTTCATACACGTCACTACCTCAAACACTTACCTGTACAATCTCTCACACACACACACACACACACACACACACACATGCACACCTTCATACATCAAGTTTTTGCTTAATTCTCAGTATTTTGCACAACTCACTGTTATTGTTCACTTTTCTATTACACTGTTGTGTCTGCACTCTCTTGTGTCTGTATGGTTCTGTTCTGTCTGGTGTTGCACTGTCTTTGTTTTTGTTTCTTTTTTGCAATTTTTGCACACTTGCACTTTAGGTAGTCATGTGTTGTTATATGTTATACATAGCACCGTGGTCTTGGAGGAACATTGTCTTGTTTCTCTGTGGACTGTACCACTGCACATGGTTGAAATGACAATAAAGCCGCTTGACTGGGCAAGCCTTTACTTTGCTCTTAAAGAAGTATTCAGTGTTTTTAGCCTAAAATGTTAGCATGGTTGTTTGCAAAGTCTGTGAGCTACTTCTGCTACAAAGGTTAGCATTATCTTCTTCAGGATGGCCCAGATGTATAGAGAGAATTAAATATTAAATACTAGGTCCTACTCATAGCATAAATGCTTAATGTTACCACCAAGTGTGGTAAAATATGCATGTGTTCATACTTTTTTGTGGGAGAAAAAGGTTGAAATATATTCGTGTTTTTGGTTTAGAATCTGAGGGGCTGAACATTAACAATCACTGAATATTTTTGTGACATCGATGGTGTGAACAAGTACATGTTGCGAGGTTCTGACATGTATTGTGTGGGTGTACTGGCTGGTTTATGAGATAAACATGACTTATTTTCTCCAATTGCATTTTAATATTTCTGCTAAAACATACTTTTGTGGTTGTTTCATATGTAACAACATGAAAGGAAATATGGGTGAGTGGTATCAGTTCCTGTCAGTCTTCCCTAAACACCCCTCTTAGCTGTCTATCACTCTGTGAGAACCTGTGTGATGTTTACAGGAGATTCTAGGGGAGTGCCACATTCCTCTCCAACTGACTCACAGCATTACACATTGTGCTGGTTGGTGCCACGTCCGTTAAGGAAAGGTCAGCCTGCTTTCCCGCTCTGTCAGCAGGCAGTTTGGAAGTTGGGCAAAGGGTGAGGAGACTTGGAAACACACACAGATCAATAAGGCAAACACATACATGTCAGTGATCTGTGATCAGCTTCACATTGTGTATTCTGTGTGCTGCAGTGCTTGCCAAGTAGAACACATCGTTTTTTAATGGCATTGTGAAAGGGAACAGAATGTATCATCACCCCCAGCTATAATAATTCCCTCTTTGAATAAGCCATCCCTTTGCCAAATAAGACTCCTTTCACAACAACCACCGGTTTGCCAAGACATTGCAAGTAGTAACACAGGCAGGGCGGGTACACAACAAACCAACCGCAGTGTGAGTAAGATGAGAAATGAGATTATCCAGCCTCAAATGTCATTAAAGTTTTCCACCTTTGCACTTTGCCTTCTTCTCATCCAGCTCTTCCTGTCTGTCTTAACAAATATTTGTCATAACCTCCCCGCCCACGTGCATTCCCATCCACCCCTCCCTCTCACACTGGCTGTCTTCCCGTAAAGATGCTGCCTCACTCACTTCCTCATTCCTGAAAAAACTAATAAAGAACACTGATGTGGCAACGCTCAAACTTCTGCCTGCTCGTGCTGGCTGCAGTGTAGGGCGTCTGATGCTTATTTACAGATAAGCTCCTCGAAAGCCAAGACGACACGCTTCATTTTCTTAAACACGTCGTTATGGACTGTCAACTGCTGATGACTGATACTTCAAGGATTAATGATTAACAGTGTGAAAGAGGTGCAGGGGCAATAAAAAGGGTTTTACTGTGATACTGCTTAGTGTATCATAATACCTCGAAGGATTGGAGGGAAACACAAGGCGGGAATGTAATCCTTCCCTTTTGTGTTGGTCATTTGTTTGTTTCATCTGAAAAGAAAAGATTCAGTTGAGAAACTATAGATGAAAATGACAAAATAATCCTAATTAAGGAACAAAACAAGTCTGCATTCAAAATCAATGCACTGCTTCAACAACTGAACTTTGTGGAAGAATTAAACACGTGCAACATTTATTTGTAGCAACAATACAGACAATAGCAAAACATTATTCTCAGCATAATGAAACTGGAATGCTTGTATAAATATTATTTGGTTTTGGTCCTCTGTACACCACAATGCACAGTTTCACTTTCTTCAACATACAGCCATTAAAAACAAAGCTTATCAAAAACTGCAGCATTAACTGATCATCAGCAAACGTGAGCACCTGTAGAAAAGCAGACGTTTTGGCAGTTTGCTGGTCTGAAGCTACATCTGAGACTCTACACGCCTCAACTAGCGTGTTAAATGTTGATGTTCGTGACAGTACAATTAGAAAAAGACTGAACAAGTGTGGCTAGTTTGGAAGAGCTGCCAGGGGAGTCTCTTCTCTTCAAAAAGAAAATGGCAGCATGGTGTCGGCAAACTTGCATCTAAGGAATCTGTAAACGTGTCCACTGAACAGATGAAGCCAAAGTGGACATGTATTGCTACAATACATAGTACCACATTTAACAGAACCAAATACAGCACATCATAAAAAACCCGGAAACCAACTGTCAAGCATGGTGCAGAAGGGGTGATAAGCTATAACACCTGAGCACGTTGCATTGCACTTTAAGTTACTGCTGTTAAAGGTCATTACATAAGCTAATATATCATAGGGTGTATTTAGTTTTCCACACGACTGCAGAGATTCCAGTGAAAACTTCAGTTTTTAATGGCTGTATGTATGTTTAACTGTATGTAGCACTGATACACATAGATATGACAATATGCATTAACACGCCCATACTATTGGGACAAAAATGCCACAATCATCTGTGCAATGTGGCCACGCTTAAAGGCTTTTCATTAACGTGGCATAAGGGATCAATAAGAATGTGCAGTGTCTTCCTGGTGTAAAGAACAGATATAACAGCAGTATTGATTTTCTCATCTACCGCTTGGAAAGAATATAAGCAGGCTCATTTCCCGATGTGTGGAATTATTTCTTAAAGCAATAAAGAAAAAAAAAGCTTGCCTCAGCAGCAAAGGTATCATCTACACTGAGTATACTGATGTCTTCATAATCGGAACAACTCCTCCTCTGCACTCCATTGATTCTGTGGAATCTTCAGAGCTAGCACAAATAAAAGGCTATTACCGATCATTGAACGCAGTACCTGACCAGCATAGGGGATATAGTGACCTAGTTGAAAAGCTAAAAGTGTGTCCTGGTATTTAAAAAATAAACCAGTTAAAAGGAAGAGTTTATTTATAAACATGTAATTTAGTATCACAGAATAGACTTACTTTATTGCTGCAATCCTCAAAAATGAGCATTTAAAAATATTTCCCAATTTTCACGTGACGTCAGATGCTGCAAGTAGTAGTTGCCGATGGCCAAAAACAGCACTGTTGTCCTTTGTCCTCCAACCTTTAGCCAACACACCAGATAGTTGCTATGCTATTAGATGCACTAAACAACGCTGCTTATTTACAGACAACATTACATTAATGTTCCAAATTAATACTAGCAGAAATCTTCTGCCCGTACACCATCAACCAAGTCAACAAAACTAAGAGTTTGTTTAAGATAGCTATGTAGCCCTTCACGTTGCTTTAACGTCTGTACTTTGAAAGCTTTCATCCTTTAGCTGTGCTACATGAGGGATTCTTTACAAGATACCAATAGGTATCACTAAATTGAAGCTCTGGGAGAGACCTTGCAACTTTTAAATAAACCCAGGGCAGAATATGAATTTCCGAAAATTTTTAAATTATTTTCATATCTGCATTTTTCATCCATGGATAGAACATCCACAGAGTCTTTGCTTGAGACAGGTGAAAAAAAACAATACCTCCATCCTGCAATACCACCAACTGTCCACTACTGGCCGACACAATGGAGTAATGATTTTCCCACAAAGGTAGTGAGTCGGTGGCGTGACTAAAAACTGTGCAACTTAATAGGCTTATTGACTTTTCTAGATGTAGCTAAAGTCATTCTTAATGACTATTTTAGCTGCAACCATGTTGTTGGTAAATTGTCTTTAAATTTAAAGAAAAAACAGCAAACCAATAAATTGAAAAACTGTTGATTAGGCTTACTTGCAAATCTTGTCATCGAAATGTTTTTTTTTTTAAACTCTGCAGTTAGCAGGAAAAATAAAACGTAATAAATTTTCATCTAAGATGCTAAGAATGTGGGAAAACGTTGAAAAAGATGTAACTTTGCTGAGGTTTTTGGCCCTTAAAAGGAGGATTTTGAAGATGATGGTATGTTCATCAGTTGCCAGCTAATATTATTATATTTGGTTGGATGTACACCACAGACACAGGTATGTGCTAATTAATGCTAGCTAACAAACTAAATCGAATTTTCTCTCAACAAAACCACAAGTGAGGGCTGCTAACACACCTGACTGTGTCAGCATCTACCTATGAGTTAAAGCCAACACACCAGAAAAACATTCATGTTTTGAAGCCAGCCAATAGAGAAAGGTCAGTTTTTATTGTATTTTTCAGCAACTGGTAGTTAGGCCCACAGTACTAAGCCAACCACCTGTATGAGCCTGAAAACCTGAATTTACAAATCCTTCTTACTAATACAGGCCTTTGTTGACTAGAAAAACCAACCTAAAACCAGTACTGCATGTAACATGTTACTGTAATCACATTATATTTTTAGTAATGTAGAAATATGACACATTACTGTACTAAAATCAGTAATTACAATATAGTTACATGATTACGGTATGCTAACGCAAAGCTAGCCAAAACCCCAGAGTGATTTAAAGAATCACGATAAGTGTAACAAATTGCTTTCTCCACTGAGGGATTGAAAATGGTTAATTTACTGCATTACTTTGAAGTAAAGTGCAGAGTAATGTGTAATCATTAGTTTTCTGAGTAACGATTCCAACAGTACCCACAACAGACTTAAAAACTCCTTTGTCCCACACGCCATCAAACTGTTTAACTCCTCTCTGGAGGGGAAACAGGAGGACAAAGGAGGGGGGAACAACTAAGCTGTAGGGCCTCTTCTCTTCACTTCACTGTGCAATACTTTTTGTGCAATACTTGTTAATAGTCAACAGTGCAATAGACTTCAATACTTGAAATGTGCAATTCCCTTGTATTCTTATTCCTATTTATCCCTTTTGTATATTTTATTTATATATGTCTCTGTATTTATATATGTGTATATATATAATATTCTGCTCACGTTCTGTAACTTCTGTCGGTGCTGTGCTTTTGGAAACCGAATTTCCCAGAGGAACCCACCCGAGGGATTAATAAAGTTTTATCTTATCTTATCTTAACACAAAAGACAAAACCCTTCGATACTCATCGTAGAGCGGTTTATCTTTTGAAACAAAATTTAGAAATCATTTCATCTCAAACACCTTTAATTCCTCTCTGCTTATTTTCCGGCACAGAATAAAATGGTGTAATGAATTTCCCACTCGAATGTTGTGAGTGAGAGCAAGCTTTCCGGCTCCTGCGATGCTGATAGTAACTGCTGAGTAGGGAGAGAAGGTCAGCAGTCGCTGACCATCGGTTACATAAAGCTGTGTCCTTGCTGAACTTTCCGTTGGGCTGTTTGTTAATCAGTCATTATTAGCAGAGGAAACTGACGATTAAGCCGTGTGCGGTTTACAGTAATGTAGAACTCGAAAAAGGTACAAAAACAGGAACTGACCTCGACTCTTCCTGCTGACTGTTTGTGTGTGTCTATGGATGTGCATGTGCCTGTGTGTATGTGTGCGTGTCTTTGTGTGTAAATGGACATTCTTGCTTCCTCTGAGGCACCGCAGGTAGAGAAATCCGTGTGTGTGTGTGTGTGTGTGTGTGTGTGTGCTGTAGCTGGACTGTACAGAGGAGTCTTTCCTGTGTGATGAAACTGGTCGATTGCTTGCTTGTTACTGGCATCACTCATGGCAGCACACACAGTGATGACAGGACAGGACAGGACACAGTGATCGCCGGAGAGACAATGCAAACAATGCTGACATTAACATTACAAATATGGGTGCATACAGAATGCACTGTACAGAATCGTGATAAGGAGACAGATTTTAAAGGCAAATGCTGACTTTCAACCCCATTTGCCTTTAATTGAATTGAAACTTGAAGTGCTGTTATCGGACCGCAGCAGTGTGTGATCATTTGCACATGAACCTGACAGCACAGTCTGTGACAGGTACGAGCGCAAAGCACATGTTGATTACTCAGGGAAAGTGTCTGTTCCATTGAATCAGACATTTGTGTTATCATTTGCAAGCCTAGCTTACTCTTCAGGGTCACATCAGGGTCAAACGTGAAACACAAATAATGTCTTATTTTGTCCAGTCTGTAATATTCTTCTTCTTTTTTAAAAACATTTTATTGTAAAAGGCTAGTTTTTTTTCTTTACTTTCACAGCACATGTGAACTCAATAGCAGGACACTTGGATTGAGTTTGAATGGCTTGTTTTACTTGGGACGTTTTCTAGTAAATGAGAGAAGTGAACCGGAAGTATCTGTGAGGAAACCATATGAGGAGCTGGTTGAATTCTCTGAATTAAAACTCCTTTATTAAGAGGGACCTCTTCTGTATCAAAGCAAAGGAGATAAGGCTGTCGCACAATTTGAAGCAATGCACTACCATAACACGTTACACAAGCGACGCACAAGGAACGAGAGGTCTGAGCAGGTCAACAGTTAGTCGCAGGGCTGACACATAGGACAGGAAATGATTTCAAATGAAATTTCATTCATCTTGTTGTTATAGTTTTCTGTTAAAAGTTTGTAGGAGTTCCAATAAAAAGGGGTGAACATTAAAGAAGCCCTAAACCTAATCACAGAAACCTGAAGGAAGACTGGAACATCTGGAACAAAACATATGTGTGGACAGCAGGATGAGCATCAATTCTTAATATTGCATTTTCATATCTCTGTTGTTACTAGGATGGTATAGTGTTTTAAAGCAGCTGTCCCCAACCCCCGGGCCAACTGAGCGGTACTGATCTGTGAGTTGTTTGGTACCGGGCCGCGAGAGTTGAGGCTCGAGTGTGAAATTTATGGTTTTCAGGGTTTTTAGCAGTTTTTAGCATTATGTTTCATCGTTTTTATCGTTAACCTGGTTTCCCTGGGTCTTTTCACATGTATTATGAATAAATCTTCTTTTTTTTGGGTACTGGTACTGGTTTTATTTTGTTGTATTTATACGCAACACCTTAAAGACCGGTCCGTAAAATATTTCTTTCTTGAATCTTGGGGCACTTTAGTTTGTCAAAAGTTCAACATTTGCTCTCATAATATAAAGATGTCTTTGCCCAGAATCTATGAATAGACACCGCTATCCTGTCCAGTGTGTGAGGCATGGACAGCAGTGCTTTAAGCTAAATGCCAGAATCAGCATGCTAAAGCCTTCATTCTCCAAAGCAGGTATCGTTTTTTGTCTTGTGCACTGCTTCAGCAGCATAGTATCACTGAACAAACTGCAGCAAATGAACAAATCAAATAAAAAGACATTCACCGATCGCCCTTACCAACACTCTGTATCAAATCTTATCAAGGGTAAGCACTTTCAAAATAAAGAGTTGAGGAATTAGATTTACGTATATTATCTTCACACTATTTTCTTTCATTAGAATAATCTTTTTTTTTAAAAAACACAAACACACAATAATGTGTTTTGTACACGGTATTGACTGTAAAAGCTAAAGTGCTACTTCCACTTTTTTCTGCATTATCAGAAAGAATCCATTTCAGTCAATAATTCCTCATCTCCAACAAATATCTGTTAATTCAGATCTGGGCTGATGTCATTTATGGACTATTTATGTAATCTTTAAAAGTATTTTGTCCTAAAGTGGAGCCGAAACTAAAGAAAATGTTATGGTGTCACTAACATAATTACATTTCTTCCCAAGGGGCCCATATATGTTTGCATTACATGAAGTAACAGTCCGTGCAGCAGTTATCAGGTCGTTTCATTTGACAAATGTGAGCCTCGCGGTGGTGGGTGAAAGTCATCAAAAAAGACATCAAAGTCTGAGAATCGTGACAAAGTTCAACCTCGCAGGTGTTGAGAGTGAAACTTTGACCTGCTTCTTGCAGAGGACCACAGGAAATCAATCCATCCATGTTTGTCTGCTTATCCAGTTGAGGCTTGCTAAAAACAAAAAATCGACAGGCGTGGTGGTACCCGATCAGGTGATGACCAGTTTAGCTCTAAAGGGGTTGCAAATGGATGTACTAAAATGTATCCTGCAGCAACTGAGATACACCATGCACCCTGTGGTGGCACAAGAGGAAAATTCAGGAGACAGTTAGGTGGAAGTCATTAGACACATCTTGAACCTGTGGAAGCCTGTTTCTGCCTCTTAAAAAAAAGTATCCATATCTTTCTTGAAATTTAGAGTTATTTTCTTGAAGGTTCAACTTATTAACTCGAAATTTTGAGAAAAGTAACTCTTCACAAATGATAAAATTCTTGTGTTATTAGCCGAATCACATGGCGTTACTATCTGCAAACGTACTCTCGAGGGTGCCAATTTGTTGCAATCCAGTTTTGAGTGCGCATTCCTCTGCGCCATATCCTTCCGGGTAACAAGAAAATGACGTCATTCACGTAGATTACTGGTTGGCAGAGCTAACTCGAAATTTTGAGTTACTTTTCTCAAACTTTAGAGCTAATAAGTCAAAATTTCAAGTTAATAAGTCGAAATATCGAGTTATGTATAGTTTTTCTTTTTTTTTGTGTGGCAAAAACGGGCTTCCATATGAACCCACTAGCTGTTGAGATATTTAAAAATATGAAAGGTCAACCTCACAGTGATACTAAAAAAAAAAGTGATAGTGTTACGAAAGTTAGCATAACTTGTTGTGAAAGCATTCATTATATCCTGGGCTAACCAGTCAACCAATGACATGGTTGGCATACCACCATAGTCGCACTTGGAGTCACCACGCTACTGTTGCTAAAGCTGTATTTTTGCACAGGATTTCCTTTTTGCAGTTTACTTTTAGCAGAATGTTTGTTCCACTAACATAACATGGGATTTTTTTTAGCGCCTTTTTTAGCAGCATGCCAGTAATGCTGCTTTTTATAAAGGGTAATATATTGGTAATATTTATAGATGTGTTCTGGCACTTGGTGAGGAAAACTGACATACCACAATAGGAAATTAGCAGTTGTGGTCAAAGATACAATGGGAGTCAGAGGGCACATGTTCCAGCCTATGAAAGTGGTGCTTTTACTTCCAGTTATTGTTAATGGGACGTACAAAATAACACTAGGAATGAAGCAGCGGGCGCTATCTGCCGTCGCTGTGTCTCCTCGTAGAGACCCACAGGATAAACACGCAGACACACACCCTACATTTTATGAGAAACTGTTATTGATTAAGAGTGCACTAACACATCTCAAAATCCTGCTGATGCCTCTGCTTCCCACTCTTCCTCTTTACAAAACCAGAGCAGGGTGACACTGACCCACTTACATCCTGCTGTGACCCACATCGCAATTCTCTTCTTCTGTCCTCTGCCTGTGCAACATAACTGTATACTAACACAGATGTAGGATTTAAAGGAAATACATCAAAGAATTTAAAAGGAAACCTTTTTGTTAATAATCGGTTTTGTTAAATTGTTTGAAACTGACTGATGGTGCACATTCTTGCGATTAAATCATAACCCGAAACTAAAAGTCAAACATCAGCAATGGTTTGAACTTTTGTTTTCATATGACGCATCAAAAAAACAAAAATGAAAACCGCATGCAAGCTACCAGAATTCATAGCAGCAACATTGCATTGACATTTAGGGGGAAAACCGCTTCCACAGAGGTGTTTGTCTGGAGCTATTATCGCAGTGGAACGATGAATGCTGCGTGTTTCCTGTGGGAGATTGTGCCGTGGCAATGGCCCTCACTGACAGTGACATGTGTTTCTGTTTCATGACCCTGGCAGCTAACTAGAATGTGGCACTCGCAAGTCAGCACCAACAACTTCTAATCTGGAAGAAGCAGAAAAACAGGAGGTGGATATATAACAGGAAGATTTCTGTGGCACAAGCAATGAGTGATGTGTAAGGGATGAGACCAACTGCTGTGCAACTTTTAGCACTTATTTGCATAAAGATCTAGATTCTGACTGGCTGGCTGGAAGGCATGGATTAATTTTTGGTATATAACAAGTGTAGCTGAACACCTGTGGCACATGTCATTACGCACCAAAGATTCTAAGTTTTCCATTGATGTGAGCACAGAATGAATGCATGGTTAAATGTAGCTTGTAGACTAAAGAGTAGACACAGGTAGAATAGTAGAAAAGTGCTAAATACCAGCCTGGTGTCATTCCTTGCACACAAAAAATACCCTAACTTTGAATCATCAACAGTTTACTTTGTAAAATTAAATATCTAAACTCATACATGCATAAGTCAGTTAATAATAAATTATAATGAGGATGTTTTCACATTACTGGTGTAAATATGTTCAGTTTAATCTCTAAGCATGTCATGCTGCACGCTGAGGAGCCCTCGTGAGCTCTGCTGCCTGCAGATTTCCTCAGGTTTGGCTGTTACTGGTGCAAAATGCCTTTGGCTCTTCTGCCACCTTGTGTTCACTCTGTTAACTGCAGGCCGCTTCATTTTGAACGTAACAGCTGGACAATCTAACTCAAAAACACACAGTTAGCTCGAGGTGTGATCTGTTTGCCTCTCAGCTCTGATTTACAGCTGAACAAAAAACTGTAGCAAGAAATAATTATTTACCTATAATTATACAATAATCAAGAAATTACAGTTCAACAAATTTATACATAGTAAAATCATAAATAACATGCATAGAACATTACCTTCGTAGCTTCAAAATTCCTTGGGTTTGAGCTGTTGTCCATCTTTCCTTTGTCATTGTCCAGTCACTAGCACTTGGATGAAACTGAGCATAAAGTATATTCTTTTACACCTTTGATTAAAAAAATGACTGCTATTGTCTTCTGTCAGGCCATCAGTAAACACACATGATCCATCAGCATTTGAAGTGTGCTTCCTGTTTTAAAAATAGTAAATGGTGATCAGCACAGCTGTGAATGCTTCTAGAGAGGGTGCACTGTATAGAGATACTAGTGACCCATCACTCAAAATGATGTTTCCTGACCACAAGGACAAACTCAACATAATCTTTGCTGCCTGGACATTTTGAAAAGAATCAGTGAGTGAGATTTAGTCACATCTGGTGAGGCAAATCCACAAGCAATGGAAGTAGTCTGATCCAGGCTAGTGTGATATGCACGACACAGACTTATTCCACCAACACAGCTTATGGTAGCATACAAAGAGAGACTCCACGTCTTCAACTCTCTCACTGTTTCTTAGAACTTTGTTTGTTTGTGACCTCTTGTATCTTGTGGGTTTATGCTTTTATCATTGGTAGCCTCTACAGGTTGCTGTTATAGACTGCTATGCCATAAGGGTTGCTAGATTGCTACCCATGGCTGATGTTAAACTTAGTCTGATGATGTATTTGTCAAATCCTGCAGAAGCTTTTCAAATTGATATATGCTGGTTTGTTTTTTGCCATTATCCACAAAACATAAAGTTAAAATATTACATCATTTCTGTCAGTATAGTTCCACCGCATATATACCACATTTGGAAATATTTTACATACAGTGCTGTTGAAAAAACCTTTTTCCCCTCTTCTTGATATGTTATGTTTTGCATAATTATCCTGTTTGCATATTATCATTAAACACAAAAGTAAATACAAAATACAGTTTATAAATTAAATTTAAATTGTAAAAAACGTATTTCAAAAGCTATATTTCAACAGTGATTGTGAAGGGAAAATAAGTTCATCATTATAAGGTCACATAGGCCTGCAAATTTTTATGGTATTTATTTTCTGTTGTAAGTTGGTACAGGAGAACACAATTACACACAATTATATTGGCAAAATTCATTTTTCACCATGACAATGATCACAAACTCACTGCCAGTTCAGTAAATGGCTATCTGGATAGAAAAACACAATGGACCACCATAAGTCATGACTGTTCGGAGCTCAGGCCTTAACATTATTGAAGAAGTGTGGGATCATCTTTACAGAGAATGGGACAAAAGGCAGCCAACATCCAAAGAAGAGCTTTGGATGTGGTCCCTGGAAGACCATCTTTGAAGACTTCTTAAAGAAATTTCAAGAAAGTTTGTCTAAGAAAGTTCAGGCTGCGTTGAAACATAAAGGCAATCATAACAAATATAGACTTTTTTGTATACTTTATTAATCTCCTGTAGGGAAATTACTCTCTGCATTTAACCTATTCACTCAGTGAAGCAGTGGGGAGCAGTGTATAGGACAGTACTTTGCTCAGGGGTACCACAGGGTAATCGTTCGGTGGATTTGAACCCCCGATCCTCCAATCATGGGGCGAACAAAGACCAGCAGCTCACTTGCTCTAACAGGGATGTGATACATGTGACCCGCGGACTGCTGGGAACTCCAAGGTTGGATCTGCAAAGTGTGCAAATTGTATTGAGATAACTTATAATGTGAAACTTAAAATTTTCTTTATGAATTAATATATTTGTTTTATTTATAAAGATGTAAAATACAGTTTCAGAAATGCTGCATGTAAAGGCTTTATGCTTTTTAAAACACCACTGTAATCTGTGACGTATATGTAAGTACTATAAACTCACAGAATGACATAAGACATTATTTTATAATTGCATTTGTTTTTGGGAGGGGATAAGTTGATTCATTAAATATGTTTTAAAAGAAAGACTAATTTTATCTTGTTTTTTACTCATTAAAGTAATTCATTCATTTATGAATAAATACTTTTACTTGTCCAGACTGCTTGAGAGCAAATTGTGATGTATGTGGCCCATGAACTGAATTACCCTAAAACCTTTGTATACTTTTTACTTAGGTCATCTTTATACAATTCACTTTTAGTTAGGGAGAAAGGCTGGAGTGGCAGAATAACATATGTTGACTCACCTGAGCTGGGGGGGGGGTGTTAGGGTTGAAAATTATTAAATAAAATATAAAATAATTATATAAAGATGTTTTATCATTTTTTATATACACAATGCAATGTGCTCATAAACATGTTGGTGCTCTGTGTTTTTAGGCTCAAAGGCTTTGTCCGGTGCTGTGTCTGGATTTGAAATATTGGGGGTAGACGTAGAGCGCAGAAGGAATTGCTGCATGCTTACACATCACAACATCACAACTGATAATGACTAGAAGGATATACTCGGGGTCAAGGGAGTTCGAACAGAATGCCCTGAACTAGATATTAGAATCAGTAACATTAAAATGATCAAGTCTAGGCACAGTGTTGGGAAGGTTACTTTTAAAATGTATTCCATTACAGAATACAGAATACATGCCCCAAAATGTATTCTGTAACGTATTCCGTTACGTTACTCAGTGACAGTAACGTATTCTGAATACTTTGGATTACTTAATATATTATCATGCTTTTTACAACAACGTGAATGTACTATTGCTGTGTGATTTATTACTATTACTGAAGGTCCGCGACTCCGAACTGTAGTAAAGGGACCTCTGACTAATACGGCGGGGTCCCTGTCGGCTCATAGCCGAAAAATAGCTTTACTTTGTTGTGTGGGTCAACTTTTCTTGACAGAGAGAAAGACTGCTCCAACGGAACTTATTGTTTTCGGAGGAAAACACGAACACGGTGTACAGTCGAGTCTTAATAGCTTACTTACAACTGGGCTCGTCAGGCACTCTTCTTGGCTGCAGTGGTTATTATTATATTTACATGCTTCCAGCTCCCGTTTTTCCTCGATGACAACTCGTACCTTTCCACTCCCCTTTTTCTCGCTCCTCGCGCTCACAGACCCATAACGTGTATAGCAGTCCATTCTCCCTGCAACACGGACTACACTGCCCATGATGCTACATTCTTTAGAGCTATGCTTGTAGCATTCTGCCTGTTAGCTTAGCACAACAACAACAACAACGAAAAGGCGCTCTCTCACCCAGGAAACACACAGTCGCAGAGAGAGAGAGAGAGCGTCGCCCTGTAACCATGGCAACCGTAACGCTGCCGCCTGGATCAACAGAACGTAGCTGTCAAACAAAACCCAAACAGTCCTGACCCGCGACAAAATGGAACAGGAAAGTACCGCAGTGTAATCCATTTATTTCAACAAAGTAACTGTATTCTGAATACCACCTTTTTAAACGGTAACTGTAACGGAATACAGTTACTCATATTTTGTATTTTAAATACGTAACGGCGGTACATGTATTCCGTTACTCCCCAACACTGTCTAGGCAGGGGATGTTTTTTGTGTCTGTCTTTCTGATTCCAGGGGAAAAGGAGCAGATAGGACGTCACGAAGTTGGACGTGAACAAAGAGGAGTCGTAAGGAGACAGCAGGACTGCCACGTTGTTTCTGGAAGAAGACAGCCATAACAATCACTTGTTATTGTCGTAGTATAAAAACTGTACGGGCAGATAAGGCTCATCCTTGGTGTGAGGCGGTTGTATCATACTGGGGTCCAGCGCTGTAACTTTTAATTTCAACTACTGAAGCAAAGTAAATCTTTTGAAACGACAGATATTTCTCATGAATTCCTTATGAAGAAATTTGAACACGACAGTGGCGAATGACTTGAAACTGGTCCTGTATCTGAGCTGATACAGGACGGTGTATTATTGCAGGGTCTACCTTACAATATAAAGCACCTTGAGGCGGCTGTTGTAATTTGGCGCTATATAAATAAAATTGAATTGAATAAGCCTCCACATATCTCAGAAATACTGAGAGAAAGTTTCAGCCAGCAGAGACATTTACTTAAGTCTGGTTGTCTAGCACAAGGGTGTGAGACGTCACACCTGGGTGCAGCCCATGTCTGAGTCCCAAAGCTATCATTCAGCTCTCCATACAGCTGATGAGCATGGGACAGACACTGATGAGGGGTTACAAGTTCATTCTCAGGGGTCCTAAGAACTGAAGATTCTTATTTTTCCTCTTAACATTAGGCATGCACCTCCTTTCTCTCCCCGTTATCAAGGAGTTTAATAGAATAATGATGAAGTGACACTGAACTAAACAACTGTTTTTTGTCACTTTGTCATTCAGACTATTCTAAAAGCCTTATATGATTTTATAATGTAAGATGATGTTCAAAGTCAGGAATATGATCCAATATTTTATAATAAAACCACGAATTGCTTATAGAAATGCTGCTGCTATGCAGGAGTTTCAAATCAAGAAGCTTGTTGTGAAGCCACAATGCTGCAGTACTGTACCACACTTCTAAATGGATTATTTTTTCTGGAGCCTTCTTCAGAATATATCACACAACATATTATAATACTGTACAGATTATCTTTGTTATAGTACAGCCTGCACATGATTGACATGGGATCAGAGCAATAAGGGAACACATAGTTAGATTCAGCTATTTTAAATACCCAAAATACCCATTGCTAGCTTTACCATATAAATATATCACAAATAACAAAAGCCAAAGATATTAAGACATACCCACTACCCCAGCTTTTGTTAAATATATCAGCAGGGTAATATAGCTGTAAACGGTATACAAAAAGAGGACACAGTTGTACAAACCCACAACATGATTCAGTGTGCCACTCTGCCTGCAAAATGCCAGCAATGATAAGAAGTCCTTTACTGAGGTGCTCTGTTGGGTCTGTTCAGATGCATGTTCAGGAGGGATTTTTCAACATCTTGTTCCCATTATGATCGATTTGGACCAAACAGTTTCAACATTTTGTTTTTAAAATCGCTCATCTATTTCTTTTACCATAATAAAATTTCCCTGCTCCATACGTATTTATTTGAGTAGATTTTTATTTATTGCAACGTATTTATTCTAATCTTATACTGGGTCTAAGAGCAACCCCTCAGTTGAACCTTTGTTTCGAACAGATTGTTTTAGCTCTCCTGTCCTTTTGTTTAAGCCAGTTTCCTTGGAAAGGCTCTCCTTGTATACAGAAGGTTTCCCACTGGATGAGATAGCTGCTTTTTCTGACATCAAACCAAGCTGAGTAGAGGGAACTGTCTGAAATAGCGTGGCGGTCTGAAGACTGAATTTTTGAATCATACAACTGTACATGAGCTTCAAGCCACATGAGATATAAAACAAGGATAAGCTGAGGTCACCGTCCACATTAATATAATAAGGCTTTTGAACTACTGTTAATATTATGGCATAATAAATAAATAAATATATATATAAATACATAAACAATGTTTTCATATTTTACACTTTCAGTTAATGTGAACGTGTCTCTCTTCCTTTTATTTTATTTAAATAAATGAATAACAAATTATTTATTTTATCAAAATAAATAAGTAAAAATAAATATTTTAATAATTTAATAAATATTTTTTATATATTTAAATAAATCAATAAAAATAAAAGTCCTTTTATTTTTCTATGAAAGTCCTCGTACCGGAAGTTGTACACTACTTCCGGGTCGCGCTCGCCACACCGTTCCACATCATGGCGGCCCTCTTCGGATCTACCGTACTCCGCAGAGCGTGGCTGGGACCTTCCAGCCTGTGCTGCAGGACACCGGGGGCTCCTGTCTCTGCTGCCGGGCTCCGGTTTGTGAGTAATGCTGCTCCAGAAGATAATCGGTCGCCGATAATAGAGTCCACGGAGGAATACAAGTACGTTGAGCGGCTCATCCCCTCATCACGGATTCCCACTCCGCCTAAACACACCGGTCCTACCCCATCGGGCTGGATCCCTCCTGCGGATTCACCGCCGCCTCTGCCCTACATGATCCGCCGCTCCCGCATGCACAACATCCCGATTTATACCGACGTGACCAATAGCAACCGGAAATTAACGTTGATACGAAAAGTGGAGGGCGACATTTGGGCTCTAGAGAAGGACGTGAGGCAGTACCTGCAGGAGATGACGGGAAAACAGCTACCTACACAGGTCAACGAGGTCACCATGACCCTGAAGGTCAAAGGTCACTTCGATAAGGAGTTGAAGGACTGGCTGGTCAGCAAAGGTTTTTGACTGAAAGAGCTTCCGTTGCTGGCATCAACCTGCTGAAGGGACAGAGAGCCGTGGAGGAGGCCTGTCAACTGGAGCACACTTCAAAGCCTGCTTCAGTCCTTATGGAAGCGAGACTGCTGACCTGGGCCAAGTTAATGAACTCTTTGACAGCAGTGAGATGCGATGTGACCACTGAGTGTAAAATTATGCAGGCCAGTTTAAGTCATTGTGATTAAACATAGAAGCATAGCAACTGTCTGTTTAATGTCATCCATGCTTTCTCCAAAAATGATGTAAAAAATCTCGACTCACAGTTTGTAGATTATTCAGACTGAGACTGAGTGTGCAAAAACATTAAAATTACCTGCTTTAACAGTGACACTTTTCTGTGGAGGTCAATGTGTAGAAGTGTTACTGGTAGGCGGTTTGTTTGTTTGTTATTTTCAGTTTGGCCGACAAGATGACGTCAGATGTCTGTGATATGAGTGTGACAAACGCTTTCAGCCTTAAAGGGGCCAAAAGCATTTATTCACTAATGAAATTCACAAATCTCTACATCAACACTGAGTGCAGTACTTTCCCAACATGTCAGTCATGCTCATATTAAAACAGGGTGTATGACTCCAGTGAACACGCACCTATTTCTGTCCCTCACAGTTAAAGAAAGAGGTGTGTGGTCCTGTAATGATAGCTGTGTTGTCTGTGTCTTAACACAACCACAGCTCAGACCCTCCTCCATGATTTTGATGAGTCTGTCACTCTAAACAACATCATTAATTTAGCTGAGAGAGAAAGTCTAGAATTCACCTGATAACCTTTTCCAGTTGAACAGCTAGTGGAGAAAAAAAAAGAAGAGAGGAAACAAATATTAAACAAACTCTAAATGTGAGCGTGAGTATTAAAACTGACGCCTCCAGTAGCGAGGCTGTGTTTGAAGCTGCTTTACCTCCTCGCTCATGGACTCAGAAGCTTCTGACACTTCCTTCAGCATTTCCAACTCCTGACAGATGCACACACACACAAGAGGACAGAACATGTCACTGTTTTTGCCCTACGAGACCAGCTCTGTTGAAGCTACACCCAAGTATTACTTTATTGGTTACACCGACCTGATATCAGTCCTGCAAAGCATCCTGACTAACTGAAGGTTCAGCTTTTGTTAAAACAGACAGATAGATTCAGAATCTCTGTGAAACACTTCCAAGATATCTGCTAAGTAGTGCTGCCAAATAGATAAATAGAATTTCATGTACAACAAGCCTGGATAAGCCATTAGTATGACCAGCTGCACTGCAGCACCAAACCTAGGACCTCGAGAGGTCCAGATCAGTAAGTGAAATGAGATGAATTGAAGCCTAGCAGGCAGAGGTTGGCTGTATGGCTGCCTGTGTCTGCACACCTTCCCATCAAAGTGTCACTAAGTGTAAGTTTCAAAACAGCTGAGTTATAAAAACAGAACAATCAAAACACCATTCAGTAGTTAAGTAAAGGGAACATAATCTAGCTATAGAAACTGTTTTTTGTTTCTGGCTGTAAAATCTGAACCATGTCTTCACTTAGATTGTCGGTGTTTCTATCGTGTCTGAGACTTCATGGCATCCTTCTGACTGACAGCAGGTACTAATGATAAGTCAGAATAGAGAAGGGTGTGGGCACGAAAATGAGAACAAAAAGTGTGTAATGTGGGAATACAATCAGTTATAAAACTAAAAGGGGAGTGTATGAGGTGCAGTCCCACTCCCAGAATTAAGACAAAATATTTTAATTTCACTAGCAGGGAACACATCCTCAGTTATAGTTTCTTGAAAGTGAATGGTGGATGGAATAAACTTTAAGATTGATGAAAAAATATATAAGTGGTAGGCTTCCAATGACCTTAATGAGTTGGTCGGGGATTCTTTTGCGTGAAGCTGCTCTCCTTGTATGTACCCGTCCCAGTTTAGAAGGAAAGGCCAGAGAAGGGATCGGGAAAAATTCCAGGCAATGAGAAAACTTAATGGAAGTCTGAGTAGGACCAGAATCTGGTAGCAATGTGGCCGGACTCAGTGATGACTGGAGGGTCTGAAGGGGAAACTTGCTGGGATTTCTGAAGCTGGAGGTAACGGGCTAACTGCTTTCAAGGACTTAGGAGTTTATCTTGAAGTTAAACATGGCAGGGGGCTGCTGCTTGCAATCTTATGAAATTAAGTGAAGGCTAGAGACCCACCCATGATGATCTGGATTGAATTTGGTTAGTTTCAAGTCTGAGCAGCGTAGGAATTTGAAGAAAGCAAGCTGGGAGTTCAATTGGAAGTACTAGCTGGACTCAAAGGGCTATTTAAAGAGTTAAACAGTTTACTATTCATTATAGGGAAACATCAAACGGGGGATGTAGTCGCTGTGGAACAGGTGAAACCATTGAATATGTTCTGTTGCGTTGTCAAATTTATCAGGAAGAAAGAAGCCAACTGATTCCAAACCTAGTGGAAAACAAGATTAAGCTAGATATAAAGGATTTACTGCAAATGAACTCCAGAAATTGTGGTTATAAATATTTTGTACTTGTAAATCAAATGCATATTTGTGAACTGAGTTTTCTAACCTTCTAAACTAAAAATATGTGAAAATTGTATGTTTGTGCATCTACAGATGGTAATTTGTGTGTTTACACGAGTTACACATTTTTTTAAGGTCCGCTTACAGATACAAAGCAAAAAACTACGTGTAAAACTGCGTTCAGGTTCCCTGGCTGTGTGTGACTCTCAACTTAAAAGTACAAATTTTGTCTTGATTTTTCTTCCTTTCAGCTGATGGTTAAATTTGTGACTGACATGACATTGACCAATCTAATCAGAGAACAGATGGGTTTGGCTGTTGGAGGGGTGCTTTACTGAGCTTCAGGTCCTGGAAGGGTAATACTAGTGATGGGAATTCCAGCTCTTTTTAGAGAACCGGCTCTTTCGGCTCCCAACTGGCTATTCAGGTTGTTTTGTTTCTTTAATTAATTTATTATCAACAACAATATAAAATTATGCACAAACGGAATTACTAATATTAAAAAAAAAAAAACGTGGGTTTTTTTATATATGTTTATATATAAATATATACGGTGGCCCCTAGAGACAAAGCACGTACAAACTCCAAAACACATTTCTAGCATGAACTGAACTTCCAAAACAGAGCTACCTAGATCACTTAAATTACACAATTGAAAGCATGAAAGCATGTGTGTATTGTTTGTGTATTTATACACAAGCATTCATATATATTCAAATAATTAAAAAAAAAAAGTTCATTTACCTGTTACTACCACACACCAAATCCGGTCATTGGTATTTCCTGGCTTGTGTAGCCACTAGGTAACAAAAGCTCAACACTGCCCCTAGCATCCTGGAGCACTTCTGTTGTGTTTTGGAGTTTGTACGTGCTGCTTTGTCTCTAGGGGCCATCGTAAATATACTTTTATTTATTCACTCCACATAAAATGTAATAAATAAATTATATAATACAAAAACCAACTATTTACATTTCAACTTTTAACTATTTACATTTTCAGCTTTTTCCTTTTAAACTAATTTAAAGTGAAACAACACAAAACACTGCAAACCACAACACAATTAAATATAAATTACAGTATGCAAAACAAAAAGAACATGCATATTCTCTGTCATATGGGCCTGCATGAATAAACTTTCTGAATCCTTTATCATCTGCAACTGAAAATAGTTGTGGATGATTACTATACCTTTCTAATGTGACGATGTTGTCCCTGGCTCTCTTTCTCTCTCTCTCCCTCTGGCTCTGTTCATGTGCTACTGCCAGTGTAACTACCGCCCCTCCCCCCTCTGCCCAGCGCAAAGCACAAGGCTCGCATGCGGAGTGAAGCGGAAAAAAAGTGTGAGACAGAGGGTGAGAGGAAGAAAAAAAAACCCACGGCTCGCGATAAGGGGCCGGCTCGCGTCGTTCATGTCAAAGATCCGGCTCTAAGAGCCATTTCATTCGCGACCGACACATCACTACTCTGCAGTGTTAACATCATCCTGAGAAGTAGTGCCTGGGTTATACTGAGCTGCCAGGTTGTGCACAAAGGACTTTGCTGCTTGCTGTATCTGGTGACTGAAATCAGTGATTTGGATCTAACAGGCAGGCTCCTGCTGGTGTAGCATCAAACTGTGTGGAATCAGGATTAAGAATAGCAGCAAAACGTTCTCTTAAACACTTCAGCAGCACTTGAGCTAATGGATTCCTAAAAGGACTTGTCAGCAGATGTGCCTCGAGGTTGAGCAGACATGGCACTACTTGTAATTGAGAGCGACTGGCTGTCACTCTGAAGATGGTCTGTATGAGCGTTCAAACAGCTTGACAAGGTTCTCCATCTTGGCACAATCATTTGTGAGAAGTGTGTCCATCCCCAGCTGCTCAAGCAGTTGGTTTTGTTCAGCTCTGGTTTCTAGCAGTCATCTGAACATGTCAAAAGTACTTTTCCAACGAGCAGTACAATCCCGGATCTGAGTTTTGCCATGTTTTTTGGACATTTCTTCATTTGCCACTGGTGATTTTCTGACAGCATGTACCAGTTTTCTTGCTTTAGTTATGACCAGAGATGGTAATCCGATTACTTTTTTCAAGTAACGTGTAAAGTAAGGGATTACTATTGCAAAAAAGGTAATTAGATTACTGTTACTTTCCCGTAAGCACGCTGCATTACTGCTTTACTAAAACCGTGATTTTTTTTTACCAGAATGTGTCATGACAATGACGTAAGCAAGTGCAACATTTGTGGCAACAGCTGTGTGCAGATCAGCAATGGATAATATATCGAGTGCAGGAGAGAGTATGAGCATGCAGCGTTTAAAGCATGTAAGTACTGACCTTACTTTGAGTTTCATTCCGTGATAAAAACATTGGCGTCCATTGTGTGTGGGAAGAAAACTTCTCTTTACAGCGAAAAAAAACCCCTAAACTTCCAAGCAAGCACCGAGTGCGCTACGACGTAATGGGAAATTCACCTCGCGGATTCTTCCACTGACCGCTGCGGCTCACCTGCACCAGGGTAAACCTCCGCCTACCCCACTCCTGCTTTACAGGTGAAAATAGAGCAAAAGGACCACTAGTCTTTGATTTTATTTATTTTCTGCTGTGATCTGATGTGAAAGACTGAGTGTAAACACAAAAAAATATTTTATTTTATGTGCTGGAATGTGCAGAAAATAGGTTTAAATGTTAAACAACAACAACAACAAGTGAAAAAGCACAACTTCACCCATCTCCCTGCTACCCAAAACCTTTCTGCAGAGAACCCAGCGGTCCCGTTCCCAGCTGAAAAGTGTGTGGAAGCACTGGACATGCTGAAGGTGGAGTTCAGTGTGCGATTCCATCAACTACATGTTCATGCAAAAGAAATCCGTCTTTTCCAAAACCCCTTTGTTGCCAACAACGATGAAGCCCAGCTGAGCTGGCCGAGTTACAGAACTGTGATGTTCTGAAAGACGCATTCAAGCCCAACAGTCTCCTTGACTTCTATGCCACCCTCCCAAATGACACGTACCCTAACATAAAAAATTTTTTAAAAAAAACACGCAATGAAGATGTCCACACTTTTTGGCAGCACATATATCTGCGAGCAAACCTTTTCACACATGAAACTCATGAAAACTCCGATGAGATCAAGATTGACAGATGAACATCTGCATCAGTGTTTGAGAGTGGCTGTGACTAGAATGCAGATGCAGGCCCACAGTTCACACTGATGAACATACAGTACATAGGTAAGCTCACTTTTGCGACTTGAATAAGTTATTCTGAGTATAAACAAATATAATCATAATAAAATCTACTGGGATAAAATCCATCTCCACAACCATACTGGTATTGAAATGTTTTGTGCTGTGTAGGTGCTGTATCACTTAGTTCGGTTTCTCAGCCTGCTTGCTTTGTGGTTTTCAGAGGGAAGTTGATGAGAGAGAGCAAACAGTGGTGTCTACTAGGCTACCCTACTGGAACCTACAAAACTGGATTATAAGGAAAGAACTCAAGAACTTTGAGAGACTGCTCATATGAGTCATTTAAGAGATTCTGCTCTGACAACTGAAGCTTAAGATTGCACACGGCACAACAGAAACTTGCTTTCTGTGAAGAACCCAGAGAGGGTTATTTGATTATTTATTGATGTCATAAATAGTGTTATTAAGTATTTCCTAAGTTAATTTTTTCTGAACCCAGAGAGGGTTATTTGATCTCGGAAAGAGTTATTAATATTTATATTACTATATTTGGTTATGTGTGGCTTTCTGGAAAACAATAAATGTTTACATTTCGGCAAACCTGCAATCGTCACACTTTTTCTGTTACAAACTGACCCTGGCCCCCCATCAGAGAAGGGAAAAGTTATGTGGCCCTCACTGGAAAAAGTTTGGGGACCCCTGCACTACACCATCAAACACAGCGGTTACTGTGAATCAGCAGCAGCAGCTAGAAGATGTGGACAGGTTCATGTACCTGGGTTGCACTTTTAGCAGTGACGGGGACGTGGAGCATGACGTTAAGTGCAGAATTGGGAAAGCATGGGCAGCCTTTCAACGTCTACGACCTATATGGATGACCACCGCACTGCCTTTACCAACCAAGTTGCTGCTCCTGAAGACCATCGTTATACCGACGGCACTGTACGCAGTGGAGACTTGGAAATCGACTGCAAAGATCAACCGCCATCTCGACGTCTTCCAACAACGTTGTCTTCGACGGCTGCTCAAGATCACATATCGGGATCGTGTTGCCAATGGGGAAGTATATCGCCATGCGGGAGTAGAGCCGCTCCATGTCCAAGTCACAAAGCGTCGCTTCAGATTTGCCGGTCACATCCTTCGGCTACCGGACCCGAGACCTGCCCGTGTCGCGGTTCTGTGGAACCCGAAGAATGGAAAGAGATGGCGAGGAAGGCCCAAAATAACATGGAGGAGGACTTTCCTTGAAGATTTACGCTCAGCCGAACTGGGATGAAGCAACAACTGCCGCGATGGACCGAGTTCAATGGCGCTCTCTTGTCGCCCGATGCACCGATCGGCGCGGGAGGATCTAAGTCTAAGTAAGACACCTGTCAAGCCTACACCTAAGATACAGTATATCATCTCATCCTAATTAATGTTGAAAAAAAGCTTGTACTTGTCTTATTATATACTTTTTGTACACATTAGTCTGAGTCCAATAAGAAGTCTAAATATGGTTCGATTATTATACATTTCTGTGTTTCATTTATTATCAGTGAGTTCAAAGTCAAATAACTTCATGATTAAAAAGGGCAAAGCCTGGTTCACTATTTTGCTTTTTATTGTTTTGTGTAGTATCTATCCAATACCAAGTGAATACAGGCCGGTATCGCTGATACCGATACTGATACTATTCAATAAATAAGGTGGATGCGTTATTGAATTGCCAAATCTCAATTAATTTTCATGAGCTTAAGTGTTTTTTGTGATGTTTCCTTTTGTATTATTAAATAGTTAAACCCAGGACATAATTAGGACAAAGTTTATAATTATATAGAAAATGCTTATAGAAAATGAATATTATCAATTTTTTTTGGAAAAATCTTAAATAAAAAGTGCACGCAAACTAGTTAACTAATTAAAACAATCAAGTACTGTTGAGAAACTATCATACAAAAATTACAATTAAAAATCTCAACAACAAAAACAACAACAACTGGGGAAAATATAAATAATATGTAAACTAAAGAACCCCCAAAGCATCTAAGTCAGGTGACAGCGCAACATCTAAACACAAGAGGGGGGTGGGGGAGCAAAATGTGCCTCCTCTGCGCTGACACAGGAGCAGCGAGTCCAGCGACCTGGCTATTTGTCCACAGCATTGCAAACAAGAGCGGAACTTAAAGTAAAGAATCGATCTCACCAGGCTAGTATTGATCCGATACCGATGCCGACTTAGTATCGATACAATCGATATTTGGGTCGATCCGCCCACCACTAGTTTATTAGTCAAAGAGTCAAGAGAGGGTTACAAAGCAGCTCACAGACAGGTCAGCTGATACTGCATGATTAGATGTCCAATCAGCTGAACTGTCACTGCGGGGTACAGCCCAACCACACCAGGATTACCAGGGTGTAGTGTGGGCTCAAGTGACCAATCCGTTTGATTTCACCCAACATCCACAGAGGTCTTCAAGGTCAGTGTCATGATCTGTTGGTCAAAAATTGACAAAAAGCCTTATAATTTAGAAACTATGACTCTTAAAAGTGTACTGTGTATTGTCATCATGTAGAAAGTAGTGTATAAACATATGTCACATTTGACCTGTGACCTCTCCGTTAATAAATTGATCTGAAGGTCGAAGTGCTAGTAATGCCATATAGAGCTATTTAAAACCATGTTTCTTACTGCCAGTTTGACAGCATATAGACATATGGGAACAATTTATTTAATTAAAAATGAATTGAGTTTCTTATTTCCTTCTAACTGTCCCATCTTACTCTTGTTTTAGTTTTTTAAATACATTTCCTGAAAAGTCCACAATTTCTATGATCAGACATGTGAGACTGATCTCACTAGATTAGATTAGATGAAACTTTATTAATCCCTCAGGTGGGTTCCTCCGGGAAATTCAGTTTCCAGTAGCACTGACAGAAGTTGCATGTTACAGATACAATCAAGGGGAATCAGAGCAGAATTTAAACATAAATATACCATATATATATATATATATATATACACACACACAGAGAATGTATAATATGGATAAATAGGAATACCTGTGGATTGCACATTTGAGTGAGTCTATTGCACAGTCGAATATAAGAAGAAATATTGTGAATATTGCACAGTGTAAAAAAAACCCACTACAGCTCAGTTGTTCCCACTCTCCTTTGTCCCCGTTTCCCCTCCCTCTCTCCTCCAACGAGGAGTTAAACAGCCGGATGGCGTTTGGGACAAAGGAGTTTTTAAGTCTGTTGGTTCTTGACTTTGGGAGAAGCAACCTGTTGCTGAATAGGGGCTACTTGGGGCTAGGGTTAGGCAAATGAACAGAGAAGAAAGTCCAGCCTTACAGTCATAACATTTTTTTTTTTTTTTCATTTACATCATACTGGATATTATTCTTTGGTCCACAAGGTGCACCAACTTCAGCAAGTTATCTGTCACTGTACTATGCAATTAACAGCATTAACCTTTCAATGCCTAGAAGAAGAAAAACTGAACGTCCTTCACATAATCCAAAGTGGGCCCTTCAAACAGTCCAGAACCTGGAACTGTTTGTGTACTTAATAATATATTGCTGAACTTCTCTAAGTTACAATAGCTTGTGTTAGTATGTGTACACAAAGATTATAAAAACACAGAATAAAATTGTAAGAAGTCACCAGTTGACGCAGTTTAAGGACACTTGTTCTTCTGTGCAGTCTCACCTGGAGCTCACGTTTGTAGTTCATGCCATCGTGACAAAATATTGTTAAATTAATAGTTAAAAGACGTCCATGAATGCACTGCTAACTGCTCTTCAACCTTATAAAAATTAACGTGCATTTTGATTATGAACCACTTTTACAAAACCAAAAGCTTCACTGTCTTTAGTGATTTATATGTCTAAAAAAACGGGTTCAGTTTGTAACTGAGAGAGCGGCTCGGTGGCGCTGAATTATATTTCCAATAGAAACACAATTTCACATGTTGTAGTAACAACACACTGCCACAAGATGGCAGCCTAGGCCTACTTTACCAAGTGACAGATCCTTGAAAGAGTGACAGTGACACTTTTTATGAACTCATCTGTAATGTGTCACCTTTTCTGTAGAACGAAGAAGTGCTTCCCTTCTTTTAAAGTAAATACAGGCTTACAAAGATCCTCTAAACATGTTTCTGAAATAATCCTAAACACAATCATTGATTCAAAAATGCAAGAAACAATTTATTGAATCACTCTTCTTAGCTTAATTACTGAACTTATTAAAAAAATAAAAAAAGACTTTTTCTTTTTTTTTTTTTAAAGAGACATTTCTGCTGTGACTTCACTGTGGTTTGTATGTGCAGGCAGGAGTGTGAAATCTCAGAACAGCAGAGGATTGTCGAGCACGGCCACTCCTGCTGCGACGCCCCCGTCTGAGTGTTCTGAGCTCTTGGTCCTCAGCAGATGGCCCACACACTCATTTGTCACCATGTCTTTACCCTGTCTGTAAGAAAACAAAGAAAAGGCTAAAATTAGAAACAACCACTACACTGGGAATCTGCAAATACTTCTAAAAAAAACAGCCACAAACAAAATGCATTTAATATCAATGCAGTAGTGGTCACATACCTTACATATGCTCCAAACACTCCCAGTTCACTGAGACAGTTGCTTATTTTCAGGGGGCTGCCTTGTCTCATCAGGTAGTTCCTTACAGGAGTTGGATGGATTTTATCCATCAGAATATAGGCTGTACGCTCGGTACTCTCCTTCACTTGTTCCAGGACCTGGCAGATCTCTGATCCATAAATGTTGTTACCTAGAAAAACAATACTACACTTAAGTATAGATAAAATGGACATGGCTAGATAGGAATTATTTCACATTAGCAGATGAGCAAACTTTTGTAAAACACTTTTTAAAATTAGTGAAGAGAAAGTTCAGTTTTACCCAGTGAACCACACCTGGCTACACCCGGCCAGTCTGACAGGCAAATGGAGAGATCTTTATTTGGCTGGGTTTTTTCCTACTTATGTTGGATAATGCTAGCCTGCTTGCTAGTACAAGCAAGTTGCTACATATTTAGAATAAAAAAATATTAAACAAATACTGCCTCAAGTAGTCTTTCTTTCAGATGCTCCCTTTAGGGGTTGCCACAGTGGATCATCTGCCCCTTTGTCATGCTATCCCTAACATCCTCCTCTGTCACACCAACCCTGTGCATGTCCTCCTTCACCACATCCATCAATCTCTTTGGTTTTTTGCTTCCTCCTGCCTGGCAGCTCCATCTTCAGCTCTGCTACCTCCAGCCCAGCCTCCTGTCTTTTTGTCAATGCCATTGTCACTAAACCATACATCATAGCAGGCCTCACTGCCATCTTGTAATCCTTCCCTTTCACTCTTGCTGCTATCCTTCTGTCACAAATCCCACTCCACCCTGCCTGCACCCAACTCTTTACTTCTCTTGTGTGCTGTCTGTTGCTGTGGATAGTTGACCCCAAGTATTAAATCTCATCTACCTTCACTATCTCTACTTCTTCTATCTCCACCATTATACCTGCCTCCCTCTGACTCACATACATGTATTCTGTCTCGCGTCAGCTGACTTTCCTTCACCTTCTCTCCAGAGAATCTGTTGTGCTCTTTTCAGCACGAAGCCACACTCCTGCTCACTGATCGTCACCTCTCATTTTCACCTAGTCTCAGCAACTTTGTCCCAAAGCTTCTTGATTTATCCTTCTGTAGTTACTACAGCTTTGCACATCCGTCTTGTTCTTGAAAATCAGCAGCAGCACACCTCTCCATTCCTCGGGCATCCTCTCAGTCTCTGTTAAACGGTCTGGTCAGATTGCCCTCTCGTCTAACTCCCCGCCTCCATCCTCCTCTCTCTTTCATCTTCTACATTCATCAGCTCCTCAAAGTTCTCCTTCCAGTTCATGTGTAAAATTACTGCTAAAATAGCTCATATGAACCCTGATACTGACCTATGTATTTATCAAAACAAATGCTCTGATATTACAAAGAAAACTAATGATTGCTTTTTACAGTATTAGCCCAGAGTGATGTAAGGCAGGGTGGTTAGTCAGCCATAACCTGCTGACAACTTGTATCTGGTAGCTTTTTCACATCCTGATCAATGTTGTTGTCAAGTGTGTCTCATACACACTATTATCTCAGTCACAGTACAGCATGCATGAATCACAGTAGATACACAGTAATGCAAAACAGCAGGCAGTCATGTATGTGTCGTCACTGTTTTGACTGAGGCTAGCTCATACATGGAATGCAAGCAAATACTGCACGTGTGTGCAGATCCATGCACTGCTTAAACTTCCCGAGTTTAACAAATGGTGAGCAGCAAACACAAGTTCCATCATTTGCTTCTGGTGTTAACATCAAGTGTGCTTTATTAAAAAGTTCAGTTTACCTCCTCCTTCTCGCTGAGGCTTCAAGACAAACCGCTCTGGTGCTGCCAAGGCCATTGACACTGTTTTGTCCCCCTCTGGACCCTGTAGACGAGCACAACCATGTGTATTTAAAAAGTCATTACCAGGCCCAGGCTCTTCCAGCAGCCACCAGGCCCAGGATCCTCCAGCAGCCACCAGGCCCAGGCTCTTCCAGCAGCCACCAGGCCCAGGCTCTTCCAGCAGCCACCAGGCCCAGGATCCTCCAGCAGCCACCAGGCCCAGGCTCTTCCAGCAGTCACTAGGCCCAGGATCCTCCTGCTCCACCAGGCCCAGGATCCTCCAGCAGCCACTGGGCCCAGGATCCTCCAGCAGCCAGGCACCAACAAGTAAACCAACAGTGACTTCAACGGGCCATCACAAGGAAATACCAATCTCATCATTTTCAAAATGCCACCTAAAAAAGCAAACCCAGGAGTTGAAGAGGAGTTGGAGGAGATTAGGAAATCGCTTAATTTCATGTCTGATGAACTGAGCAAAGTGGCTAAACAACAAGGTATGCTACATGACCTAATGGATGAAATAAAACAACTAAAAAACCTCATAAAGGACAAGGACAAGAAAATAGACGACTTGGAACGGCGAATCGAGGACCTTGAACAATACACAAGAATGGATGATTTAGTCATAAGTGGTCTGGAGACGCAACACCGAACCTACGCCAGAGTAACAGCTGGCGGAGGTAAAGACGGTGAAGATGCCCCGGTAGAGGAGCTGCAAACGCTTGAACAGCAAGTGATAAAATTCCTTCAAACGAAGAATGTAAGTATTCAGAGCCATCATATTGCAGCATGCCACACGCTCCCCAGAAAAGACAGTAAAACAAAGCCAGCAATCATTCTTCGGTTTGTGAGTCGCAAAACAAAGATTGAGTTACTGAAACAGGGTAAGAAGCTAAAAGGGACTGGTGTGTATTTAAATGAACATTTAACGAAAAAGACTGCTGAAATTGCAAGACAGGCACGCAGCCTGAGAAAACAAAATAAGATACAAGCGACATGGACGAGGAACTGCAAAGTAATGATAAGACTAAATGGCAATCCCGAAGAAGCGAAAGTTGTGATGATAAGAGAACTCAAAGACTTAGAGCAATATAAATAATCAGGAATCTGCTATGGAATCTATTGGAAAAGTGACGATTGGATAATGAACAATGGGTATGGAAAGTGTTTCTGGCCTTATGGCTCAAAAACAATGGAAACAACAACAACAAAAACACATAAATGACAAGTTTGGACACAGATTATAGGTTTCCATTCGGAGATATTGAAGAGGAAGACTTTGATTATGAAAAGGACTGTCAAGGTGGTTATTTTGCCACACACGCTGAGAAAACGAACTTCAAAACGTTTAACTATGCAGAGCACAACATGAATGACCCTGAAAGTAACATTGACCCAGATACCCACTTCTACAATAACACCAATAATACTTGTGCGTACTATACAGACGACCAATTCAATGTGAATATTAAAATGGCAAATGCATTGTCGGTCATACATTTCAATAGTAGAAGCCTGTATAAAAAATTTTCTAAAATTACAGAATGTTTAAGTAAGTTAAAAAAGTTTAATATAATTGCAATATCAGAAACATGGCTCGATAATGAGAAAGTTAGTGAAATGGGACTGGAAGGATACGAATTATTTACAATGAACAGGGTGAATAAAAAAGGAGGCGGTGTTGCTTTATATGTAGATAAAGTTTTGAAATGTAGTCTGATTGAATGCATGTCAAGCACCATAGATAACATATTGGAATGTGTCACTATTGAAATTCATGTTGAAAAAGCTAACAATATAATTATAAGTTGCATCTATAGGACACCAGGTTCATGCCTTGAGATATTCAATGAAAAACTTGCTGCTATGTTTAGCAACCTAAATGATAAAAAAGTGCAAATAATTTGTGGTGATTTTAATATAGATTTGCTAAACCCAAATGGACATCAGAAAACAACAGATTTCATAAATACAATGTATAGTAACTCCCTTTTCCCTGTAATTATAAAACCAAGTAGAATAACAATTGATACAGCTACATTGATAGATAATATATTCACAAATAAAATTGACCATGAAATAGTAGGTGGACTTCTTATAACTGATATAAGCGATCATCTTCCTGTTTTTGCAATTTTTCAAAATTATTTTGGGATTAAAACTAAACAAAAGAATCAAATATTTGATATGATACGACATAGAACAACAAGAGCCATTGCTGCCCTCCAGGTGGACTTAAAGGAACACAATTGGAATGAGGTTTTTGCAAATGAAGATTCAAATAGTGCGTATGATGCATTCTTATCAACTGTAATTTCACTATATGAAAAACATTGTCCTTTAATGAAAATCACTAGAAAGCATCACAGATCAAATAAGCCATGGATCACAAAGGGGATAGAAGATGCATGTAAAAAGAAAAATAATCTATATAAGAGATTCATAAAACAGAGGACAAAAGATGCTGAAATAAAGTACAAGTTATATAAAAATAGATTAGTAAATATTATAAGAACAAGTAAGAAAGAATATTACCACAAATTATTGGAGCAAAGTAGAAGTAACACACAAGAAACATGGAGGATATTAAACAGCATAATCAAAAAGGGCTCAAAAAATAAGAATTATCCAGATTATTTTAAAAAAGATAAAGATATTGTGCTTGATAAAACTAAAGACATTGCAAATGAATTTAATGATTTCTTTGTAAATGTTGGCTTTAATTTAGCAAAAGAAATTCCAGAGTCAAGAAATAATAACGACCTAAATAAACATATTACTCAGAATGTGTCCTCCATGTTTATTGGTGCTGCAACTCATAGAGAAATAATTAACATTGTGAAGACATTTAAAAATAAAAAGTCCACTGACTGTTTTGGTATTGACATGATATTAGTTAAAAGTATTATAGAATATATAGTGCAACCTTTCGCATACATTTGTAATCTGTCCTTTCAAACTGGTGTGTTTCCCTCACAAATGAAAATAGCAAAAGTTATTCCAATCCATAAAAACGGAGAGAGATGTCAGTTTACCAATTATAGGCCAATATCACTACTCCCACAGTTCTCAAAAATTTTAGAAAAGTTATTTGTTAATAGACTTGATAAATATATTGAGAAGCATAATCTCCTAAGTGATAACCAATATGGTTTTAGAGCGAAAAGGTCCACTTCAATGGCAGTGATGGAACTTGTTGAAGGGATATCTAATGCAATAGATAATAAGGAATATACTGTTGGTGTTTTTATAGACTTAAAAAAGGCATTTGATACAATTGATCATTCTATATTAATGAATAAACTAGAGAGATATGGCATAAGAGGGATAGCATACAAGTGGATGAAAAGTTACCTGGATGAAAGATATCAATATGTCGAATTCAATAATGTAAAATCTAAGCAGTTGAAGGTAACTTGTGGTGTTCCTCAGGGCTCTGTGCTGGGCCCTAAATTATTTATATTATATATAAATGACATATGTAGTGTTTCCAAACTGTTAAAATGTGTATTGTTTGCTGATGATACCACTCTGTACTGCTCAGGTAAAAACTTAGAACAGCTTCTGACTACAGCGGAAAAGGAGTTAAATATATTAAAAAACTGGTTTGATGTAAATAAGTTATCATTAAATATAAAGAAAACAAAATTGATTATTTTTGGCACTAGACAAATGAAAAATGTATCTAAAATAAGGGTTAATGGAATTGAAATTGAAAGAGTGTACGAAAATAAATTTCTTGGAGTGATAATTGATGATAAGCTGAGTTGGAAGTCTCATATAAACCACGTGAAAACAAAAATGTCAAAAACCATTGCTATTCTCTATAAAACAAAGCATGTCCTGAACAAAAAATCATTATACACACTTTATTGTACTCTGTTGCTTCCATATATGACTTACTGTCTGGAGATATGGGGTAATGCATATAAAACGAACACTCTTCATATTTTCAAGTTACAAAAAAAAGCTATAAGAATTATAAACCAATCAAACTATATAGAACCAACTAACATTTTGTTTATTAATCTGAATACCCTGAAATTTTATGATTTAGTTGAATATAAAATGGCACAGATAATGTATAAAGCACAAAATAACTTGCTTTGCCCCAGTACTCAGAAGCTGTTCAAAGTCAGAGAGAGTCAATATGACTTAAGGGGAACAGATTTCTTTAAAAAAAACAAGATAAGGACAAATATAAAGCAGAGATGTGTTTCTGTTAGAGGAGTTAACCTGTGGAATAGTTATGACAGTGATTTAAAAAGGTGTAGTTCATTTTCCTTGTTTAAAAACATGTTTAAAAATAGAGTAATAGAAAAATATATAAATCAAGAATGAAAAGAGCAAAAAGGAGAAAAAAAAAACAACCTCTTGATTCTTTTGCTTTGATGTAGTTACTTATCTAAGGTGGAAAGTTTTTTTTTCTTTGTTTTTTTTTTGTTTGTTTGTTTGTTTGTTTGTTTGTTTGGTTTTTGCTTTGTTTTATTATTTTCTTCAAGCCCTGTGTACAGGAGCTGCATACAAAAAGATATTTTGTGAAAAGGGTTGGCGTAATAAGCAAATGCTTCAGCCAATACCTTTTGATTAGCCTTGTCTCATGCCTTCTTTCTTTATGGTAGATTTTTGTTCTATTTTCACTGTTTGTTTGTTTTTTTCACTGTTTTCACTGAGATTTGAATTTGAATGCTAATCAATAAAATCAAAATCAAATCAAATCACAACCACAGAGAAATAAATGAGAGGAATAAAATGTGAATGATATTGCTTACACTGAACATCAACACCCAGGTGAGGATTATCTAATGCCAAACTTTCCAAACAATGAAAAAATCGTGTGCTTTTTCTCACCATGTCTAGAGTGTAGAGGCCGGCGAACGTCGCTCGGATCTGCTGCACAGCTTGAGGCTGGTCCGGGAAGAACCTCTCCAGGACTCCAGGTCTGGCGAGCACTTGCTGAACCTTCTTGGTACCAGCCAGGTGAGTGCTGATATCTGGACACTTCACAGCTCGAGAGCGCTCCATGAGGAGACGAGCATCCCAGCTCTGCAATTGAAAACAGACAATGAATTCTCTGCCTGTCTTTTTATCATTAGATGATTTTCCAGCATAAAACAGCCTCTACCATTTCACTAACTCTTGGAATCTTATTTCACTGCTGCTAATAACGTTTTACACACTGTCGCAGGTTTTTTTAGCTTTGTTTGTACAAACTTTCTCGTGGTTGAGATTCCTGACAAAACAGCCAGCACACCGACCAGCAGAGCGTGACAATAGTTGGTTTATATTACGCTGAGATTTGACAGACAGAGACAGAAGAATGAAGGAGAACAACACTGAGTCACGCTATCAAAGAGAGCCTGGACCGTAGATTCAGCAGTTTGGCTTAAATTTGCAAACTGTTTTAACTCGTTATGTCCAATTAAGTGTTGGTTCCAGGGTGCTCGCCAGTTTTCCTTCACTTCCTGTTCCTGCCTGCAGAATTAACACACAGCTGCACGTATCTACACACAATGTTGCAGAGAACATTGTGGCTCAAGAGTTGGCAGTTTGTCTTGTAATCGGAAGGTTGCCGGTTCGAGCCCCGGCACCAACAGTCTCGGTCGCCTACTGGTTGCCTACCGCCTACTGGTGGTGGTCAGAGGGCCCAGTGTGTGAATGTGTGTGTGAATGACTGAATGTAGTGTAAAGCGCTATACAAATACAGGCCATTTACCATCTAATCACCCATTCAGACTGACAAGGCGACAGGTCTGTTGTCACTTATATCAGCCAATCAGGGCTAGACTTGGTGTTGCTAGGCAGGGAAAGAAATAAACTGGATGATAATGACGTTCCAGTTTCTCATGAATACGAATCATTTTAAGTAAGTCTGCATGTTGCATGTTTCTAACTAAACTCTAATGTAATCTTCCATTCTGTGTGCAAATCAAAAGTTGGACCTGTTCAGAAGTGTAGTTGTCAGGCATGTAACCATTCCTGAAATACACCACGGCGACCTCTTTGCCGTCCCTGAAGTGAAAGCGACATAAAAGACACATTAAGGACCACTGCTATGCGTAACACATAGTTTTTGTTTGAGAATAATACACTTAAATAATGTGTCAGTGCATTGTGAGCTGACAGAAATCGACTTACACAAAAAGCCTCTTGTCCTGATCAAGGGAGCCTGCTTTAAAGACATCTTCAAACCGCAGTCTTATTACGTGAATGTTTCTGAAACACGGCATGTTGGTGAAAAGCACAACTCTTCAAATGCTTTAAGATAATGTTTTAACTTCCACACAAAGAAAACATGCAGGTATGAGAGCTCTAACCCTTCACATGTAACACCTACCTCTTCCAAAGTTCATACTCAATGAATCGCTGATCAAAGATATTTCTCTGGACGTCTTCCACAAAGAACACAACGACTGCTCTGCAACGACAACAACTGCATCTCAAAATTTCTGGACTTTTTCTGGTTCTCACGGTTTTGATTTTAACTGAAATGATTTGCTTTTTGGTGCCCCATACTACCAAAACTGTCACTGGCCTTTGTTGTCCTGAAGAAATGTTTGTAATATTATGATGCACTGAGCAACCACACCAGCAGAAGCAGTGTTTGAATGTACAGCTCCACTGGCAAGACGTTTTATTCTGGATATACTAATTAATTCATCATGTATGGTGACATAATTAGACCAAGTGAATAAAGCAAAGAGCGATCAACAGCATGTCTGGCATGTAGTCGATGGATGTACTTCATTCTTACTTCTCTGATCCATAGAGCTCCCAGGCTTTGGCAATAGCCCTGGCCAGACCAGCTGCAGGATTATTATCCAGGATACGCTCGCTCTCCTCCAGCCTGCCGGCCATCTTCAGGATATGTCTGTCAAGCAAGATTGTAAGCACTCTCAGCAAACCTAATCACAGCACATTATGCATCATTATTTCCTGACCATGCCTCGAACAATCCAGTCTCACTCTAAGTCGCCTGTGACGCCTTAAGATGAGCATTTTCGCTGCCATCATCTTGCCACCTTGAAACTGATAAACTGAGGGAAACTGTACAGCCATAGGCTAGCAACTTGTCGATCAATCCTGCCTTATATAGTCTATATTAAATTAACTTTATATTGTATTTAATAAGACATGACATTAATGAGCCTATAAACTCATAACAGGGGCATTTTCATGTAGACATCTATACAACGGAATATCTTTCACAACCACAAGAGGCCACAAATGGCTCTTGGCCATTGAAAAGAATGCAGATTAAAAGAACTTCTGCAGTGGCTTCATTTTTCAGACACAAAACCTATGTCTATCTTTTATACAGGGTGGGCCATTTATATGGATACACCGTAATAACATGGGAATGGTTGGTGATATTAAAGTCCTGTTTGTGGCACATTAGTATATGTGAGGGGGCAAACTCCTCAAGATGGGTGGTGACCATGGTGGCCATTTAGAAGTCGGCCATCTTGGATACAACTTTTGTTTTTTCAATAGGAAGAGGGCCATGTGACACATCAAACTTATTGGTAATGTCACAAGAAAAACAATGGTGGGCTTGGTTTCAACGTAACTTTATTCTTTCATGAGTTATGTACAAGTTTCTGACCACTTATAAAATGTGTTCAATGTGCTGCCCATTGTGTTGGATTGTCAATGCAACCCTCTTCTCCCACTTTTCACACACTGATAGCAACACTGCAGGAGAAATGCCAGCACAGGCATCCAGTATCCGTGGTTTCAGGTGCTGCACATCTCGTATCTTCACACCATAGACAATTGCCTTCAGATGACCCCAAAGATAAAAGTCTAAGGGGGTCAGATCGGGAGACCTTGGGGGCCATTCAACTGGCCCACGACGACCAATCCACTTTCCAGGAAACTGTTCATCTAGGAATGCTCGGACCTGGCACCCATAATGTGGTGGTGCACCATCTTGCTGGAAAAACTCAGGGAACGTGCCAGCTTCAGTGCATAAAGAGGGAAACACATCATCATGTAGCAATTTCAAATATCCAGTGGCCTTGAGGTTTCCATTGATGAAGAATGGACCCACTATCGTTGTACCCCATATACCACACCAAACCATCACTTTTGTTGTTCCAACAGTCTTGGAGGGATCCATCCAGTGTGGGTCAGTGTCAGACCAATAGCAGTGGTATTGTTTGTTAACTTCACCATTCACATAAAAGTTTGCCTCATCACTGAACAAAATCTTCTGCATGAACTGAGGGTCCTGTTCCAATTTTTGTTTTGCCCATTCTGCAAATTCTGTGCGCCGATCTGGGTCATCCTCGTTGAGATGCTGCAGTAGCTGGAGTTTGTAAGGGTGCCATTTGTGAGTAGCTGATATCTGCCGAAGGGATGTTCCACTAATGCCACTCTCCAGTGACATGCGGCGAGTGCTACGCTGTAGACTCTTGCTGAATGAAGCTAGGACAGCCACTGATGTTTCTTCATTAGTGACAGTTTTCTTGCGTCCACATTTTGGCAAATCCAACACTGAACCAGTTTAACGAAACTTAGCAAGCAGTTTGCTAACTGTAGCATGGGAGATGGGTGGTCTCGTAGGGTGTCTTGCATTGAAATCTGCTGTAATTACCCGGTTACTGCGTTCACCAGATATTAACGCAATTTCGATCCGCTCCTCAAGTGTTAACCTCTTCGACATGTCAATGGCTGTGAACTAAGAGAAACTTGTAAACTTGTAAATAACTCATGAAATAATAAAGTTACGTTGAAACCAAGCACACCATTGTTTTTCTTGTGACATTACCAATAAGTTTGATGTGTCACATGGCCCTCTTCCTATTGAAAAAACAAAAGTTGTATCCAAGATGGCCGACTTCTAAATGACCACCATGGTCACCACCCATCTTGAGGAGTTTGCCCCCTCACATACACTAATGTGCCACAAACAGGACTTTAATATCACCAACCATTCCCATGTTATTACCGTGTAGCCATATAAATGACCCACCCTGTATAACAATGAAAATAAAAGGAACCAGCACACCAACAGTACAATAACTAGCACAACGGCCTAAGAAAACAATGCACAGGTGGCGTTAAACCTAACGAGAGCGTGAACCCTTAGTAGCATTACAGCATAAAACTGAGGGGCTATCGAGGCTCACCCAGAGATCAAAGTTTTGACATAATCACTGGCCTCCTCTGCTGAAACAAAGTCCTTCTCGACACCCTTATATGTGATGCGGAGTCATGCTGGATGAAGCAGGCCATACCGAACACCTTCAATGCCACCCTGGCGGTGTAGTCGGGGAAGACTGAGATGGTCCAGTCTCCAACTCTAACCTGTCAGCGTTCTCTAGCACGTCGTAAAATGTCAACACAGTCAGTGTGGTAATGAAACCTCCATACAATGGCTCGTGGACGGTCGCCAGGCTTAGGTGTGGGTTGGAGGGTCCTGTGCGAACGATCCAAAACTGGCTCCTTCCCCAGATCAAATGCTTATTTTAGCAAGGAGGCTACAGCAGCAGTGGTGCATGTGTCAGGGCCCTCCTGTACTCCCACTATCCTAACATTGTTGCACCCCGACCTGGACTCCAAGTCTTCACACTTATTTTCCAGCTTGGCTACATGAGCTGTGAGGCCCTTGATAGTGTTTTTCATCTCAGCTATATCATCAGAGCAGACAGTAAGTGCGTGTTCCATCTCCTTGACCGTACCTTTTAGCTCGGACATGGTAGAGTCATTGGCAGCTTTATCGATCGCCAGCTGCGTCTTCACCACCTGCAGGTCGAACTTAACCTCCTAAGACCCAAACTCTTCCACGGCATGCATTTTGATTTCTCTTTGATATTTGGGCATATTGGGGGCCGATGAATGTAAAAACAAAGAATTACCAGATTTTTTTTTTTACCTTATTTTTGTTTTTAAGAAAAATAAGAGCCACATATGAGGATATTCGTTTAAAATGTTGATAGAACAGTAGCAGCATAATGTCCTTGTAAGTGGATATCAGGCCTTTGTAGAGCAAAATTGAGTATTTTGGTCTAAATAACCCAAAATGTGATGTCCACATATGTGGACGCCAGACAACGGCTCACTCGAGGGTGTGGTCGCGGTTTGCAAACTAGGCCTCAGTTGTGTTTGAATAGTACTGCGGGTTTTAACATTTTTTGCTGCCATTTTACGCAGGCTCGAGTAAAACTTCTCAACAAAACAATCCACAAACCAAAACAGGACTGGAAATATGGCTGAAAAGCGCAAATGAATAACAATTTAATCGAAATCAGCGGGAGCTCCCAGACTCGCGTCCTACTCCATCAAAGCTCAACCAGAAGTCCCCGTGCACCAAGACTTCCAAAGAAGCAGAGAAGGAATGCAAGGACATGGAAGATGAGGTAAGAAAGCTATGTGAAAGTCAACAAAAAACTTTAGAGGACAGAGTATCTTCAAGGACGAAGGTGGGAAATGTGAAAAGAGGATGAAAAAATTGGAAGAGGAAGCCCTGGGTCACTCAGTGAACAGAAAAGCAAAATTAGAAAAGAAGTCACTGAAGGAAAATATGGTAAGTATTGCAAGTTTATGATTATGTGCCAGGGGGTAGCCCATTGGATGAAGGAAGAAGTGGACGAGGCTGGACCTCTGCCTGCAAAGGAGGGACAAAAAGGAGCTACTGCTGAACTAGCATCGCCGTCATCACATCCCTGTCTCACACAGTTGCCCAGTGCCCTGCCTCCCCCGAACGTCCTTCCGGTGTTGACCCTGAGGGTGGGATGGTGTGGGGGCCGGGAGGAGAAACAGGAACGGTGAAGGGAGGATTTATGGAATTCTATTACGACAGACAGAGGGAGGTGTCACTATGTGACACTAACTATGTCTAACTACACTAACTAACTATGTCCTTAAAAACGACAGGAAAAAAAATTAAGGAAGATGTGATATTTATGAAGTGCAGTGTGTGCCACTCTGGAAGCAAGAGCCATGTATTTGCATTTGACAGTGTATTGAGTTTCATTTGCTTGTAGTACTATTCTCTTTGTGTCATAAGTACTTTCATGAAGGTTTTACATGTACAGTACTGTGCAAAAGTCTTGAGCCACATCACATAACCTCTGCCAAGGAGGTTATGTTGGTGTTAGTGTTTGCATCTGTGCCTGATATTCTGTCTTATTGTCTGTAAATAGGATGACTTGAATGAATTCTGATACAAAAATTAAAAAAAAAAAAAAAAAAAACCTTGTGGGGGTGTAGTGTGGGCTCATGTGACCAATCCATTTAATTTCACCCAACATCCACAGAGGTCTTCAAGGTCAGTGTCATGATTTGTTGGTCAAAAATTGACAAAAAGCCTTATAACTTAGAAACTAGGACTCTTAAAAGTGTACTGTGTATTGTCAATCAATCAATCAACTTTTATTCGCCACATGCAGTAAACTGCAGTGAAATGAACCCGCCCCCCGACCTTACACACACAACACAGACATCACATGGGGATACAAGTCAGAGAACGGTTGCATTACAGAAAAAAACATTGAAATATACACTATAATGGGAAGAGTACAAGAGGAAAAAAGAGACCTCTACTCATGCTGGGCTACAGGAGGACAGCATGAGAACAGGAAACAAAAAAAACTCCTCTGCACAAAAAAGCACATAAATGTCCACAGTACAACATTATAGAGCACGTGACCAGCAACAGGGTTGGGTAGGGGAAAGGAGTAATCCCAGGCAACACAGCAGCCATCCTGCCACTGCACCGACTCACCAGCGCGGGCCCAGACCCACCTCCTGTTCCCAGGAGGCAACAAGCATCGAAGGCGTTGGAAGGGGAGGGGGGATGTGTGAGTGCTTATCAGTTAAGTGTATGTGTGTGCGTGTCCATAGTTCAGCTGAGACAGTGTCCTGCACCCTATCAGGCTAAGTAAACAGTCTTCCAGCCAACCCAGGCGGCCTTGCATGGGATGGGAAGAATAGTCATCACACAGACGTTATCAGGGAGTTTTTGTTCGGCTCCAGCCTTGGGCCGTGCAGCTGGCGCCGTGGTGTTCGCATGTTGATGTCGTTGATTTTTCCGTTATGCGAGCAGCTTAGGAGAATTTCAAAGCTGATCTTTAACACTCCGACACTGGTCTCTCAATTTTCCGTTGTAGTATGATGTATCCCATCCCGTTGATGTATCCCATCATACGCTCAATGGTGTTATTTTGAGTCTTCACGGCAGCTGTGAGCGTCTCCAAGGTGTTAACCATGCTGCGTTCATTGTGAGAGGTCGCGCCTCGTCCCATCGCTTCAATTCCAGCAGGCAGCCTTGGGGGGGTTTGAACAGCCATTCCGCTCTCTTAATTCTCCGATAAGCCAGGGCCAAGCCAGCTCCGATCAGCAAGAACCCTGTTATCATGGTTCCGAATAGGTAGATATCTTCAGCGTCCTCGATCGACAGTCCCGCCAGGCACATGATCTTCCAGTTCTGCCACCCGTCCATCGTGTATCCGGCAGGGAAAGTCCCTCCAGGGCACTCGGGCTCTCCCGAACCCAGACTTCTCGTTGAGAAAAGGGTGTCAATAGCATTCAGAGACCAGTTGATCAAATCCATAATTCTCTTTTAGGTTTTAGAGAACAACAGTGAGAGACTGATCGAGGGAAAGTAATACACACGAGACAAGACAAGGACACAAGAGGCTAAGCAGGGAAGATAAGGGGAAGGAGAGGAGAAAAGTGCGACCGCCTTCGCCAAGAGCCAAACGAGAACAGTCACAGTACATTGTAGAAAGTAGTGTATAAAGATATGTCACATTTGACCTCTGACCTCTTCGTCAATAGACTGATCTGAAGGTGCTAGTAATGCCATATAGAGCTATTTAAAACCATGTTTCTTACTGCCAGTTTGACAGCATATAGACATATGGGAACAATTTATTTAATTAAAGATGAATTGAGAATGTTTCTTATTTCCTTCTAACTGTCCCATCTTACTCTTGTTTTGTTTTTTCAGTACATTTCCTGAAAAGTTCACCATTTCTATGATCATCGATGTGAATCTGATCTCACTACTTGGGGCTAGGGTTAGGTAAATGAACGGAAAACAAAGCGCAGCCTTACAGTAATAAGATTTATTTTTTTCATTTACATCATACTGGATATTATTCTTTGGTTCACAAGGTGCACCAACTTCAGCAAGTTATCTGTCACTGTACTATGCAATTAACAGCATTAACCCTTCAATGCCTAGAAGAAGAAAAACTGAACGTCCTTCACATGATCCAAAGTGGGCCCTTCAAAAAGTCCAGAACCTGGAACTGTTTGTGTACTTAATAATATATTGCTGAACTTCTCTAAGTTACAGTAGCTTGTGTTAGTATGTGTACACAAAGATTATAAAAACACAGAATAAAATTGTAAGAAGTCACCAGTTGATGCAGTTTAAGGACACTTGTTCTTCTGTGCAGTCTCACCTGGAGCTCACGTTTGTAGTTCATGCCATCGTGACAAAAGATTGTTAAATTAATAGTTAAAAGACGTCCATGAATGCACTGCTAACTGCTCTTCAACCTTATAAAAATTAACGTGCATTTTGATTATGAACCACTTTTACAAAACCAAAAGCTTCACTGTCTTTAGTGATTTATATGTCTAAAAAAACGGGTTCAGTTTGTAACTGAGAGAGCGGCTCGGTGGCGCTGAATTATATTTCCAATAGAAACACAATTTCATATGTTGTAGTAACAACACACTGCCACAAGATGGCAGCCTCGGCCTACTTTACCAAGTGACAGAGCCTTGAAAGAGTGACAGTGACACTTTTTATGAACTCATCTGTAATGTGTCACCTTTTCTGTAGAACGAAGAAGTGCTTCCCTTCTTTTAAAGTAAATACAGGCTTACAAAGATCCTCTAAACATGTTTCTGAAATAATCCTAAACACAATCATTAATTCAAAAATGCAAGAAACAATTTATTGAATCACTCTTCTTAGCTTAATTACTGAACTTATTAAAAAAATAAACAAAGACTTTTTTCTTCTTCTTTTTTTAAAGAGACATTTCTGCTGTGACTTCACTGTGGTTTGTATGTGCAGGCAGGAGTGTGAAATCTCAGAACAGCAGAGGATTGTCGAGCACGGCCACTCCTGCTGCGACGCCCCCGTCTGAGTGTTCTGAGCTCTTGGTCCTCAGCAGATGGCCCACACACTCATTTGTCACCATGTCTTTACCCTGCCTGTAAGAAAACAAAGAAAAGGCTAAAATTAGAAACAACCACTACACTGGGAATCTGCAAATACTTCTAAAAAAACAGCCACAAACAAAATGCATTTAATATCAATGCAGTAGTGGTCACATACCTTACATATGCTCCAAACACTCCCAGTTCACTGAGACAGTTGCTTATTTTCAGGGGGCTGCCTTGTCTCATCAGGTAGTTCCTTACAGGAGTTGGATGGATTTTATCCATCAGAATATAGGCTGTACGCTCGGTACTCTCCTTCACTTGTTCCAGGACCTGGCAGATCTCTGATCCATAAATGTTGTTACCTAGAAAAACAATACTACACTTAAGTATAGATAAAATGGACATGGCTAGATAGGAATTATTTCACATTAGCAGATGAGCAAACTTTTGTAAAAACCCTTTTTAAAATTAGTGAAGAGAAAGTTCAGTTTTACCCAGTGAACCACACCTGGCTACACCCGGCCAGTCTGACAGGCAAATGGAGAGATCTTTATTTGGCTGGGTTTTTTCCTACTTATGTTGGATAATGCTAGCCTGCTTGCTAGTACAAGCAAGTTGCTACATATTTAGAATAAAAAAATATTAAACAAATACTGCCTCAAGTAGTCTTTCTTTCAGATGCTCCCTTTAGGGGTTGCCACAGCGGATCATCTGCCCCTTTGTCATGCTATCCCTAACATCCTCCTCTGTCACACCAACCCTGTGCATGTCCTCCTTCACCACATCCATCAATCTCTTTGGTTTTTCGCTTCCTCCTGCCTGGCAGCTCCATCTTCAGCTCTGCTACCTCCAGCCCAGCCTCCTGTCTTTTTGTCAATGCCATTGTCACTAAACCATACATCATAGCAGGCCTCACTGCCATCTTGTAATCCTTCCCTTTCACTCTTGCTGCTATCCTTCTGTCACAAATCCCCTCTGACACTTGTCTCCACCCACTCCACCCTGCCTGCACCCAACTCTTTACTTCTCTTGTGTGCTGTCTGTTGCTGTGGATAGTTGACCCCAAGTATTAAATCTCATCTACCTTCACTATCTCTACTTCTTCTATCTCCACCATTATACCTGCCTCCCTCTGACTCACATACATGTATTCTGTCTCGCGTCAGCTGACTTTCCTTCACCTTCTCTCCAGAGAATCTGTTGTGCTCTTTTCAGCACGAAGCCACACTCCTGCTCACTGATCGTCACCTCTCATTTTCACCTAGTCTCAGCAACTTTGTCCCAAAGCTTCTTGATTTATCCTTCTGTAGTTACTACAGCTTTGCACATCTGTCTTGTTCTTGAAAATCAGCAGCAGCACACCTCTCCATTCCTCGGGCATCCTCTCAGTCTCTGTTAAACGGTCTGGTCAGATTGCCCTCTCGTCTAACTCCCCGCCTCCATCCTCCTCTCTCTTTCATCTTCTACATTCATCAGCTCCTCAAAGTTCTCCTTCCAGTTCATGTGTAAAATTACTGCTAAAATAGCTCATATGAACCCTGATACTGACCTATGTATTTATCAAAACAAATGCTCTGATATTACAAAGAAAACTAATGATTGCTTTTTACAGTATTAGCCCAGAGTGATGTAAGGCAGGGTGGTTAGTCAGCCATAACCTGCTGACAACTTGTATCTGGTAGCTTTTTCACATCCTGATCAATGTTGTTGTCAAGTGTGTCTCATACACACTATTATCTCAGTCACAGTACAGCATGCATGAATCACAGTAGATACACAGTAATGCAAAACAGCAGGCAGTCATGTATGTGTCGTCACTGTTTTGACTGAGGCTAGCTCATACATGGAATGCAAGCAAATACTGCACATGTGTGCAGATCCACACATGCACTGCTTAAACTTCCCGAGTTTAACAAATGGTGAGCAGCAAACACAAGTTCCATCATTTGCTTCTGGTGTTAACATCAAGTGTGCTTTATTAAAAAGTTCAGTTTACCTCCTCCTTCTCGCTGAGGCTTCAAGACAAACCGCTCTGGTGCTGCCAAGGCCATTGACACTGTTTTGTCCCCCTCTGGACCCTGTAGACGAGCACAACCACAGAGAAATAAATGAGAGGAATAAAATGTGAATGATATTGCTTACACTGAACATCAACACCCAGGTGAGGATTATCTAATGCCAAACTTTCCAAACAATGAAAAAATCGTGTGCTTTTTCTCACCATGTCTAGAGTGTAGAGGCCGGCGAACGTCGCTCGGATCTGCTGCACAGCTTGAGGCTGGTCCGGGAAGAACCTCTCCAGGACTCCAGGTCTGGCGAGCACTTGCTGAACCTTCTTGGTACCAGCCAGGTGAGTGCTGATATCTGGACACTTCACAGCTCGAGAGCGCTCCATGAGGAGACGAGCATCCCAGCTCTGCAATTGAAAACAGACAATGAATTCTCTGCCTGTCTTTTTATCATTAGATGATTTTCCAGCATAAAACAGCCTCTACCATTTCACTAACTCTTGGAATCTTATTTCACTGCTGCTAATAACGTTTTACACACTGTCGCAGGTTTTTTTAGCTTTGTTTGTACAAACTTTCTCGTGGTTGAGATTCCTGACAAAACAGCCAGCACACCGACCAGCAGAGCGTGACAATAGTTGGTTTATATTACGCTGAGATTTGACAGACAGAGACAGAAGAATGAAGGAGAACAACACTGAGTCACGCTATCAAAGAGAGCCTGGACCGTAGATTCAGCAGTTTGGCTTAAATTTGCAAACTGTTTTAACTCGTTATGTCCAATTAAGTGTTGGTTCCAGGGTGCTCGCCAGTTTTCCTTCACTTCCTGTTCCTGTCTGCAGAATTAACACACAGCTGCACGTATCTACACACAATGTTGCAGAGAACATTGTGGCTCAAGAGTTGGCAGTTTGTCTTGTAATCGGAAGGTTGCCGGTTCGAGCCCCGGCACCAACAGTCTCGGTCGCCTACTGGTTGCCTACCGCCTACTGGTGGTGGTCAGAGGGCCCGGTGACGCCAGTGTCCGGCAGCCTCGCCTATGTCAGTGCGCCCCAGGGCAGCGGTGGCTACAATGTAGCTTGCCATCCCCAGTGTGTGAATGTGTGTGTGAATGACTGAATGTAGTGTAAAGCGCTATACAAATACAGGCCATTTACCATCTAATCACCCATTCAGACTGACAAGGCGACAGGTCTGTTGTCACTTATATCAGCCAATCAGGGCTAGACTTGGTGTTGCTAGGCAGGGAAAGAAATAAACTGGATGATAATGACGTTCCAGTTTCTCATGAATACGAATCATTTTAAGTAAGTCTGCATGTTGCATGTTTCTAACTAAACTCTAATGTAATCTTCCATTCTGTGTGCAAATCAAAAGTTGGACCTGTTCAGAAGTGTAGTTGTCAGGCATGTAACCATTCCTGAAATACACCACGGCGACCTCTTTGCCGTCCCTGAAGTGAAAGCGACATAAAAGACACATTAAGGACCACTGCTATGCGTAACACATAGTTTTTGTTTGAGAACAATACACTTAAATAATGTGTCAGTGCATTGTGAGCTGACAGAAATCGACTTACACAAAAAGCCTCTTGTCCTGATCAAGGGAGCCTGCTTTAAAGACATCTTCAAACCGCAGTCTTATTACGTGAATGTTTCTGAAACACGGCATGTTGGTGAAAAGCACAACTCTTCAAATGCTTTAAGATAATGTTTTAACTTCCACACAAAGAAAACATGCAGGTATGAGAGCTCTAACCCTTCACATGTAACACCTACCTCTTCCAAAGTTCATACTCAATGAATCGCTGATCAAAGATATTTCTCTGGACGTCTTCCACAAAGAACACAACGACTGCTCTGCAACGACAACAACTGCATCTCAAAATTTCTGGACTTTTGGTTCTCACGGTTTTGATTTTAACTGAAATGATTTGCTTTTTGGTGCCCCATACTACCAAAAATGTCACTGGCCTTTGTTGTCCTGAAGAAATGTTTGTAATATTATGATGCACTGAGCAACCACACCAGCAGAAGCAGTGTTTGAATGTACAGCTCCACTGGCAAGATGTTTTATTCTGGATGTACTAATTAATTCATCATGTATGGTGACATAATTAGACCAAGTGAATAAAGCAAAGAGCGATCAACAGCATGTCTGGCATGTAGTCGATGGATGTACTTCATTCTTACTTCTCTGATCCATAGAGCTCCCAGGCTTTGGCAATAGCCCTGGCCAGACCAGCTGCAGGATTATTATCCAGGATACGCTCGCTCTCCTCCAGCCTGCCGGCCATCTTCAGGATATGTCTGTCGAGCAAGATTGTAAGCACTCTCAGCAAACCTAATCACAGCACATTATGCATCATTATTTCCTGACCCTGTGACGCCTTAAGATGAGCATTTTCGCTGCCATCATCTTGCCACCTTGAAACTGATAAACTGAGGGAAACTGTACAGCCATAGGCTAGCAACTTGTCGATCAATCCTGCCTTATATAGTCTATATTAAATTAACTTTATATTGTATTTAATAAGACATGACATTAATGAGCCTATAAACTCATAACAGGGGCATTTTCATGTAGACATCTATACAACGGAATATCTTTCACAACCACAAGAGGCCACAAATGGCTCTTGGCCATTGAAAAGAATGCAGATTAAAAGAACTTCTGCAGTGGCTTCATTTTTCAGACACAAAACCTATGTCTATCTTTTATACAGGGTGGGCCATTTATATGGATACACCGTAATAACATGGGAATGGTTGGTGATATTAAAGTCCTGTTTGTGGCACATTAGTATATGTGAGGGGGCAAACTCCTCAAGATGGGTGGTGACCATGGTGGCCATTTAGAAGTCGGCCATCTTGGATACAACTTTTGTTTTTTCAATAGGAAGAGGGCCATGTGACACATCAAACTTATTGGTAATGTCACAAGAAAAACAATGGTGTGCTTGGTTTCAACGTAACTTTATTCTTTCATGAGTTATTTACAAGTTTCTGACCACTTATAAAATGTGTTCAATGCGCTGCCCATTGTGTTGGATTGTCAATGCAACCCTCTTCTCCCACTCTTCACACACTGATAGCAACACTGCAGGAGAAATGCCAGCACAGGCATCCAGTATCCGTAGTTTCAGGTGCTGCACATCTCGTATCTTCACACCATAGACAATTGCCTTCAGATGACCCCAAAGATAAAAGTCTAAGGGGGTCAGATCGGGAGACCTTGGGGGTCATTCAACTGGCCCACGACGACCAATCCACTTTCCAGGAAACTGTTCATCTAGGAATGCTCGGACCTGGCACCCATAATGTGGTGGTGCACCATCTTGCTGGAAAAACTCAGGGAACGTGCCAGCTTCAGTGCATAAAGAGGGAAACACATCATCATGTAGCAATTTCAAATATCCAATGGCCTTGAGGTTTCCATTGATGAAGAATGGACCCACTATCGTTGTACCCCATATACCACACCAAACCATCACTTTTGTTGTTCCAACAGTCTTGGAGGGATCCATCCAATGTGGGCCAGTGTCAGACCAATAGCGATGGTTTTGTTTGTTAACTTCACCATTCACATAAAAGTTTGCCTCATCACTGAACAAAATCTTCTGTGTGAATTGAGGGTCCTGTTCCAATTTTTGTTTTGCCCATTCTGCAAATTCTGTGCGCCGATCTGGGTCATCCTCGTTGAGATGCTGCAGTAGCTGGAGTTTGTAAGGGTGCCATTTGTGAGTAGCTGATATCTGTCGAAGGGATGTTCGACTAATGCCACTCTCCAGTGACATTTTGGCAAATCCAACACTGAACCAGTTTCACAAAACTTAGCAAGCAGTTTGCTGACTGTAGCATGGGAGATGGGTGGTCTCGTAGGGTGTCTTGCATTGAAATCTGCTGTAATTACCCGGTTACTGTGTTCACCAGATATGAATGCAATTTCGATCCGATCCTCACGTGTTAACCTCTTCCAGGGCTCTAGACTAACTTTTTGCCATGGGCGTACCAGTACGCCCATGGCAAAAAAGTTACGCGCACACAAATTTTATAATAATTTATATAATATAATGTGTTTTTCTGGATACACTGTGCTTTTTCAGCATTCAAAGATTGATGACACCGTGTCAGAGCACTGGCTATGAATTTCAGACGGATCAGGCCTTAACTTAACAGAAAAGTTAGCAATAGTTCTTTTCCTATTACAGCTACATCCACTTCTGTCGTGCCTAGGCTGCTCACTAGGGCTGGGTATCATCACTGATTTCTATAATCCATTCGATTCCGGTTTTCAAAGTCCCGATTCGATTCAACTTAGCCTCAGACAGTCAGAAATATTATAATTCTGATCATTTATCAGTACTGATACATGTGAGACTTTATCAGAATTGTGAACATCACAGCAGATGCCTTTGTGTGAAAGTAACTGAGAATAAAACACAGAAAAACATGAAGGAGATTTTCCTGGTCTGGCTTTTTATAGCAGATAACATTAAAAATATTCTACAATATTCTGCATATAAAGTTTAAATTACTTCAGTAGTGAACAACAGAAATTAGGCTTTCTTGTCCGAGGTCATTTAAGTGAAAAAAAGAAAAGAAAAAGACAGCAGCCGACAGCGCTGTAAACAACAGTAGACTGGTGGGTAATAAGCGAATGAATAATACAGAAAACAGAGATTGGAGACGGGAAACTGTTCTTCAAGTACAGAGAGAGAGAGAGAGAGAGCTAGCTGTGCATGAAGTGTGATTTTAATAGTCGTGGAAGCAAAACAGCAAAATTCATGACGACATTGATCAAATGTGAAGCGCAGTTTGCTGCTTCTTTTGCTGCTGGCTCGGCAAATTTTGGTTGGAGAGAGACAAAACCTGCAGCTCAGAATCAGCGCAAAAAGACGTAAACACAGCGCGTACCGGACGCAGAATCGCCGAGCTCCGACAGCGTGTCGTCGGGTGAGAAAGCCAAGAAAGACAAAGCTGATTCTGATGCGTCGGGTCTGTGTTACGTCTTTGTGTGGAATCCGTGTACCTGCTCTTATTTGCTGTTTGGTTGTTGTTGAAATGGTTTTGTGAGCTTTAATCTGAGAATCTGGCGTTTCTGGCAAAACACAGTTATATTTAAAAGTCGATTCAGGATTTAATGAATCGATATCGCTTTATTCAAGCTACTCACCTCTCTCTTCCACCTGCACTTTCAACTGGACCACGGCCAATCAGAGAGGTCCCGCCCCTTACTATCTCTGATTGGTTTAGTCCACGATAGGGGCATAATGTGTGTCTGTTGTTGACCACAGGGAAGGTTGCAGAATTTTTTTTTTTTTTTGCTACCGGAACAGTACCAAATACTTTTTTTTAGTCGCACCACTGAAAAATTTGGTCGCATTTGCGACCAAATTGGTCGCACTCTAGAGCCCTGTCTTCGACATGTCAATAGCTGTGAACTAAGAGAAACTTGTAAATAACTCATGAAAGATTAAAGTTACGTTGAAACCAAGGACACCATTGTTTTTCTTGTGACATTACCAATAAGTTTGATGTGTCACATGGCCCTCTTCCTAATGAAAAAACAAAAGTTGTATCCAAGATGGCCGACTTGTAAATGGCCACCATGGTCACCACTAGGGATGGGTATCGTTTAGGTTTTATCCGATACCGGTGCCAAACCGGTACTTTTGAAACGGTGCCGGTGCTCAAACGGTGCTTAAAGAATGGAGAACACAAAATTGGTCCAAAAACCTCTCGTGTTCAGCTGGTTTTTTGTAAAAAGATAACAATGTTAGCCTTTTCTGCAGCTATGGGGCATATATGGTATCACTCTTGGCTGGAAGCAGTGCTTAAACAATGGAAAAAACACAAACTTTGTCCAAAACCTCTCATGTTTAACTGTTTTCCACTTTTTCTTTGGTCATTTTAGCCTTTTTGGCCAGGGTGAAGGGAGCATCTGCCATCAAACAAGAAGACAACCACATGTAGCTATGATGATGTTTGCTAGTTCACCTTACATGCATTAATGTAATAACGTGGTTAGCCTACTCAACGTAAATTACACGCGAACAACATTAAGCTACTCACGCAGAGAAGAACGGCTGCTGCTGCATCATCATCCGTCATCATTTCTGCTACACTGGCAGGGCTAGGGGCCAGGACTCTCCTCTTCGTGTTTTTGGGGGATGCTGCTAACTCCGGGTCCGATAACAGGCAACCCACCCGCAGTAGATGTGCTCGGTGTGAGGTCTCGCAGCAAGCTATCATACGGCGCATTTCTGGGCTTTTAAAAAAAACGCTATGCGTCGCCAGGTGTTTCATCGGATTTGAGGTGTTACCTCCTTTGACAGTATCACAGTATCAGCTTAAAGCACTTGTTGCAGGCTGCTGAGTTTGCATATTTTGCTGTGAAGTACAGCCAGACTTTGACCACTTCGCCTTGGGCATTTTTAATCTGTAGCTCTGCTCTAAAAGAACGTACGTACCTGGACCCGCCTACTATCCTCGGAAACGTAAAATGATTGGCTAGAAGTGTATCACAGCTCAGGAAAAAAAAGCACCGAAATGTGCGCTGCTTTTCGGTCTGGTTACTACCGTTTATGTCAGAACCGGTGCCATGATGGCACCGGACACCGGTACCCATCCCTAGTCACCACCCATCTTGAGGAGTCTGCCCCCTCACATATACTAAAGTGCCACAAACAGGACTTTAATATCACCAACCATTCCCATGTTATTACGCTGTATCCATATAAATGGCCCACCCTGTAGATTGTTTATAGCTGTATTAAATCCCAAACCTACTGACAGCAAAGCAAAGAGATTGGTGTCAACTGTAGGGGAAATAAAGGAATGTGGGGTTTTTATTTATCTTTTTTTTTTAATAAGGGTAAAGCAGCTGTGTGAAACGGTGGCTATAAAGATGACAGTAAATATATTTGAAGGTCTTGGCCAACATGATCACTCTTACTGCTGAGTTCTAGTGGCTAACCTACAGAATATGGGGGACACATAAATGACCTGCTTACCTGTGTACATCTGGCGTGCGCGATGAAAGGCCTCCGAAACTGGCAGCAATGGTGTTGATCTCTATCTGCTTTAGCGATGGCGTGTCATTCTCTCTCTGGTCCAGCATGTAGTCAGACCGATTGAGACCCAACACAATGGACTGTAACAAAGGCAAAAAATCCCAGCTGCAGCATTTGGTCACTTTATAATCCATTAATAGGTTTTTATGGTCCCAGCTACACTGTTGTAAGAACCTAATGGTTTTCTTCATTCTATGCAACAGCAGATCTAAAGATGTCACAGAGTTTTAGAAAATTGTGAAGAACTTTGTCAAGCAATAAAGCAAAACAGCTGATAATTGAAACAAGATTTTAGTTTTAGCCAAAATATAGCTTTTGCCTCTCACCCCTCTGCTCCCTGTCGTTCCCTGTCTTTCTTTCTCATAAGAAATCTCTCAGGATTTAATGGCTAGCATACGAAGCCCAAAAAGAAAAGAGTGTGCATCATCGTTCCATTTCCAACTTTTTAAAAAATTCCCTCCAAAAATGGCCCCAAAAGAAGCCAGATAGAAAGGTTTTCATGTTGAAAACACATAGTGGTGCAGGTAACCCAAAACAGCCAACACCACAAAGGAACAGATAGGCTGAAAAATCATTCCTGTAAACGTTTACACAACCTCACACCTGCAGTGATAACCCAAGATGTTCATTCTACAAATACTCTATTTGAAATCCAATCTTCCTTAACCAGAAACTGTTTGATTTTTTATACACTCTTTCTTTTCACTACTTTTGAATCCTTATTGAGTGCAAGCAAACAGCTTTGTTGGATTTAGCAACACACCAAGGCCTTAGAGCCCAAACAGCTCAAGTACAATGATGATGGGAAATGGAATGGTAATTATGCAGCACTTTGCTCTAACTGAAAGGCGCATTTTACTGCAAACCCTATTCACCCAACCACACAAAAGCATCCAAACTGCCTTGTCTAACTTCGCACACACTGGATGCACTGGGGGAAACTCTGGGTTCAGCATCTTGCCTAAGAAAACTGGAATCTGGACAAACTGGGTAATCAATCCGCCAACCTTCCAACTGGCAGACTCTGCCTCCTGAGCTCCCCCTAACACCAGTGTCATCGCGGCTGTGCTGACGTACCTGTGACCTGCCTTCTTTAAGGATCTGTTGGTGGATTTTGAACAACCTTGCAGTGAAATCATCCACAGCGATGGTGCTGTAAACAGACACTTTGTTCAAATCTTGTCAGCAGGTTTTTCATCACAGTGTATTCATTTTGAATTAAACTAACGGGTCATTTGAAGACAGACTTCAGAGACTGTGACAATAGTGAGTTTTTTTCTTCCAAACCACATACATGAGGTCATAATGCATCCTACCTAGCCAAAGCTTCTTGTAGGAAGTCTGCATCCTGACTAATCTTGTCCACCAGGGTGTTGTAGTGTGTTTGCACTGCCAGAGCCTGGGAGAATACAGCTTTGGGTACAGGTGTGGGGAACAGTGTGAATGGAGCAAAGGAGACCACCTGAAAAACAAGATGTAAAATGTGAGAAAAGAGTGCTGACCAGGGGAAACAAAACAAAACAAACAAAACTGTTGGACAAACATTGGAGATGGCTTTTGGACTCAAAACACAGGCTTAATAAAGATCTCTCTGAAATCCTCTGCCCTAAGGCAGAACAAATTCCTAACATGACTTCACATTCAACACGGCCTTTTCATCAGCAACGGTTTAACATTCCACTGGTATGTGATCTTTGTTGTTGAGGCTTATTACCTAACATATGAATTCTGTTAAAGATGCTGAAAAAAATGTTTACTTACTTTTTTTTTTTAGTTTAAGCATTTATTTAAAGTATAACTACTTCACTACTTTGCTCATGGCCATTCAATCACATTCAGCTAAAACTGGACAAACAGATTAAATCAGTTGTTAAGGTCAGTCTCATTCAGTTCAGTATGATTGAATTAACCCTTTGTTTTAAAGACCTGCAACTGGTCATACGCTATATTCCCAAAAGTCTCCGTCTGGCAATCCGATGGACGACTCTGGGTTTGTCCGTTGCCAGGAGAACTGTGCATTGGTCTTAATATGACATCTATTACACGTTTGCAGCTGGTCTAAAATACTGTAGGTTACCTATTAATGGCTAAAGAGAAGCAAGACCAGATTACTGAAATTTTAGCCTCCCTTCACTGGTTACCTGTTTGTTTAAGAATCAGTCAGTCAACATGTTCCCAGTAGTTCCATAATCCAAAAGCAACAAGGGAACGTGCTTTGTTACGTGGCTTCACTAAACCTAACACCAGGAAAAGTATATTACAAATATACACTACATGTTACAAATATGTAGCATCTGTCCCTGAATGAATATTTTGAGGAAATGTATTCTCATGGTCTGTAGCTTTACTCTTTCAGGTGCAGTTGTTGGATGGGGCAAGAATGAATATAATAAGACGATTCAAAATCATACCTGAGCAGACTTGCAAATTTTATATGAGTTTCACAAGTACACATTCCCTCTTTAAGATTATATAACTATACTAACACTTATCCAACAATGAAAAACCAGTGAAAGTGCTTCTACATGTAAATGGTAAATGGACTGTTTCTTATATGGTGCTTTTCTACTCTACCTAAGCACTGAAAGTACTTTATACAACTTGCCTCATTCACCCATTCACACACATTCATACAGGCACTTTTTTCTATACTTTTTATATGTGTTTTCTATCTAACATTCACACACATTCACACAACCTGTGGATAGTATCTTGCCCAGTGACATTTGGCATGCAGACTGGAGCAGCCAGCCACGATCAATGACCTGCTCTACCTCCTGACCTACAGCCACCCCTCAATGCTACAACCGCTACATGCTACATGTGTGTATAATTCGCACCTCAGATGAGTTGGGGGTCTCCTGGAGCCTCATTAGGACACCCTGTGTAACGGCTGAGTCTTTTGCCTCCTCTGCCAATTTTTTTATCAAAGCCGAGTTCAACAGCATCTCGTCTGGTAGCCCCTGCGCCATTCTCATTCACCTGAAGTAGGATAACCAAATAAGATTACTATTACTGCTAACGTTATTACCGCAGTGTTTACTCATCACTTAAATTTCCTAAACTGCTTTAAATGATACACATATACATATACACAATACACAAGCGTAAATACTAAAATAAATTATATTTAAATAACAATAATTACAATGAAACACGTCATACATCGATAGTAACATTAAACAATACATTAAATATTTTCTTTTCTGTAATAATCGTGTTATAGGATAGTTTATAACATCAAAACAACACATGTGGCTAACTTACCTGCTTGTTTTAACCAGGTCGTTTAACACCGTCTGTTAGCAGTCACCGGTAGTAGAAGCTAGTTAGCTATCAACCTAGAAGGTTCCCTTGGACTGTGTTCTAATCAAGTACTTTCACACTTATGCAGAGAGCGATTAAGACTGCCACCCTTTACCTTCCACAGTGCATCACAAGACCTAACCGGAGCATGTACACACTTCAATCCCTGACGCATAACGAGATGAACCGGCTGAACGGCTACTACTAACCAAAGCTGATTGGTTGACCGGGGAGCTAACCGGAACCACATGCTTCTCTTAGCCAATCAACGGCCAGAACGTCATCGGAAAAGCCAGAAGTTTTGAAAAGGCACTGCTGACTGAAGAATGAGACAGCATTTAATGTAGAACAGAGGTAAATGCGTGTGATTTATTAAACAAGCGGGTTTACTTCATTTTTGATTAGAAGTAATATTGTTTGACCAAACGCGGCACTAACCTTTATTTCGTGTTGCTATTATGTCAAAATATTAAGAAAATAATTTATAAACTGTACGATAACAGTGTTTGAATGTTAGTTAAGACATCAATCTCCTTAAATAAACAAATAGAAACACACACTTATTAAGAGAACTTAATGCTGGGGAAATATACTCATGTTTATAACGTCCATGCTTACCCAGCCTTTACCGCGCATTTTAATTTGCTAAACGATGGGGAAGTGTAAGCGCAGAGCGGAGAGTGCCGGTGTTGCAGGTTAACTGTTTTGTTAACTGGTTGGATTTGTTTACATATTCCATTCTCCATTTTTCAGATGTTGGATCACCGCGTGGTCGTATGTCATATAGTTTGACAAGATTAAAGACCTCGACAAAAAAGGTTTCCATCTCCAGCTCGTGCAAATGCATACACGTGTCAATATTAAATAATTGATTTTATTTTTTTAATAAAAAATAATTTCATTGTTGTCTGAAGATGATAGGGATACCTGTGTGTCATACTGGCAATAGAGACAACCCCACGGTGAAAAGGACGAATCTGGGGAACCAGATTGTTGAGCCATCTAAGGATCATTAAAACATCCATGCGCACAACTGGACAAAGAATGGGTTTGAATTCGAGCAGGAAAACTGAAAAAAGGAATAAACTTGACAAAATATATATTTTTTGACAGATCAAAGGAAAGAATTCCACAAAAACAAATTTGTGGGTTATTAGCATTTTCTCAGTTGTGGATTACATGGTGATGTATTTTATTCATACACTGTTGCAGAGACGTCTGTGTTTGCACCTTCAGCCACTTCAGCACACAAAATGTCATCATAGGCCAGACATGATTTATTTTGATAGGCAATCGATCAAAATTAGAAATGAGCATGAGTTTCCAATATTTAACTGGATATAAAGTTAAAAAATATCTAAAAATGTTATGGCCAATGTGACGGGTTTTTTTTGTTTTTTTTTGTCTGAAATGTATATTTCACCTTATTTTTAGTGCCACCTGTTTGGATGTAATGTTCTACCACTGTCAGAAGGTGGCAGTCATACTTCAATCATAAAAACCTTGATTTTAGAGCGTGTTTTAATGCTGTTCATTGTTGGTTTTCACTAAAAAATATTCTGACTCACTGAGTCTTAATTGGATCTTCTCTGTAGTGGTTCTCCAGTCGGTGGTGCCCTTAAGGCCCATATGGTTTGCTAATATACAACACTAACCCTGGCTGCTGAGGATTTAGCATATTTTTTCCAGTTAGAGCCTAAAGTATAAAAGACTGAAACTGAAAAAAAAAATCAAAATTAAATAACTGACTTTGAGCAAAGCATCTTTAGTCCATTTTTAAATGACAGCCTCTTTCAATTTTAATGAACTATAAAGAATTTTAAAAATCTAACCAAAGAATACATTAATCTGAGATCTGAGGAAATACAGATTAATTGTTTTATTTTGTATGCTTACATTGTTTTACTTTGCACACAGAAACAAAATTATTTCATAAAAATGAAAACGACCAAGGTCTAAATTAATTCCCTCCCCAATGCTAATAGTCAGTTGTGATTCCTTTTTGCTGGAACAGCCTGCAACCATTTGTTGTAGTTTTCAGCAAGTCTCACACACATCTCTGATCAATCCCAGCTCATTTGTCTTTCTTCTTCTGAGTCTCACATACTCCTCCATATCCTCATAAAATAGACTTGCCGTTTCTGTGCTGACTTGGTTATGATACTGAATGAAAGGCAACTGTGTCAAAATTCATAATCATATTCCAAATTTTGAGGAAAAGTTCACTATGGAACAGGGATTATCTCACTCGACAGTTTGCTCCACCCCAGTAGAGGGAGCTAAAGCTTTCCCAATGCAAGTCACTCAGATCTGTTGTGTTTTTTTTCTGCATACAAGCCCACAGGCCTTCCAGTTAATCAGTAGGTTTCATTAAGGTCTGTTGGCTCAGCATATGAGGGAGAACAAATGACCAAAAAGAGCAGCTATAATAGGATGATGTCACTTTGGTAGCACATGGCAAAAGAGGGCATCCAGCCAGTGTGTTCAGGAAGCACTGAACTGTGACTGTATAATTTAGCACTGTGTTTGTGTGTATGCTTGTAGATGGCGAGTGGACAGCTGTCGAGGGCGGAGGCATTGGCATGCTCAGGCTGCAGGCATGCGTGCCATGTGATGCTCTACGCTGACACGAAAGCTCAGCTGTTTGGAAGAATTCCCATCAAACATATCATACTGGTGAGGTGTGTGTGTGTGTGTGTGTGTGTCATTTGAGCTACTCTAACACACACACACCTTTACATGTCTGCCTCTTTGAGTGAACAGGCATATTTCTGTGTGTCACTTCCACAGATGCAGATGCGCTTTGACGGTCTGCTGGGTTTCCCTGGCGGGTGAGTCTTTCCTGGTGCTGCTTTTGCTCCTTGCAAACATAGGTACATTTTAGCTTTTGGTTTGTAAAGCCTTCTTGTTCTTCACAGAAGAAAGAAAAAAGAAACCCTTTACAGCTCAGAACAAACATTCAAACACTGATGCTACAATCCTCGTCCTGCAAGGATTGGCGATGATAAAATGTGCCTGACGGCTTCTTGTTTGAAGCGACTTATCTTGCCTTAAACCCCTATTTGTAAAGATTGAGATTGTCACATACTGCTTAATTAGTATTCTGCTAAATGAATCACTTGTGCCTTTGTGATTTACTGTAGTCGCTGCCAGGATCTCTGGCATTTCATTTGCCAGCACAGTGAAATTATATAACGAGGAGGCAAAGAGACAGGGCTGAAAAATGATAGAGACATATGCAAAACAAGAGAAAACTACGTCAGCAAATAGCAACAGTGGCAGCTCTATTGATACAACTACATATGAATTGTGTAGCCTCTGTTTTTAATATACTGCTGCAGGTGGTGTATGAAGAAATCTTTCAAAAACGTGTACTGCCTGGCAACATTAAACATCCAAAACACTAGTTAGTTGTGTAAATTTGGTCTGCTACTAAAGTTAGCTGTTAGACTTGTGCAGGCATTCATACACATCCATCCATTTTTTTGTCAGAGTCACAGGGGCAGCAGTCTAAGCACAAGTCCCCTCTCTTTCTCCCCGGCCAGTTCCTCCTTCTCATCTGGAAGGGACTCCGAGGCATTCCCAAGCCAGCCAGGACACATGATCTGTGTCCTGGGACTGCCCTGGCATCTTCTGTCAGTAGGACATGCCCAAACCACCTTAACTGGTTCCTTTTGATATGTAGGAGTAGAGGCTATACTCTGAGTGCGTCCTAAATGTCCAAGTTCCTCAAACTCTTTGGCCAAGGGACCAACCTTTGAAGGAAGCTCATTTCCGCTGCCTCCACCCAGAACTTGTGGTCATAAGTGAGAGCAGAAGCGTAGATCAACCAGTAAACTCACACTTTTCCTTTCACACTCAGCTCTTTCTTTATCACAGAATACCTGTACAGCATCTGTATGACTGCAGACGCCACAGAAATCCATCTGCCAGTCTGCTGCTTCACTCACCCTCGCTTGTAAACTAGATCCTGATATACTTAGGGCAACAACTCATCCCTGAGTGTTCCACCCTTTTGCAGTTCAGGACCATGGTCTCAGACTCGAAGGTGTTAATTCCGATTTGCAATTTGGAACAAACATTCATGTCGCCCTTTTGGAGGCAGTCTGTTCACTTTGTATCAGTGGCCATCGTCAGCTCAAATGAGAAGTTTACATTTTATTTGCGACAAAATGTTTTTGTTTTGGGTTTTTTTGCTTATGAATGCTAAACTAATATCTTCAAATCATCAGTCTGTTGGCACTGTGACTGATTCTACATGCCCGGATAAATTGAGTGAGAGTTTGAGTTTCTTTGGCTTTCTTATGCCTTAGACCAGTCAAACAAATAGTTATTGGCTGATTTTGAGTTTGAGGTTATACCAGAATTACATTAGAGCAGGTTGTGCCACAGATGGCTGTTCTATTGAAATGTGGTTATACGTTTCTCTAAAAAAAAAAATGTTTTTTTAATTTCTGAGCTCTTTGAAGTCTGTGTATTGACACAGTGTGTCACTACATTTCATGGTTATTTTTAGCCATATATTTGTTGTAGACAGCATCTGGGTCACTGCCCTCTGCAGCAGTGCCAAGTTGGAAGCAAAATCATCTCAAACTGAGAAAAAAAAGTTTGAGTTTATTTGAACCACAGCTCATTCTGCACTACACTCGTCTCGCATCATCAAAGGGGCCCTCTACTGCTTATTTCCATTTTAGTTTTTTTAACTGATTTGATCTACTATAGTAGCTTTGCATGATTCACAATTCAAAATAGTCATTCATCTTATACTGAGCCTCTATGTAGCCACACTTTTAGCTACTGTCCCTTTAAGTTCACCTTCCCTTTCAGACAACTTTCTTCTGATTGGCTGCCCCTCAAGAAGAGATGTTGTTAACAGTATGTGGGTGGGGCTGTTCCCGCTCTGTGACCCAAACACTGAAGCCTGAACTGTTGGCTCATGAGGATTGCCTTAACTCACACTTTCCTCATTATTTAAATCTTTAGCCCTGTTAATATGGACATGCATAATAGCACCATTTTAACCTATTATTAATTGTGGGGCCACAATTAAGCTGTGCATGAGTTATCACTCATGTTCTATGGAAAAAAAAAAACCCAAAAGAATCCAAGCACCACAGCAGAAAATACTCAGTAAGCGTAACAAAGATTGATAATGATACCAATAATGATAATAAACGTGTTAAAAAGGACTCCCAACTGTGCCCAGTCACAGTTCTGTCCACACAGCTTTGTTAGAGAGTGACCTGCTGAGACACGATACATGTAAAAGCAGCGGTCACTTCAGTTAATTGCATGACAGCAAGTGGCCTTTTCTGTCTCTTCCAGTGACATTTACGAGGGTTAAGAACCTCTCTAAAGAGCTGCTCTTAGTTGTCGGTGTTCTCCTAATGATAATGGAAATGTGCGTCTGGATGTTGACCAATACTTTGACACTATGGCAACAGTACAAAACACACCTAAACTCCTTCAGAGATTTTTATAGAAGCCTATAAATTGCTCTGAAATATATATAAAAAAAGAAAACGTGACAAACTTGATATGTTAGAATCACACGGAGCTGTTGATAAGCAAGTGTTCCGTATAAAACGGTTGTTGGCTGATATCCAAAGCGATTCGCTTTTAGGCATTTAACATCCTGCTAGCTGTTACCTTTTGCTTTCCTTTTGCTGTACTTGTGCTCTTCTGGATACAAACGTCACTCTGATCACTTTGGCAAATGTTTTTATCTTTGCGCACTGTCAAACACAGTGAAACTGTATCTTTAGCCTCTGTGCATTTCGTCCATTATGTCCGGTATATTGTTATTGTAACAGTTCAGGTTGAGCTTTTGTTACTATATTTTTTTTTGCACATTTTCTAAGATGAGACTCGAAATCTAGTGACTTGAAGGAGAAGTGATCAGCACCATCACCTGGACAAACTAACTTAGGGCTTTAAATTGAATTAGCCTTTCAATTAGTGTGATTTATTGTCAGGAGAGCAGTGCCTCTGACATCGTTTATCTACTTTCACATCTGTTGCTGACCTTTGATTCTCACACTTCAGGCTCGTTAACCCTTCGGAGGAGACCCTTGAGTCGGGGCTTAGCAGGGAATTGTCAGAAGAGCTGGGCCTGGCTTTGCCAATCTCTGTTGAAGATCATGTGGATTCTTGCTATGCACCTCCTTCCTCCCCCTCCTCCTCTTCACGTCTTATCACTCACTTTTACGTGAAGAAGATGGATGAAGAGCAGATTAGGGAGGTGGAGAGGGCAGCTGCATCCACTGCAGCAGATCACGGTTTGGAGGTAATGTGTCCTTCCAGAGTGACTGATTGCAGCGATTTACCTGATCTCATGCTCTGATCCTCACCACCTTCTTTCTCTGCCTGACTCCAGGTCCTGGGAATGGTCAGAGTCCCCCTCTACACCATGAAAGGAGGAGGAGGGCTCGCATCCTTCCTGTCACACTCTTTCATCGGCAACGCTCGCTCCCAGCTGGTCCACTCGATGCTGAGACTCAACCTGGTCGCCCCCGGGGAGTTGCACAAGGCCCTGACGCACTCTCTAAAGACTCATGCACACACGAAACAGGACCTGCAAGCAGCCCTGGCACTGACCCAGGGATTGAGGAAACAGTTTTAAAAAAATGCAGCTGCATTGCTACATCCTCTCAAAATGTAAATACAGATCCATCAGGACTGTTATAGACAAAAGATGATTTCAAATCCACTGTAACTTATACTCTGGAAACTCCCCGCCATACATGAGTATGGAAAGCCAAAGGTGGGAGGCCAGCAGCAAGAACAGAGCAGGCTTTAAGGACAACGGATATGACACTAATTGAGTCAGACATGGCATTAAAATAAGAGAGGCAGGAGTGGAGGTGGGTTCCAAAGCAGCTTGTAGATGCACAGTAACCGTGGGCAGACTGAACCGGCTTAAATAGCGTGCCCTATTTGACATTTGTCAATTAACTGTGTAGAAGGGTCTCAGCTGAGCTTGATTTCCGTGGCCCGCCTGAACTAACCCTATGCTCGGTTTTGACCCTCCGCAGCACAATCTCACACATAAACCTCCACACTCACACTCATGCTGTCACGCTGACTCTGAGCTGGTGACTCATAATTGCATACTGTGCACCAAACAGTTTGGGGCAAAACATTATCAGCTCCCTTACAATTAATGGAAATAAAGCTGTTCACACTGCCCATCACGTCTGAGTCTTTCCTGTCATTTCTCTTCATTTCAATCGTCAGCACTGTGTTGATTTCAAACAGCCAAAATTGAAATGCTAATTACAAGGGCGAGAGCATTTTTTAATTAATTTATTTTTTTACATTTACAGTCACATCTTTATGTGCTGGTGAAGATCACTTTTCTGTTATTCTAGCAGCAATTTTGACACTTATCTCACAGGCATCTATCAAAAGTGCTACACAGCACTCAGAGAAGCAACATAAGATGAGGGGTTACCTTATATGGCATTGCATAGGCACCCTGTGGTTTCCTTTATCTGCTGGTATCAATAATGAGGCAGGATGTGTATGATCTACAGCCTTTTCAGTCAGAAGGGATTCTTTGTCTGTGTGCTCCTCACATTTCCTTTTCTTTCTTTCTTTTTTTTGTTGATGGTAGGTTTCATTTGAAGTTGCAGCACATCAGCAGTGGTGGTGCTGGTGGTGGAGGATTAATTACGTCCGTGACATACTATACAGCCTGCAGGCGAAGATTTGATTCTGTTTAAGTGCACCCTTGGTGCACATAACGCGCTTGCTCCAGATGTTAGTAACCTCATTCCCCAACATTATTGCTGCCAGTGAGGAAGAGCAGAGACAGGATGTTGCTCAGCGTTCATGATACCTACTGTACTGAAAGTATAAGATCCATTCTCTGGTTTTATTTTATTTTTATTTATTTTTAAATCAGTCAACTTCTGCAGGTGCAGGAGCATCATTTATCCATGTCATATTATTACTACACTGCATTCATCCTCCTGCATTCATCAGATAAAAGCTGGAACGCGTGGAAGAAATGTGCAGAGTATCCCGCTCGTTCACTCATCTAACATAATGGATTTCATGGGGACTTATTGCATTCTTACAGGGGTGTCCATTAATCATAGCTACATGCAGATTGACTCATCATCGAGCAGGTGTTAATGCTATTAGTGATGAAGGTAGAATTAATTTGTGCAGCGGAGTACGGTGCGATCTGCTGTCGGTGCGCGTCTCTCGATCCGAGCGTGTTTTTCTGAGCTGTGAGGAGGAGGGGGGGGAATACGCACCACATCCGACACGATAGACAGGAAGCAAAAGAGACTGGTAGTACCAATCGCTCCTGTCTGTGGTTGCCTTTTATGTGATCCTGTGGCCCTTTTTGTGTTTTTGTGTGTCAACGATTGCATCTTGCATGACAGTAAGGTGTGTGTGGGGGGGGGGGGGGATAAAAGGATGCTGTCGTGTGCTGCAAGGGAAAATAATACAAGGTCATTAGGAAACATTTAGAAAAAGATTGGTGGGGGTTGCAGGGTAGTGCAGTGTAGGTGAGGGGGAAGGATGGATGCAGGGGGGGAGAGAGCAGGAGCGAGGGATGCTGAGGGAGAAAGACGGTATATTCATAGCAGCAGCGGTATTTATAGCCGCCCAGAGGAGAGGAGAGAGCGCGGGGGCGTGGCTTTTTGCGCTGCTTCGCATGGCGGAGAGGGAGAGTGGGGAGGAGAGAGGCAGCTCTGGCGAGAGTGAGTGAGCGAGAGGAGAGGCTATTTGGCAGGAGAGGGAAGGAAGAAAGAAAGGCGGGAGAGAGGGAGGGCTGTTTTTTGAGTGAGCGAGTTTGTGTGTGTGTGTGTCCCTGAGAAATAGAGAGAGAGGGTGGAGAGTACTGAGCTGAGAGAAATCTGTCAGATTCAAACACACTGTCTGTGTGTGTGTATGTGTGTGTGTGTGTGTGTCTGTGGTAGAAAGAGAGCGAAGGATGTAAAGAGAGGTGGAGAGCTGAGGAACACATAGAAAGAGACCGAAGAGGACCACAAAGTGAGGTATGTACGGCTGTCATGCTGCTCATAAATCCAGAAACAACCTGTGTGTGTGAGCATGTGCATGCGTGACTGAAGTGAATGTGTCTGTGTGTTTATATATAGTTTGGTGTCTTAAATGGACACTGTGTCCTCTTGGGGGGTTTGTAAGTGGACAAATGGAGCTACTGGCTGTTAGAGGAGTATCAATTATGTAATACAGTGTGCACCATTTTCACTGTTGATGCTCTGTATATGAGTGTGAATGTGTGTGTGAGAGAGAGTGTGTGTGTTTGCGTGCTTGTGTAATTATGCTGAGGTGTTTATGTGGCCATTGTGTGGAGCCCTGCCACTGTGCCTTGTCCATATGGGGTGATTTACAGCCACTGTTAAAAACAAAAAAACACCAGTGCTGATGGAGCTGTGGAACCTTAAATCCCACCTGCTGGCTTTCTCACCTATAAGGAGTTCACAGCTATTTTCATGTTATGTTATTAAGGCACGCAGATAAACAAGCTTCTCAGAGGCATCTGCAAAGTAGCGCTCCCTTTGTGCTGTTGGTTCACAGTGCAACAACAAAGATTGTGATGGTAATGTAAGACAGCAGCTCGAGTACAGACACAGCAAGCTCAAAAGCTTATGTAGGAAGCCGATTGGTATGTTTTGTTTTCTTATTTGATGAGTTTACCTTTAGTTAAACCCAGGAGGAGCAGCAGATTCGAGAGCGACATTGTTGCACTGGGATCACGATAAAACTTGAAATTCTCACGTTGATTGAAATCGTAGCCCTTCCGGCTCACAGGTTGGCCTGATCTAAGATGCAAATCCCTGACCTCAGATGGCAACACGAGCGTCCTTGCTTTCACTGCATCAAAACAACTGCACAGACAGTGGTGTGCTTCAAGCGTGTTTGCTGTGCTTGCACATGCATAACGTGGTGCTAATTTTGACCTACTCCACTTCCCTCATGTGTTGATTTGCCAATGAGCTGTGCCGGACACTTAAGTGACATTACAGGAAATCAGGCGTGACACTTTTTCCACAGAATTTGAAACCACATGTGGTCACAGTCTTTAGGTCACAGTCATTTTAACCCAAAGGATGCAGAACAATTTAACAGTAATTTTACTTTCTATCTATTGATGCAGTCATATGCTGTAACCAATTCAATATAGGTGAATGTATGTCAGGTAGGGTGGACCTGCTTTATAACTATTTTATGACCATAACTTCAAATTTGTAACAGCAGGTCTGGCTGAAAGATGGTGGAGTCAAAAGTAGTTTTGTTTCCGTAAATGTAGAACAATGGAAATGGAAAGTGGCCTCAAATATGCTTACTATTAATATATATGCATATCTTAAAAAAAAAAAACTGTAGTTAGATTTAGAACCAGTTGGAGATATTTGTGTAAATGTCCCTGATTTCATATTACAGCAGTGAGATTTTCTCTTTCAGTACTGTAGACCCGGGGAGCAAAAAATATCAGTAGAACTAAACCTAAAGTGCTGATTAATTATCTCACTTAGAGAAGGTTTCAGCGCTGTGCTCAGGCAGTTTCAGCTGTGCCTGAGGAGCGGATGTGGCCTGACAGCCTTCCACCCCCTCACACTGCCCAACTGTTTCATTTCACCTTTTTTTTTTCTGTTTTTGATTACTGACGGGATCTACAGGTATGCATTCCACAAACATTGCCTGTAAATGATCTTCTGCATTAAAGTCAGACGTGGCAGGACATGAGTGGAAATCTTTCTGTGCCCTTTGGCTTTGGTTTTGTAGCCCTGTCTGTTTCACAGTTAATCTCTGTGCTTTTGCAATTAGGTATCATGCCAGAATCTAAAAGGCGCCTGCCATGTGTATAATATGGCTACTGTGCTACTGCCAGAAAAAAATATATGTCCTTTTGCAAATGTAAATCTTTTTGCTCTGTGCGGTACTTAGTGGACTGCTGGCCGCACTTTCTTTTATGATATGAATTCCGTGTGGTTCTCCTCTACCACCTTGAAACTAGCTGACCCTGTGTTGTGTGTTTTTGGCAGTGACGCGAGCCAGGATTAAGCTGCTGCTAAAAAATTTTGGTGAGATTTTCAGGTAACAGAGTAATTCTCTACAGATGGTTGTGAGAGGAAAAAAACCTGTGGTAGCATACTATTATGCAGTTTCCTGTTTGCTGTGGAAGTTTCTGCACGAGCAGCACTTCACAGGGTACACAGGAGTGTATAGAAACTCTGGCAAGAAGCAAACAAACCTGGATTTTGGCTACTTTGCATGGCGAATATAGCGTCCTAAATCTCATGGCAGATTCTAAATAAGTTATGGGCCTGGAGTCGGTATGAGTTTGTGCTACCTTTTGTTGTGATGCAGTCACGTTGGCTGTGTACTGTGGTTTCAGAATTACCGTCATGCAGCAAGTTGGCTGACAAATAAGGTAACTTCCAGCAGTTGAAAGTCGGTTGATACCCACTACCTTTCTAGTTATCTTGATGACTCAAATCATTTTACGCTGCAAGTCACACTCAGCCATTCACTAATACTGTTCTTTTGTAGAGTCTAAGCAAAAAAACTGTATATCAAAGATGGATGTAGCCACAATATCATCACTTGGGTTTTAGACTCCGTAGCTTGAAACCTCAACGTTAGCATTTTACCTTCTGCTGTGCTGCGCGGGGGGGATTTTGTAGATCCATATAACCATATCTGGAAGGGAGTTCTAAGTGCTAAGTTATTAGTTAATGCTAGCAAGCTTAGCAAGGTGCATCAGGTTGTAAACCTGCTAATTAATGCTACGTAGGATTTCACTCACTAAAACTGAATCATTAACTTTTTGGGCAAGAAACTCCGCACCACACAGCAGGCCATATTATTGATCAGATAATTTTCTTAAAAAATCCGCCAAGTGGCACCAACAACACAAACATGGTTGAGGCTGGTTGAGTTCAGGAATCAGCAGAGGTCAAGCAACCTGCCAGCAAAAGTAGACGCATTTCTAATTTTACAGCTCACTAGTATGGGTAACATTGTCCACCATACCTTGGTTAACGATGAAGGCAAAACTTTTGTTTTGTTTTTAATCTAGGCTTAAGCTGGACATTTTAACAATGGAGCAAATGGGACGTGACTCAGTTTTGGAGCCAGCATCAAGTGGACAATAAAGGAAGTGTAGTTTTAAGTTCATCTACTTTGGTTAAATGTAAAACCTGTTGAAGTTGCTGTTGGCTTTTAGCATGTGTCAACCTCCAGCTGTGATTTGTAGTCACAGAGGTGAAAATAAAAAAATAAAAAAAGGCTACAAAAACTCACTGTAAGAGTTACTACAGAAAGTCAGTGTTGCATTTTCACAAAACTGGGATACTCAAACCAGACGACTTTTAGAAACAGCAGTCAAAACGGAAGCAGCCAACTTCTAAGATATCTACACATTCAGCTGGTTATATGAGAAAGCTCTTCATGAACCATATCGTGACTGGACAGCGGGTTTTATTCAGTCTCTTTCTGCCCACTACAGAAGTTTTATTTATTTATTTTTTAATTTCACACCCACGATGTGTGGCATGCACTTACTCTTTAGATAACTCTGATTACATCATCAGGGTTTCCTCTAGACCATTAAACATTTATGATCATGTCCTGAGAAGTACTTATCATGATGAGTAAACAGAATTGGCCGAAGGTGTGATCCCTCATTTAGGTTACCTCCCTATGTGTGGAACAATATATGCTTAAAAATACATATACAGCTATATTTTTCCATCCACAGGTCCAGATTGTTGATCATTTATGCAAATTCTGTTTCATCAGTATGCTTTATTTACATTGCACATTGCACAATAATATGACGTGCCAGACACAGTATGGGTCTATACTTTTCTTTTTTTTTGTAAGCCATGTAATGTAACATTTTTGTTAGCTGATGTTTATCCTACTCACTCCTGCAGTATAAGCTGCAACCAGCTCCATCCTGTCCCAGGTCCTGATTGCATCTAAAGGAGGCTCTCCAATCAGCACGTCAATTGATCGGTGTCACACCTGACTCTGTCTGACTTGGGCTTTCACATCAGTCAATGCACAGCTGGAGCATACATTAGCATATGATCGTGTTTGGCATGATCATGCATTCATGATTTTCAGCATTCATCTGTGGTGACGACGCTGCTTCAGCACCTGTGTCTGCAGTGCTGTTGAGCGGAAGCCTAATAGTTCCCAAAAGTCAGCTTTTCGGGAAGTTAGATCATCTGGCCGAGGGTCCCGCTGGCTGACACCCATATGTTTCCTTACTTGTTTTTATGATTTTTTTTTTGTTTGTTTTTACGGTTTGGCTATGTCCTGAGTTCAGGGGGTTTTGGGATGGTTTTCCTCCGAGGCAGCTGTGAGAAGTCTTACAATTTGCAATTAGACAGCACAACATAAAGTTCTGCACAGTAACACGGTCAACATAGCAAATCGTTGCTGGCTAACAGTAGTGTCAGGAAATCCCCATGCAGTATCAGCATAACATCTAACACAATATCATCCTTGTATTGATTCTGCTTAGTGTCCCTTTTTCTTTTTTCCTTTAACTGACATTAGCAGGAAACCCCCTCGATGGCAGTAAAGCTCTAAGACACGCTACCACATTTATCCTGCCCTGTCGTCAGTATGCTTTATATTCACCACGTGCACCACGTGACCTCTTTCATTCAGTGACCTTGACTTTAAGTATGAAACACTGCTCCCCTCTAACCTCTGTCTCTCTGTCCCGGCCGCCACCCACCCACCCCCACTGTTTTCCCTCGTCTTTTGCTGAATCCCTCACATCCCCTCCTCTCTCCTCCTCAGATCATTTACAGTGGCTTTGTTCTGTGCAGATTAAGGTCGCACGCTGATGAAGGCTTCCTGTGCCTCCAGAGGTCTCGGGACCCTCGGAGTCTCATTTGCAGATTTTCTCTTCGCGTTCGCTCGCTCTGCTTCCAGATTTACTCTCCACTTGAAACCATGACTGACTATGTCTGGATCACATTCAGTGCACTGTTTTTGGAGGAAATGAAAGCACAGGTCGGACAACAGTTGTTAAGATGGCATTGAAGAGATGCCAGGCCAGCTTTCTTGTTTGTTTTTTATCTCCTTGAGTGTGCTGTACTGCCGTACAATCTATCTGCATCAACAGTATTAACTTTACAGTATAAATGAAACTGCATTAAACCACCTGGTGTCTTTTAACTTCAGTTACTTTTGTGAACTGAACACAATTGATTGCTTGTGGCGGATTGAGGAACAATTTCCACTGAAGGATTTTTTTTTGTATCCTTCACAGGGTTCTGAAACCTGTTGAGAAACTGACACAGGATGTGGGGGGTGAAGCTGCCTCTGTATATATGGGTGTGTGTGTGCTTCCTTGCATGTGTGTTGAAGTTAAAAGTGAGAGATGAGTAAGAAACTGATTTTCATTGACAGCCTCGAAGGACTTGAAAGTCGTCCTCAAAGTACAGAAAATCAAGCGCACTTTGCATTCTCTAAATATGTTATTTTCTCCCGGTCTCTTTCCTGTTGGCTTCTCTTCTCTGTATGTTTAGTTATGCATAGGCACAATATATTTACATTGTGAACTTGTGAACATGACACGTCACAGCACTATGATTTGACTACAAACAAAAGATAACCAGACCTTATATTACACAGTGAATGGTAAAAATGTTAAAATATTAAGAGCACTAGACCAGAAGATGATTTAAGTAAAAAAAAAAACCTCACCCAGTTACCAAGCTTAAAAGGTTATTCTGTGTTGGAGAAACCAGCTTGTAGCCATTTTAAAACCCAACCCAGTGTGATATTACGTGGTTCAACCAATGAATAACCTGCCCACTAACTGAATACACTGAGGTAGGGAATAGACACCACCTGTTTGCACAGTAGAAATCATTAGCAAACATAGACTGTATATATGTGATGGATGTAGCCACTGTTGTTTCATGAAGTCCTTTTGTGAAACCCCAAAGTCAGAGAGCTGTCTTAGTATTTTGGAAGAAGTAGTAACTATATTTAGGCTGGGGATGTGCACGTCGGGACATTTGTATGTTGCTGCTCTTGTTCGTCTGCGTCAGAAATGCTAGTAGGTTAAACATAGTTTATTAGTGCATAATCGCAGTTGTTTCAGAGATGCCACTAGCCAGGATGATAGCCCCTTATTTCTTTTCTTTTTCTGCTATTCTTTTCTAGATTAGCTGGGATCATTGTCCTGTTGCATCACCCAGTTTCAGTCGAGCTTTAGCTATGTCAAAGTTTTCCGTGTCCGAGAAGTGGCTAACTTTTTCATCCGGCTAAATCACCACGGTAACTTATGCTGAACACATAATGTTGTCTGGAACAGGCTATTCTCAGAGTTTCCACTTAAAATCGACTGGAAGCGCTACGTTTTCACTCATAAGCAATGTCTGAGATGAGGTGTTTGCGCTGTTAAGCTGTGTTTGGTTGTTGCTGTGCTTTGTGACCAGTCATCTCCAGTTTGGTCTGGTCTGTCCAGAAGAGGTTATTACAGAAGTCTTGTGGTTTCTTCATGTTGTTTGCTCAGATACAACTTTGTAAACCTAGGCTGTGTTTCCATGCACTCTCATTTAACATGCTGTCTGATGCCTGTACTGTCTGAGATGTGGCTCTTGGATTTTTGCAGTTTGTGTGAGCTCTGCACAGTCTGACCTTGGGGTGGATTTATTGGACTACCCACTCCTGGGAGGATTGTGACATTGTGTGAACACACACCTGGATGCTCCGGACCAGAAAACTGCCAGAACGTCGGGTTTCATAGAGGTGCTCAAGCAGGCTACTGATCAATAAATGAAGTACATTTGATTATCACCACCTGGCTGCTACTCACTCTTAAGTAGTTACCCATAAATTACGCTTAATTCCTATGGAAGCAGTAAGTGTGTACTTGCTTTTTCAGAGGAGACTGTGAATAATGTCCAACTGTTGGGAAATTTAAAATGGGAATGGGAATTGACTCACTTCTGGAGTCGGCCTCTACTGGCCATTTTTAGGAACTGCAGTTTTTTGTCTCTTACATGTTAGCATCCCTTTTCATCTAGAAGGTGGCCTCTTGTTTCACCAATGCCTGTAGATGGGTATAACAAGTATACAATAATATAATGGGTATAACTTGAACTAATGTTCTCTATAGTGCTTCATAAATAAAGTTGTCTTGGATTAAAGTTGAGGAGCAGAATTAGGGGATCTCACAACAGATTTTTATGTCTTTTACCTGATGGTTGATGTTCTTCTCAGCCTGAGTAGCACATACACTGACTTTGCTGTGTTAGTGGGGTCACCTCTTAACACAAACCAACCCTCAAACCAAGAATGACAAGTCATTAATAGATCAGCAAACCACCGGTGATTGAAAAAAAAAACATAGACCAGTGTGTGGTTGTTCTCTAACCAGCATTTATATATATGTGCTTCTGGAAAAGAAAAAAAAATCACTGAATCACTGGAGGTATTTCCTTGCCTATTACCTTCACGGACATCCCCAACAACCAACCTCGAGGCTACGACTGTCCTTCATTATTGGTGTTACTCATCACCTCTCATCTCCCTCCCACCCCAGTCCTTAATCCTTCACATCCCCATCACTCTGCCCTCTTACTGTCCATTCTCTGCACCACCCTTGTCTCTCCACCCCTCCTATTATATCTCCATCTCTGGTGTCACTGTCCCTTTCTGTCTTGTCACCCTGCCCCCATGTGTCCACTTCCTCTCATTCGTTCACTCTCTCATTGCGGTCTCCATAAATCTGTTCCTGCTGCCTTTTTCCTCATCCATATCCAATCTCATTGTACTTCTATCTTTTTTTTCTCCCCTGCCCGCTGCTCAGGCCAGCTCACCTATGGATCACCGTTCACATCGGAAACCCAGGGGATTCCATGGACGCATCGACCTGACTCACATCCCCGCCAAGAGCAGCCAATCGACACTGATGCCGATGCACTGCACTCAGCTGTAGAGCAGTGAGGCCAAGGGGTCAAGGGTGAAAGGTCACAGGCTACTGATCAAGAGCAGAAGCTGAGGTTACAAGGTTTCAGAAAGAGGGAAGGACTGCGAGACTCCGAGAAGCTATCGGGAAGGAGCGTCTCAGTGACAGACGAGGGCCAGGGGATCGAAGATGATGACTTCACACGGAAAGCTGAGGCGGGAGAAGGGGAGCCTGGCTGAGTATGAATCGCAGATGAAAGGTGAATATGCATGTGCTTGTCTCCGTGTATACGCTTGCGTTTGTACATGTGCGTTTGCCTGCACACATGACTGCACACAAGACAGCACACGGGCAGTCATGCATGAATGTGTGCACTGCGCAGTCATCCACACACACCCACACAAATATACATAACACACACAGTATCTGAACATATGTGTGCGTACTCAAACCTAAGCTCCATGCAGAGTAAAGGGAGGAGAGCAGAAAAGCTTGCCTAGAAAGAAGCAAATCATTTTTGTGTAAGTGAAAACAAAACAACAACAAAAATGACCAGTGCTGGCGTAATGAGGTTTTCTCATGACACCAGCATGTTTTTGTGTGTTTGTGTGTGTGCATGTGTGCGTCGTGATTTGGAGGCTTCATGCCGTGGCTGCCTGGCTCTGTGTACTGTACTACAAGGGTGTATTTATAGCTAGTATTAGTGATGCTGTCTCCTCACATCCAGTCAGCCCCGGGCTGTGTACTCACACAAAGACAGAGGAAAAAGAGTAAAGAGGGGAAAGAAGGAGCGGGCGGAGTAGAGGGATGAGCAATGAGAGGGTGGGGGTAGAGGGGCAGGGGGTGAGGTGAAAGAGCAAAGCGAAGGTGGTGTTTTCTGAGAGAAGGATGTTTGTATTAGCCTTTTTAGAGCAAAGAGCAGCACTGGGTCGCTGTGCTACTGCTTTAGTTGTGTTTGCATACAAGCTAGTGTGTAATGCATATAGATATGACTATAACAATTAGTATATCACTATCACATTACAGGGGTAGTCAAACAGCTGTATCAGTCACACCACTGGCTGCGTTTTATAAACCTGATCATAAGACATGAATTATTATTGATCCTCTATCCGTGTTAGAGGGAAAGAATTCCAGTGAAATGATTCATATACTAATGGTGAATGTGCGTGCATTATTTCCAAATGTGCAGAGACACAGTGTGTCTCCAGCTTGTACTTCAGGAGCCGTTGTGATAGGGGTTTTTATTTTTCCTGTCCTCTGTTATTGGTGTCTGGGGATGCCTGTCTTTGAGTGGTGGTGGTAGACGTACTCTCATTCTTTGCAATTAAAAGTAAAAAAAAATACTTAAAAATGTACAAAATGTCCTTAAACATGAAAAGTTTGAGCTGATTGGCTCTTGTGAGAACACCTTTTAAGACTGTAAACACTATTTTAATCTGGTTTAAGTCCTCATCCTGATGCTCATGTTTGAACTTCGGATGCTCATATTGTCTGCATCTTCATGCCTCAGTGCAGTGAGTTGCTGCTTTGTGAGTGGCTGATTGGATATTTAGGTAAGCGAGAGGTTGCACCTGATAAAGTGTCTGAGTGCGTGTAGCAATAATAAGTCAATATAAGTCACAAACTCCTTATTCAGTATTTTTTTCTATTTATAATGTCAGTGAAGACAGATGCCCCGAATAGGATTGTGCAATTATCCACATTTTAATTTTTGTTAATAATCCAAATGTTATTAAAATAACATAAGCACAGGAAAATAAATAAGGATTATGATTTTTATAACTGATTCAAAAGCTACTATAGAGTATTGTATAGGTTGTTTTCAGTGTTTTTTTCTTTAATTTTGTTTATTTAAAGCATTAGAAAGCAACACAGTTTATCCTCCCTGTGTGTGTTTAAAGTTCGTTTCCAAACCTTTATTTAGTGATTCAGTTGGACATCAGGTACATACTGTATTTTATGCACTGGCTGAGAAGGTAATTACATTTGCTGTGATTGTTAGAGGTTGTGAGCATGTGTTTACTTCGGTGTCTAATCTATTTTTTGTCTCCCCTGTCTCCATCTCCCTCGCATCTCAGACCTGCGGGCCCAGCTGACAGACCAGATAAAGATTTTAGACTCCCAGGTGGAGGTGAAACAGCAGCAGCTCTCAGACCTGTCTGAGTTTCTCCGCCGTCGGGGTGACATCGAGTCTGAATATGCACGGGCCCTTGACAAACTCACAGAGAGGTTTACTCATAAAACAAAAAAGTAAGGCTGCATCAGTTGTGTTTATACATTTGGGTCTTTTCTGTTCCTCTCATGGGTCTGACGTGCGTGATCGTGCCATAATCTCGGTGCGCATCTCTGTTACTGTACAGGAAGGAGCAGTGGGGTCAGTCCGTGTGTCAGGTCTGGTCTGTTCTGCTGACTCAGACCCGTCTGGAGAGCCGGGAACATGCAGCACTGGGTGACACCTGCTGCAACACGCTCACACAAAGGCTGGCACATGGTACAGAGGACACACATCGCCTGCACAAACGGGTGAGAGGATGTTATAGTGTAAGGTCACATGTATGAAAAGCAGCAAAAGGTAGAGGGAGAGTCCTTCTACTTCAAAACAAGCCAATCATTTATTTTTTTCAAATAAAAAGATGATTTTACTTCTTTTACTTTACACTAAAATGACTCCTTTAAAACTGCGCAGGCTCCCAGATATGAACTTGCAACTTTGACAAATACCAAATACAGTGACGGCTTTAATATAGACCCTAATTTGTCTTGGTAACGCTGGGCCTCATTCACTTAAAAAAACATTACACAGACTCATCTTGTTCAAATTACTGGATGTCAGACATGCTCTCCGTACCTTCTTGTGGTTGAAATGTGAGCAGAATCTTAATTAAGCCACTACAGACATGTCAGAGGAGCTAAGAGGTTTTGTCTGGCCCGACATCAAGCAGAGGAACTCTTTTAGTTTTTCTAATATCACTTTCAGCACTGTATTAAATGAATTACTGCTACAGATCAAAGTAATACTATGGAAACAATATAATACCAGCTAAGTTTTCAACTCAAGAAATAAAGTTCTTGTAAAGTGGTGTAATATTGTTGCGTACGTAGTTATTTTTGGAGGAAGATTTAACCTTTTGATAATATGTGTTCGTTTTAGTGCCGAGAATCAAGAGACACATGTCACACATCTGTAGGCTAAAATAAAGGTTTATGTTCTTGGTAAGTGATCATGTGTTGACCCTGTCAAGTCTCTACTGCAGTGGTATGGTATCCTTATATCTTGAATAGACAGGACTCCAAAAAACAGTGTATATATACACACACACACACACACACACATATATATATATATATATATATATATATATATATATATATAGTTTTAGCAATCAGTGCTGGCGTTTGTGTTCTCTTGTTTTTAGAAAGTGAAGAGATAATTTTACCAAGACAGAATAACTAAATCATATTTAATAAACCTCCAGGTTTTAATGCTGTCAAGCTCTGAAGGTCCTAAATTCCCACAGACTCAAATTTAAAGGTTCCATGTTTTTCACCCTTTTCACTCCTAATGGTACCCTAATTCTAGCGTTTAGCTGCTAGTACTATTTCTAGTACTCTTACCTGTACTAGGAGACTTAGTGTAACAGGCCTTTAAAGTGTAAAGGGCATACTGCATTGGTGGGCAACAGGAAGCCATTTTTATATATTTTGTCTTTATTTCAGAGCAAAGAAGTTGGAATCCAGATGCAAGATGAGCTGCTGAAGGTTACCACTGAACTGCAGACGGTGAGCACATTATACTGCCGTCCTGAGTGTAACAAAACAAAATACTACAGTCACTGAGACTAGCATGTTGACATGGGTTTGTGCTATTGATGAAGGCTCTGAAGACATATAACCAGTACCACACCGACTGCCTGATAGCTGAGGGGAAACTGAAGGAAGCCGAGCGGTTGGAGGAGAGACACACCGGCAAGTCAGCCGAACTTGGCCCCGGACAGCTGGGAGGGCAGAGGCGAAGCTCTGTTAAGAAGATGGAAAGACTGATGGAGAAGGTGAGCCTGTATTTCTGTGAACGATAAAGAACAACAGCAGTCTTAATATGTTTCTCACAAAGCAAACCACTTCCTGTATTCAAGTGCCAGATACTTGAGTACTGTACATCCGGATATTTATCACTAGATGTGGTTTCAAGTTGTTATTCGTGCTAATTCTCTCTCTTACTTTTTTTGTTTGTGTATGCACACGCAGAGGCATGGCAGAGTGCAGGAGACCCAGCTGAAGTGTACCAAGGCTCGTAATGACTACCTGCTGAATCTAGCAGGAGCAAATGCTGCCATGAACAAGTACTACCTGCAGGATGTCAGCACCCTCATCGACGTAAGAAACATGCACTTTGTGTCGGATGATTGTATGTTCATGCATTTATGACACACCTCAGCAGAATAATAAATGAAAGTTGTCACAGGGAGAAGAAAAACAATAGTTTGAATGCACATTCATCCACATTTTCTCACGCTTTTCTTACACCCTTCATTTCTTCTCCCTCTCTCCTGCCAGTGCTGTGACCTTGGTTTCCATCTGTCTGTGGAGAGAGTGATGAAATGCTACCTGGCCAGCAGGTGGCGCATCCAAAAGACTGAGGAGACGGGGCTTAAGCAGTTGGAGACTGCGGTGACATCGCTGGACCAGAGCGGAGACAGAGATGCATTGCTGCAGCAACATGACGCCGCCTTCTGCCTTCCTTTCAGATTCAACTACCACCCACATGAAGGAGACCAGGTGAAGCTACCGTACCTCTGGTAGAGCTGTATGACCCAGCTCAAAGTGTTCAATAAAATGTGTGAAAGTCTAAGTATAAATGCAAGAACAGCCACATCCATTTAAGATAAGGTAAGGTTCATTTATTATAGGTGACCTATGTGTTAATAACAGACCTATACACAGGGTTCTACCATTTCCTTTATTTCATTCGCCTCTCTCTCTTTCTACTCTCTCTGAGCAGTCCCATGAAATAAAGGCTAAAATGCTCCCCTAACATCTTAAAAACAATACAAGTTACAAGTTTTCATTTCCTAGTGCTGTGTGATTTCACTGGTCAAAATATACCTGAATGTTTGCTGAGATCAGCACCACTTTTCTTTTACTATACCTTATTTGACATTAGTTTTATATCTCTTGTGCATTTCAGGTGTGCGAGGTCAGTGCGGAGAGCCAGGTGAGGTACGAGTTGGAGACCAGGTTCCAGCAACTTCAGTCTCGACTTGCTGCCGTTACCTTGGAAACAGAGGAGGTCAGCTAATTGTTTTCTGCCTGTTTCCTTAATGGTCTGTCTGCCCTAGTCTGTCTGACACTGCGTTAGCCAGGGTGGAGCGTTGCAACATGAGCCTTAAACCTTGAACTCGGAGTAGCTAAACCGACAAATCGCCTTTTTTTTTGCCTTTCTCAGATCAGTAAAACGCTTAAAGCCACACTCGCAGCCCTTCTGGACACTATGTGCGACAGCGACTGTAACCCCTCCCCCGATGTGCCCAGCAACCTATCACACGAGCCGCCCGGTGGAGGCACCCTTCCAAAACTTACCCTTGCCAAGCGTCGAGCCAATCAACAGGAGACAGAGACCTACTACTTCACAGTGAGTTAATGAATTGACATGATTGACAGGAGTTTCCTGATAGCAGTTTAAATGAGCAGTGGCTTTTTTTTCCAAACACAGATAAAAATGATCAACTGTTTTTGATTTATTCACTATTTCTTTCTTTTTTTCATCTTAGAAAGTGAAAGAGTTCCTTACCAGCAGCTCTCTGGCCTCCAAACTTCAAGCCAAACATGATATCCTACAAGATGCCATACAGAAAGGTACAAGGAGGATGGATTTAATGCAGTTTGTTCCAGTGTTGCCTTTGATTATGTCTGCAAAATATCCACATACATTAACCAAATTCCAACATGGCCACAAACTGCCTCTTGGCTTAATGAGCATCTTGCAGGTTTTGTCACTCATATGAAAAAACCTGTTAAAAATAAAACAGAAAGAAAGCATGACTGTACATGCTCCACAGTAACATTTAGAGCAGCTACAACAGGCCAAGTATAATAAGACTGTATCAGTGGTAGTCTCAGATTCTGATACTGTGCATTGCACTGAACTCTGTCATACACACACATATACATATGTTACAAGAGATGTACTCACGCTCTCCAAAGTTATAGACTGTATACAAAAGATGGACATAGCCATGATGTCACTCTTTCACATATTTTCTGTTTCTGTCTTCCAGCTGAAGCCGTTGACAGCGACCCTTCCAGGTAAACAGACTGTATATGCAGCTGAGAATAAATCAGTGTGACTGAAATGGAGAGAGTACAGAGGACATGGAGAGAGGACAGTGATGGGCTAAATTTAAACCAAAATTGCTTTTTCCATGATGTATACGAATCTATTTCTAGAGGGGCGGACACCTGACTTTGCAGTTATCAACAATACTACATCTTGACTGTCACTATGGGATCATGCATTTTATCTATTATATTTCCCAGAATGCAATGTGCTCGGTCAGTGCGCGTTCGGAAGTCCAGACCTGTTTCCCAATTCTGCCACACACTCTTCAATACAGACATACTGTCCTACATAGAGGTAACACTCACATTCATTCACACAGAAAACCAAATCCGCTCTTCATTTGTTTTTACTTGTCTTGTATTGTTTGCTGCGCTGCTGTTCAAACCTTCCAAATGAAAACCTGCCACATTGATGCAGAAGAATTGGGGATTGTTGAGGGTTCTTGCAGCACATGCGCACAATGACAGCCCCCCACCCCCCTTGCCCCCTCCAGTGTAGTTACTGCTGCCTTCGTGTGTATGGTCATGCTTATGGCTTACTGCTGGCTTTCTCTCCTTTCAATCCATTCCCCCTTTTATCTCCTCCTCTCTCTCTTGTGAAAGGATTAAAATGCACTGGCCTCTTTGCTGCCTCCTCTCGACTCCTCTATTCAGTGTGTGTGTACATGAGCGTATGTGTGCGTGCGCGTATGCTTATGTGTGCCTCTTCCCACTGCCTCTAAATCTTTATTCCCCTTATTGTCCCCTCTCCCTTCTCTTCTAATCTGCTTTTTCTGTGTCCCCGCTCTGCTGTGTTTGGCTTGGTGCAGAAGAAGAAGGCGAATGTCTCGGACACAGGTACTCAGCACCGTCTGTGTGACTGCTTATGCAGTGCATGCAGACTTGGGACTGTTTACCACAAAAAAGCAGTCACCATGTCTAAGTCGTGTCCAGTGCAGCTTTTTTCAGGGAAGTTTTAGCAGCAGGTGTAAAGCTCTTTTTATGAAATGTGTATGCAGTATTCCCCCTTCAGTCTGGGTCTCTCATGTTCATTAGCCAACTTGTAAAGCACTTTGCTCAACCTTTTACGATAGAATGTGCTATAGAAATAGAATTGACACTGGCAGCCTGGCCTCAGCAACACGTAAATGTTTAATCTACTGAGGCCCTGAAAAACTGGTGAAATACTCTTAGTCTAACCATTTGCATGTTTACATACAGTACAACAGCTGAAAGTCATAGAAGTTGCTGGGTTTTTATTTATTTACGTTACACCTATAGTTGTACTATATAATACGGATTTTTTTTTTTCTGTGTACAATATCTCATCTCTTCATTGTCTTCATCATTCACCTTCCACACACATTTGAGTAGAGTTTTTCACCGACTAAAATGCCCAGTAGACAAAAAAGAGCAGACAAGAAAAACTGGTGCAGCTGCAAATGCACAGTCACGTTAAGCTCCAATTTAACAACTAAAGAGTCAAAAATATTTCCCATTTTCACTCATTTGATGATGATGATAGCTCAGTCATTTCAATGCACACAAAAGTTCAGGCATGAACTTCTGTGCACAATCATGAGACTGGCAGGTTGAGTTTATTATAAACCTCATAATAATGATATTAATTTTATGCATCAGTGAGGAAATTGCCTAAAAATCACCTTTACTGGTGAGCTATCAAATTGACAATCATTATCAGTGTCACAGCCCTAATTTACTGTAGCACTTTTATCGTTGAAAATATCAGCTGTCGGTTAGCCTAGCATAGCGCATAAACTGGATGCAGAGAAGAAGAGTTAGCTGAGTTTTGTTGAAAAAGTTGTTTTTTCTAAAATATTTTTTAGATGTTTCTTTTTTTGTGTGCCTTAAACTAACATAGGACACTGTCAGTCTGCATGCTAGCTCTTGTTTCCACTGTGCTAGGCTACTAGCTTTAGTCTTTCTAGAAGTAAGTCTTGTGACTGGTAATGCCCCTGTGCAGTTATGTGGGCAGTTATTTTTGATGCCCCTATTTGAATGAATGAGAAAAGAGCCATAACCCTTTAATTATCGCTTGGTCTTAAAAACATCATGTGTAGAATCGACAGTCGAATCTGTTTAGAAAATGCTTTAAAGGTTAGCTAAACATTTCCTGTGCATGTGCAAAGTTTCATTAAGGCTGCATATCCCATCTGAATCTTGCAGTAATACAAAAAGGATCATCATTACATTACAGAAGTGTCCCATAGATTTCTATTCAGGACTATTTAAGTGTCGACTTGCTTTTATAAAGTCTTTGTTTTAGCTTTACATAATGGACAACGGTGGTTGTATAGTTTTTAGTTACTTGTAGCCAAGTGCCCTTAAAAGAACCTCAATTGATGAAACTTGTACTTTTCAGTCATCTTTAGTTTCTTGCATTGCATCTTTCTGCCTTGCATATTTCCCTTCCCTGTTATTGGTCTTCCTTTCTTTCATCCTTTTTTTCCTCCCCCTCTCTTTGCATCTCCCTCTGCACTCTGTTTCTGTCTTCAGCACCGCATTCTCGTCTCATCTCTCTTCTTCTAACCGTCTTTTTTCTGCAGAGCTCTGGACAGCAGATTCCTGTGGTGGTTGAAAGCTGCATTCGCTTCATAAACCTTCATGGTGAGTCAGTTTTTGTCATATCAGTAAGTCATGCTGTGAGAGCTTTGGACAGTGAAAATGAGTAGGTGGAAGGACCTGTTTTGTATTTTTTTGTGCACTTCTGCATATCAGGCATCTATGAACGCGTCATATGGTGTGAATATGTGTTTGTGTGTATCGCAGGCCTCCACCATGAAGGAATTTTCAGAGTTCCAGGCTCACAGAGGGAGGTGAACCTCCTCAGAGATGCATTTGAAAGAGGTAAGTGCTTTCCTCGTTTTTTCTTTCGTTTTTTTTTTTTTTTTTTTTTTCTTTTGTACATGTGCTGAGATAGCAGAACTTTTTCCTCAGATGGAGAAAACTAAATCAAAGAAGAGAAGTTGTTTATTTACAATGCAATAAATATGTCAGTTAAAGTTAAAGTCGCTAAGGGGATCTGAAAACTCGCTAAATATAGCGACAAAGTCGCTAAGTTGGAAACACTGTGTCACGGTGGTGGACGGACTCAGGCACAGACTGAGGTAGCACGGTTCAACAATACTTTATTAATCACTCCGGTGCGCTATGTACACGTGAAGGGGGGGGGAACACCAGGGTCCCGGGGATCAATAGGCCGGGGAAACACACTTCTTCACACTTGCTCCGCTCCTTGTCCAAACACTCCTCACACGAGCAACCCATTCACACTCACGGGGTCCAGGAGTCAAAACAGGCGGGTCCAGATAAACCTATAAACATAGACGAGGGTAAGTCGGCGGCAAGCACGGGAACAACTGATTCACAATGAAGCCAGGCAATACTGACGAGGGTTACTCAATATTCCAGCGACGAATAGCTCAGAGCCCCAGCCTTAAGAAGAGCCAGAGATCAACTGCAAATCACTCGAGATCAGCTGCAGGTGCGTGGGCCAAGGGCGGGAGCCCAATCAGAGCTCCGTCCAGGCAGACAGGTGGGAGAGAGAGAGAGAGAGAAAAACAACAAACACTTGTGGCCACACTGGGCTGGCCGGGGAGGCACAGGGACCATGACAAGTTGTTCCATTAGCACAAACTAGTGGTTTACATAAACTGCGTTTGCAATGAAGCCAGAGCCAGTGAATGTAAGTCTAGCATAACTGAGGGTTGACCTCAATCGACTAAGTAAATTTTAGCGACTCGAATGACTGAGCTGGATCATTCATGGCCATTTATTTACACAGGAATACTACATTTGTCTTTATCAAGCTTGCACTGTTTCCCAGCCATCTATCTTCTTCCACTTATCCAATTCAGGGTCATTGTTGGGGTGGCTCGTGGATTCAAACCCAGGAAACTTCCTGTCATAGTCCTGGGATTTTTGAGCTTGGAATTTTGAACATTTTTAGTTTTGTACAATCAGTTGGGTTTTTTATTACTCACAAAATGAGTTTGATGTCTTTAGAATCTCTTTAGTTCCAGTTTCCATTTGTACTAGAGATTTATTGTTCCTCAACGTTTGATTTCCTTTTATTCACCAATCTCTGTGGTTTCATAGTTTCAGGTGTTTATTGTTTAGATTTTTGTGTTCTTTGTTCCCATTAGGTAGTTGTTTTCCTTTTCTCATAACCTTAAGTAGTTTCTGCTGTGTAATTAAAAACATTTTTTTTGTTTACCTAGTTTGCCAGTGAGTCCTGCATTTGGGTCCTGTTTCTTCCAGAACCATGACACTTTTTTGTTGTTGCTGTGAGGCAGTGATGCTAACTACCACACCAACATACCATCCTAAAATGGTTTAATGTGATTAATTATAGTTTTTCAACCATCCATCCATCTACCAATCACCATAGGGCTAGATGCATGCTACATTCTGGGCCGTGTCAGTAATCAGTTTTCAGTTATTTTTTTGGCATCAATGTTCCACCAAATCATATGTGGCTGTTTTAGACAGGATGCACTGCCTGAAACTGCACCTGTCTCTAAAACCACTAACCTTATCCACACACACACACACACACACACAAAACATTGTCCAAATACCCCAGCAAGTTTGTCTGCGGCCCGCTTGCCCATCTGCTCTGGATGCTCAGATGTCAAATTGCATGTGCCTCAGGATATCTCTGAACTCTAGTTTAGGTCTGACATGGTTTTTTGTTTTTTTGATGAAAAAGATAATGTAAAAATTATTAACTTCCCGCTAACCATTGGCCACAATGAGTTTTAAGAAACACCCCACAACAGCACACATAAAATAGGTCTGGGAGAAATTACAAATATAATACGTCTATAAACAAATATCTGCATATGACCACACAGATATCTGTAGGTAGGGGACATGACTTTTGGTTCTAAAAGCTTTCTGGTTTCTGGTCCGCTTCTAGTTCGGTTGGTACTGACAGCCAGTGGCTTTGTTTGTGAGCTTGTAAAAAGGTCATGTGAAGTGCAGAAGACTAAACGTTTTTCCCAAATCAACCTCAAACTACCGGCTGACAGTTTTAGCTTCTTAATAGCTCTTTGTATTCATAAACAAGAACTAGTACACAACGTTTTGGCTCAAATGTTCTTTAGTTACAGCCCTGAAAAGCAGACCATGTTCCAAGAGGCTGACACCAACGTTACAGTGTCCTCCTCATGATTCTGCAAGGGCTTGGATCTGCTTGGAGAGCGCCAAACATAGCACTTTCTTCACTTTTCTTTTCTTCTGTGTTGCAGTTTTTAATAACAAAGCAGTTCATCATTTTCTCCTCATGTGGATGTCGCTTTTTTGAGAGAGAGAGAGAGAGAGAGAGAGAGAGATTTTTAATGTGTGTGAGTGAAACAAATCCTTTCAGTTTACTCAAGTGGAACTAAACGAGTATAATAGGATCACCCACTTGTCCGTGTTGTCAGCAGCTCTTCATGATTGAGTCAGCAAGCGAGTATTAACCTGTAACCTGGTCTAAGTTAGATTGCAAATACATCTTACCTTTACAGTTTTGCAAATTCTAACTGGCATGAATCCTTTTTGCCAGTGACTTTCATCATCTATTCGCTAACTTTGTCTTTTCAGCGCTGAGCTGGTAGCATGCAGTTTACACTGTGAGATCTGAGACAACAACATAGAGCTAAAAGGCTTCATAGAGTGAAGGAAAAAGCTCATGCCTGTGTCCTCTGCTACTCCGATTCAGTCATCTCACGTGTGTTTAACCTCTGTGTAGGAGAGGATCCTCTGTCAGATAGTGAGTGTGACCTGGACTCTGTGGCCGGTGTGCTGAAGCTGTACTTCAGAGGCCTCGAGCCTCCTCTCTTCCCCTACGACAGCTACACTCAGCTGCTGGAGTGTGTCCGTAAGACCCCTTATGTAACTTCTCTATGTGTGTGTGTCTGTTTTCAGATTGTGTACTGGTTTCACTTGGGCTTTTTCATGTCTGCTTTCAGTTACTCGAGTATTTCTGGAACATTATAGTTCCTAGATACTTTCTCAACCTTGGTTAAGCTGACTCAGCCCGTCGCGTACTGTGCAGTGAACCATTTTTTGCCTGTGATCCTGTTTATCTTGATATAACTTCACTGATGCTCAAACACAAAGCAGCAAAAACAATGCAGCGTTGATGCAAAAAGATGCAACTTATACAGTTGGTTCTTGCAGCGCATAGTTTGCTGTGTGTTTATCCCTTCCACTATCTCCCTGTTATTTCTGTAGGTCTCTTCCCAATTCAGTTTTTTTATTTTTCCAGGACAGATGCTCTGAGTCACAATTTGCACAGCTAACCAGTGCTGCAAACCTGCCTGGGGGTTGTTTACTCCCCTTAAATTTGTAGATTTTCCATTAGTGGCATAGCATAATCAATCCATCCTCCTCGCCTCTTTCTTTAAGGAAGGATTTTGGGTGAATTTTGGTCAATGCAGGCTTGGAAAAACTTAAATGCAACAACTAAAAGTTTTAGTTCATCAGGTCATTTTGTTTTCTTCCTGTCATCAGAAATCGAGGAGGAGGTGGAGAAAGCCGTCCAGATTAAAACGATTGTCTCGACCTTCCCGAGGCCTCTCCTCATCGTGATGCGTTACCTTTTTGCTTTCCTCAACCAGTAAGTTGCACCAAAACCCAGTGTGGGATATTTTCACATATCAGATATGTGCCATGCTCATAAAACTGCACACTCGTGCCAGAAATAGAAAGTCACCATGTGCGTGTTTGTGTTTCTCTTTTTTTCTCAGTGTGTCTCAGTACAGCGACGAGAACATGATGCAGCCCTACAACCTGGCTGTTTGCTTCGGTCCAAGCCTGCTGAGGGGGATGGATTCTGATGACGCTGTTGCTAGGCAGCCACAGGTTAACGACCTTGTCAAGACCATGATCCTTCAGCATGACAGCATCTTCCCCAGCCAATCGGAGCTGCCGGGCCCTGTTTACGAGAAGCACATGACTCTGGAGCAGGAGTACTGGTGAGAGGAGTACGCATTGATAAAAATGTTGTTTTTGCTGCAAAAAGACAACAACTCTAAGTTCTTAACAGACAGCAATTTCAGTGAACACAACGCAAAGTAAGAAAACAACTTTTTCAGTTTGACATCAAAAGCAGCGAGTTGCGACCTGCTAGTCATGAAAATAATGTTGTCTAGTCCCTTTGTTAACCCTTTGTTTAAGCCAACGTTCATTGCATTGGCTGCCCCTCACAAACCGATGGTTTGAAATGCAGGTGGGTGGGGCTCTTTGTTTACATCAAACTACAGAGGACTGATTTCAAAGACACCCTGAAAATCAAAGTGTAAAAGTTCTGCAGCAGGCTAGTTCATTTTGCAGAAATTTAATTGTAGCAACTCAAAATGGTACTCAATTTGTATGCCCCCACCTGCTCGTATACATGCATCACTATAAATGAGATGGTGGATAGTGTCCTGGGGATCTCCTCCCACATCTGGACCATCACTGAGCTCCTGGATAGGCTGAGGTGCAACCTGGAAGCATCAAATGGACGGAAACATAATTTCCCCGAGGTGTTCCATTAGGTCAGGTGGGGTCCTCAGGCCACCACATGAAGTCTGTTTCACATTGTTGGTCAGAGACATTCACACCAGTGTCCTGCTGGAGGTCATTTTTAAGCTCTGGTAGTGCACAGCCTGCTCCTCCTTGCACAAAGGAGCAGATATCTGTCCTGCTGATGAGTTAAGGACGTTCTACATCCCTGTCCAGCTCTCCTAGAGTAACTGCCTCTCCCGGAGTCTCCTCCATGCTCTTAAGACTGCGAGGAGACACAGCAAACCTTCTGGCAATGACACATATTGATGTGCCATCTTGAGGAGTTGGACTACCTGTGGAACCTCTGTAGGGTCCAGGTATTGCCTCATGCTGCCAGTAGTGACACTAAACTAATGCAAAACTAGTGAGAAAAACTAAAAATACGAGGAGGGGAAAAAATGTCAGAGGCCTCCAGCTGTAAAAGCATTTCTGTTTTAGGGGTTGTCCCATTGTTGCCCCTCTAGTGCATTACCACCAAAGCAACTGAAACTGATTAATACCCCCTCTGCTACAAAACTGAGAGGATCAATATCCCAGAAATTCGGCTGATGTTTGATCCTGTACTCGGATTAAAAAGTGTACCTTTGGGCATTTTTGAGCAGTAAATTAAGTAAATACATAAAAGTGCCTATCACGCTCAGTCTGAAAAGATATTTGTTGAAGTATTTACTGTCGTCAGTAAATAATTGGGCAGCAGCCTTTTTGCTCCAGAGATTTGTTGTTCATGTCAAACTTTTAAGACTCAGGCTGAGATGGTTCCAAGTACATAAAGCATCTTCGCCCCTCAGCCCCCTTTTCATGGTTCATCCTCTTGAAACAGAATTTCATGCCACGCCAAAGGCACTTCTGTGTAGCTCATAATGCTTTGTGTAAAAACATAACGCTTAATGCTATTAAGCCGATTGCTCGCTAAAATGGAACACTAGCCTCCAGGCTAACCCCCTACAACCCAAAGTCAGTCTGTTTCCTTCATGATCTTTTTATTAAAAATCATTCAGTATGACATTAGACCAAGCCTGAGGTTTTAGGGTCATTTGGGAAATCTCACAGCAGTATGAAGTCTTGCATAAAGAGAGGCTGTGGTGTGACAGTTAGCGGAAGAGAAGAGGAACCGAGCATGACTTTGGTTTTTCTGCTTTTCTGCAGTGAACCAATCACAGAAGAGGGAGATGGGGAGACTGAGCATCTGCCCAGTGAGGATGGTCAGTACGCATAAGCACCAACCCTGTCACATTATTGTACTGTTACACCACAAAGGTACATTATAACCTTGCTTTGTGTGTCTGCTGGTGTGTACAGAATGGGAGGCGGTGGCTATGTTTGACTACGTGGCGAGATCCCCGGCGGAGCTTTCCTTCAAGCAGGGAGAGCCTCTCATCCTTCACAGCAAGGCCTCTTCTGATTGGTGGCGAGGAGAGGTGGGAGGGGTTAAGGGTCTCATCCCTCACAAGTACATCAGTGTGCTGGAAGGGTGAGTGACATTTCTATGTCACATAACCACTGCCAAAATGAAATTTCATGACACCCTTAAGGCATCATTATCATTTCATACAGAATTTACTGTTTTTGCCTGCTATTCAGGTCAGTTTATTCAGTGCCACAATTCAAAGTGAAATTAAGGCAAATCGGTTTCCCTGAGTGAGCGCCACGGCAGCCTGCAGTATGACTGGATAGATTTTCTTTAATAACTCATACATTTTGATACTGTTAAGGTTTAAAGTTAGGAGTATGGCTGCTTTGAACGACAAGTGCCGACACGGGCACCTTGGGTAATTCGATTCACTGAACTGGACCTCTCCATTACAAATGGCCCCACTAATATTCTTTACCAGTTAAAGTGACAGGAAGTGACAAAATGAAAGAAAAACAGCGTCTGTGTGTGTGTGTATGCTGATTGGATGCCATTAAATCAGATAAACTGGTAGAATTTAAAACCCACAAGTGGAGAGAGAAAGTATTTCAGCATCAATTCATATTCTCTGCTTGTGTGTAGGTGTCTGAACTGCATATCTAATTCATAGCGCCTTATACCAATCCACAGTTATCTCTAATACAGATATGAAGAGATAACAGTGCTATGATATCCAACATTTATCAAAGTTAAAAACTGTGGCCTCAAACATTCCCAGGAGGGTGATTAAATATCAGTGCAGACTAAGCACCATCAGGACATCACAAGTTTCTCAAAGGTCATTTTCTTTTTTGAGGAGCTGTTGCTTTATTTTGAAGTTATTTTGTTCTTGTCACACATAAGTTCACCTCTGCTGCTGGTCCCTCCTACAAAACGTTTGTTGCTCAGTCTTCATCCCATATTTAAAACTGTACTGCTTGTGCTTTCTCTCGTGAAATATATCTCTCTCTTCTTCTCCTCCCTTAGGTCAGATCGAGGGAAAAGAGAAGAAGGAGGAGGAGGTGGAGGCAGCACTGGAAACCTGACAGCAGAAGATCCACAGACAGAGAACACAACCCGGTACACAGAAGCATACACAGACGAACAAACACACTCAAATGCACACTGCGGTTTATTAAAAACATGTAATAGCCATAAACATCTAAGTACACAAACTCATACGTCTGCCCAGCTCCACATTTTTGTACAAAGAAGCATATAAGCTCGTGTGCGTAAATAGACTTGAAAGTTCAGAAGTTTCTGTGTGTGTCTTCACAGGATGCGGGTGAACAGCGATAGCGCTTCGTTGCCAGGACGGCAGAGAGGAAGTGAGGGGAGCCCTAGTCGAAAGCCACCAACCTCCCCCGCCACACGACACCTGCCAGTGTAAGACTCGCACCTATCTTGACGCACTGCAGGCCTCATGCATGTGCAGCGTTACTCAGATTGATATAAATTAGGTTTGCAGCCAGTTGAGACTGTGGATAAACTCTGTTCAGGAAAAAACTGCATGAGGGGAAGTAATGTACACGTGAGAGCCACGAAATTTTTGCATTACATTTTTTGTACAGCACCACATCATCCTCTGTTTGGACTGCTTACTGAGAGTTACAGTGGGAGAAAATAAAACTGTCATTATCTATATACGTGTGCATCTATCTATACAAACAATGTGCAACATTACCATTTACATAGTAGTACACAGTCTTTATTTGCATACATCTGGTCATTCGCAAACTGAAGGCATATTACATCCACTGTAATATCTCATTTTTTTCCACTTACAGTCAGGTACATTCAGTAATTTTTTTAGGTTATGTATTACAAAAAACTGTATCATAAGTCTACACAGAACTTGAAACAAACTGATGCATTCTCATTAACTTTCCCAAAGTTTTACAGCTTCTTCCAGAGTAAAGGTGCACGCTTCTCACCTGGCATTGACAGCTGAGTTAAACAGCAATCTGACAGCCTACACAATAATTCGCTTCAATTCAATTGTTTATTATATAGCACCCAATCATAACTCAAGGCTCTTAGTACCGTGAGGACCCTACAATGACGTCTATGTAAAAGTGTAAACTATTTAAGGGTGGGTGATTTTTCCCGAAGTGGTTGTGGCAATCACCAGCCAATCAGGATTGGTGGAATGAGACCGTTGCTTTTGAGAAATACGCAGGGAGGAGCATCCCATGGTGAGACTTTGAAACGAATGCTAGGATTGAGCACTCACTTTTAACAGGAAGAAACCTCCAGCAGAACCAGGCTCAGGGAGGGGCAGCCATCTTCCTTGACCAGTTGGGGGTGGGGGAGTTGGGGGAGGAATAAAAGACAAGCTGTGGGTGATTAATAATAAAAAATAATAATAATTAAATGCAGACTGGTGTATAAACACAGAGTAAAAAAAGGTGAACGGAGATGAAACACTCGGTCCATCATGGGAAGCCCCCAGCAGTCTAGACCTATTGCAACATAACTAAGGGAGGGTTCAGGGTCACCTGATCCAGCCCTAACTATAAGCTTTGTCAAAAAGGAAATTAAGCCTAATCTTAAGAGTAGAGTGGCTGTCTGTTTTGTTTTTTTAATGTTTCAGAACTCTTAATAACAGTGCACTATTCTGGGTTAAACTGGTAGTCACTACTCTTGTATTTTTTAGTTTTACTTCATGGTGCCGGTGTCCTTGTGTCTTTGTATCAGTAGCCCGACACACTGATGCAGAAATTTGTCCATTTGGCTTCATCTCCACAGTATTTCTGAGAAGAGCTGCAGCTGCTTACAGGTTTAGGCGGGAGCAGCACTTTCTGCTGCTGAGGATGAGGAATTTGTGGATTTCGGAATCAGATTGTGGAAAAGCAGAGCTACAGCATAGAAAGTAACATAGCAGGTCAGAACACTGCTTTCCACAATTGCACAATTCAGCTGTGGAATAAATGAGGCAAAGCCCAAAACTTTAGTCTTTATAGTCTTTATAGTCTTTATAGCGTGAGAAGATGGAGAGAAACTTTTCCAACACATTAAAGTAAGGTTCGGATCAGAGGTGGCATCTGCCCGTGTCTTTCAACATCTCTGTTAAGCTGTTTATGTTTTTTTCTTTCAGGTCTCAGGAGCGAAGGCACACGTTGGACACTCTGAGACAGGGAAACTTCAGACCCCCTGACAGACCTCCATTCATTCAGGCAGAAAGAACACCAATTGATAAGGTTAGCGGTGTAACATATTCAACCCTTTGTTAACAACCAAAACAAAAGCATTACATTACGAAAAATTCTAAAATGTGGGTATGACTTTTTATAAAAAACATCCAGAAGTTCAAATGTATGCACAATATGAAGCAGTAACTTTGCTGGTGGTGTTTTTTTACGATGTTTCATCTGACGAGTGTTAGCTTGCTAGTTTTGCTCGTTGACGTTAGATTTATATTAGAGACTTTTGCATTGTGGCTCACAGCTGCAGGTCTATTTTTGCTTTAAAATGTTAGTTTTAGAGTTGCATCTCTGTCCTGGCTTGCTTTACTGGGTGTTTATTATGCACTCACATAGTCTAAAAGTAGATGTTGGTGCAATTTATGAAGGTTGGTATTACTACATAAAGACTATTAAAAGCAGCCGTGGTGGGCTTTGGGGGTTTTTTTGCTCTTCTTTCTGGTTAACACCACTAATGCAACTGTGAGAAAGGCGGTTATATATATTCAGAACTGATGATTAGAGAGGGGAAGTACTTTTTATTTTACAGAGAAGGGCTCTAGATAGAAAAATCTGAAAATCCTCTGGAGCCCACTGAAACTCTGAGGTCTTCATCACGGCTGTTTTTATTAGTTCATTTCATTTATTAGTTCAGATTGCTTTAAAAAAATTAATTTAAACAATCAGTTGCCATATTTGTTCCAAGTGTCGCATTTTTGTCAACCTGCACAGTAACTTAACTAACCACTTACCACCACTGCAAACCATGCATGATCAATCACTGCTCTAAGGCATTACTATCATCACATAATTATTTCCCAGCATACAGTAATGTTTAATCAAAGCATGTTTTCACATAATAAGTGTGTGGTTGTGTAGCATTACTTCTTGAGAGCAATTTCCTCATACTCTTTCCATCCTTGTTAAACTGGACAAGTAACGCATGTGATAAAACACTCCAATAATCTAAACAAAGAATGACACCATCCATTTTCTTGGAAATGGTCCTTTATATCAGCGGTCCCCAACCTTTTTTGCGCCACAGACCGGTTTAATGTCAGACAATATTTTTACGGACGGGCCTTTAAGGTGTCAGTGATAAATACAACAAAATAAAATGATACGATCAAGACAAAAACTGTGGTATTTTGTAAATATAATAATAAACGCAAATTCACTGTGTAATTGTGTAACTTTATTAGCAGCGTCCTGAAATGCACCAACAACATTAAGAATAACATCCTCCTCTCTGCCCCTTAAAGCTCTCTGGTCGCTATGGTAACGCATAAATATTTCTTTCAAAATAAGACACACAACTTCAACACGGGAAACCGAGTTAACGATAAAAGCCCCCGAAAACCTTAAAATTTACACCCGAGCCACAACTCTGGCGGCCTGGTACCAAACGACTCACGGACCAGTACCGGTCCGTGGCCCGGGGGTTGGGGACCGCTGCTTTATATGATATTTGGATCACATCACTTCTTGATTCTGAGTAAGTAACTATGATGTTAGATGTGAGAGTGAATTCATTCTGCAGTGAGAACACCACCAGCAACTTATGTTGTTCAGTCAGTGGACTTTCTGTTAAAGTCTAGATTAAATTGACTTTGTATACAAAACTCCACCTTCAGAGTCGCTCAGTTATGAGATTCGAAGTTAGAGCCTTCACAAAAAAGTGATGAAAAAAAAGGACCTTCCAGTCTTTAACAGTGTCAGGATGCAGCAGTAGAATAATGCAGTATGTAACAGAAAAACTTTGATGTTCACCTCACCTCCTCCTCCTCCTCCTCCTCTCGCTCTCTCAGGAGATGATCAACCGTCAGATGAACTCGGTGTTCAAGGAGCTCCTGTCTCGCCAGCCTCCCTTGCAGGGGTCCGGCATCACTGCACCTGTGGCCACTGCAGCCCCTGCACCCTCCTCTTCCTCCTCTTCATTGTCCACCTCCTCCTCTGTTCCTCAGGCTGCCCCTGTGGCCAAAAAAGCAGGATTCGGTCTCAGGGGACGGGCCCTTTTCAGACCGGTGGACTGAGACTGAGGAGGGGACAGCCAGGAAATTATTGATTCATTGTCTGACAATGATAATTATCCCGCTGATGCCAATTGTGCATTTGGGAAAGATCTTGATTTTTTTTTCTTCTGTTTTTTCCCATTTTTTTGGACACGTGTATAATAAGTGAGTCTCTGCCATCTCATAGTGCCACTATTCTCTGTGCCGTGTATGTCCAGTGTGTCTGGTTTTGGTCTCTTTTTTTGCTTTGTTGTTGTTTTTTTATGGCCTGGTCTGCTTTTGTTCTCCATGCTTTTGGGATTTTTGAAGAATCAGGGATGTGACTTCACCAGACTGACTATTTAAACGCAGTTGCCATGATACTAACTGTACATCAACAACAGAAGACTAAAACTGCCCCCTAGCGGCAGGTCTGAGATCAGTTCACCCAAAAACCTTTTTCCTTATTTAAAAGAGAAAAGAAAACTGATCTGGGGCCTGTGTCTAGGAGTGCCTTCACATCTTTTACTCTACATGTTTAATTCACTTGAAAAGATCTGATAATTTTCAATTCTGCATATTATAATAAAAATGTGACCCAGGCAGATGTGTATGGAACCCAAAGTGTTCAGTATTAGCAGTAAAACATTGTGGCATGATAAAAAGAAAGTGCTCCCTGTTTCAATTCTAAAGGTTTGACGTGTCACTGCATAATAAAAATAATCTTTAGCAGATCTTAAAATTAAGTAAATAAAGCCTCAGATGAAATACAAAATACAACACATTTTATTGAGGTATTGAAGTGTGTGAAGAATTAAGTACTCCTTTACTGCTTTCATATGAAGTAACAGAAATAGTGTCCAGGTGCTGCTATTTAAATCCACCTGATTAACCGAATCAACAAGCAAGTGTCACCATGTATCATCTGCAATGATCTTGGGAGCCATCTGTTGCTGTCCATCAGTCTGGAAAGGTTTTTTTTACACATTCCAAACAGTCTGAAGTCCATCATTCTACAGTGGAAAGGAATATTTACAAGTGATAAATATTTAGGAATGTTGTCAATTTTCTCAGGAGTGAATGTCCCGGGAAATTTATCCCGAAGTGATATGAGCTACAACAGAGTGAACAGGCCTCATTTAGAAAGTTTAAGTTATTAGCAGTATACCTGGAAAAACACTGATCCAATATGGTTTGTATGGAACAGGAAATGGCCGATTTTAAACATGATTGATTATATGACATCAGCTAACTATTTCACCAGTTAACGAAAGTTTACTGTCTAACCCATTTGTTTTTTCCATCTGACTCTTTTTGGAGAACAACATGCTAGGCACATCATATTTGTTGCTTTATATAAAAGATGTTTATTGGAGTTACAGCAGTAGCTAACTTAGAATTGGTTTGGTTTGGTTAGCAGCTAACCCTGCTAGCTCAACAGCTAGCAAGGTTAGCTGTTAGCTGCTTTAGGATGGTAGCATACTGCTAAAAAAAAAGGTGAAAAACACCTCTGTCATTAAATAGTGTGTTATTGGAGAAAAAAATAATAAAACAAAAAGATTTTTTTTTAATATTTTGTGAATATTTTTTGAAAAATTCCTTTCAAGCTAAAAAAAAAAAGATCAAACAACTTTTTATAATGATTATATCCTAAATCATCTCACAAATTACAACTTAACATTTACATTTATTATTCTGTTGATTGTTTATTTCATATTAATTTATTGAAAACTGAACACTTTGAGACTCCGTGTGTGTTAGCTAGATACGCTGTTAGCATTGAGGTTGGTATACTTGGTCTTTGCATAACAGCATGTTGTGTTGAAAAAACACAGAGAAGAAAAACACATTCCCCTTCATATGTGACGTGGCCTGATATGTTGGCCAAATCTCAGGGCTTATGCAGAGTTAAGGACAGGCTAACTCAGGTTTGGCTTAGAAGGAATAAGAAAGGGTTTTCTCTCAGGTCTTAGGTCGACTTACTCTTCAGCTGGAAACTGTGCCCATGTCTCGAGAGCCAAAACGGCCCCTATATCAGAGAGGTGTCCGACTCTTTCTCTGATTTAAACTGTGAACACCATGGCGCCATTTTGGTGCCACGATTGAAACTCTTGTCTCATTCATCCACACTTTGGGCCCCCCTTGCTGTGTTTATGGCATCATCATAGGCACTATAAAACATGGACGTAGCTACCGTGATGTCACCTGTTGGTGTCTGAGGTCCCGTTTTGAAGCCACAAGATGAACATTTCTGTTGTCGCCATCTTGGTTGCAAGACACTGGCTCCAATGAGGACAAGCAGCAGTGAAACTGCTTGCTCATTGCTCAATATCTTGTGACTGACAAGTCGTTAGACAGTGCATGAGCAGAAAATGCCACTGCTAATCTTCCTTTTTGAGACATGATATAACCAAGATTTTACTTTTTATTATTATTGTATATGACCCAAAACAAGTGACTAAAGTAAAGTTTTACCCAAAGACCCCTACAGTCTTTTTCAACAACAGCTATTGCCATCTGGTGGCCTTCAGAGAGAATGCAGGTTTTTAGGCACTTCTGCATTGGCTTTATTTTTATGACCAGGAAGCATGTTTTTTCCCCACAGGTCCCATTCAAACGTGTTTCAGGATTCCTGCAGCGAGGTGAACAGCTCCTTTGACTCTAAAAGCATTTTAAAATCTTACATACATCATCTCACATTTTTTGTGTTTCAGTATTGGAAAAATGAAAGAAGAGTTGTTTTGTTTTCCCTTCTTTTATTGATTCTGCATCTATGGTTAAAACACCCTGTTGTTCTGGATCACTGTTTGATGATGTCACTAAGTTTACTGCGTCCAACTGTATATGTGGTTAAAAAAAATGAATAAAGATGACAAAGTGATGAATGGTTAACAGATTGTTGTTGTATTTAAGGGGATTGTTGTTCATTTGACTGGTGTGACTGCCACACGTGGTTCAGCTGAACTCGGGCATGATGGGGGTACAAGTGGTTGTGCTGTGCTTCTGAACATGGCTCTCCAGTAGTCACTCAAAGATTTTGCCTCTGGAAAAATAAGCAACCCCAACTTCCTGCATGTGACAGTCTCTCTTGCAGTCTGACTCATCACTGTGGTGAATCAGTGTTGTATTAATGTTAATTGAAACATGTTTACGACATAATTGGTCTCTGTGGTGCATGTGTCATTGTTTCTGTTTTAGGAAACCACACCAATTCTGTAATGCGATCATTCGGACCCGTCTGCTCCTTCTCCTAAAATAACCCCTTGACACAGCCACCCACGCACACACACAACCACACATAGAGAGCTACTGTACCGCATTTGCACTCCTGACACACTAAGTCGGTGTCAGACACTGTAGGTGTCTGTGTTGTGTCTCTGCATGTCCTGTAAATTCCACTTCAGCTTCGAGGGACATTGTGATGAAGCCGCTGAACTGATCTCATTGACATTTCAGATTAGCACTAAGCAGAGCACCCCTGCCCCATCTTTCTCTCTCTCTGAGGGTCTCTGTCAGTGAGAAAGGATTAAGATAGCATTTTGTTTTTAAAAAAAAGGTAAGTCAGACATGATTTATTCATATCTTTGCTGTCTCTGTGGTGAATCGTAAATCTTGAATTGAAAGTTTCATAGGACGCACCGATATATTTTTTCATAGAAATGTTCTAAATGCACGCATGTTAGATCCGACCACTGGCTGCACTGTATCTAATGCGACCACTGGCCGCACTGCAGAGCTTTCCATTTAAAAATGCCGTCTTAAAATTACCAGCTGCTATTTACAGATTTTGGACTGACTTCTTTTTCGGGAGGCTGAAGAACAGGTGGAAGTGCCAGAGCTCAGCTCGCTTTTACACTGGCCTGCAATCAGCTGGAGGAGTGAGTCTCTCTGTCTGTGGGTTGAATCTAGTTGGCTTCAACAATTCTGCGTGATTCGAATGCAAACATTTACATTTGCTTTTAGCGAAGATGATGATGGTGAGCGACGACTGCCTGGTGGAGTGTAAGATTGACGACAGCGATGAAGACGACGGAGGGGAAGAACAGATAAACACTCCCCCTCCTCCCCCAGAGTTTGCATCCAAATCCTCAACCCCTGCACCCAAAGCTCCAACTCCACCTGGAGCTCTGACTACACCCAGGGCCCCGACTCCACCCATAGCTCCAGCTCCACCTGCTGCTCCTCCTACACCAGCAGCCACTCGTCCTGTCAGCAGGGATCCTCGTGGTATCAACCAGCACCTAAAGGTCCTGATGTTTGTTCTCTTTATTATGAGTCTGCTTTGTCACAACATCTGCCCTTGAGTCCTAAAATCCAGATGTCACATGCATAGACACAGTCCTACCAGAAAATTGTTTTTTTAACCTTCTAATTGGATCTGACCAGTCTCAGAACTGTTATCTATATCTAAGACAAAATATCTGAGATAAAAAAGTATTTTGGGGGAATTTGTACACTCTTTATAAGACTATCTTGGTTTTTAAAATGCTGCACACTTGTGAGGCTACACAATCATTTTCACCCTCATTTTCCCATCCGACAGACAGATGTCCCTGTTTATTTTATTTTTTTCCTGGGTTTCTTTTTGGCTTTTTTGGGAGGGGGCTCTTTCTCTTTGGAAAGAGTTAAATGGGACAATCTATAGATGACACAAATAAAACCCCAAAGAACACAACAAAACAGCAGTGAAATAACCCTTAATGATTGAAAGAGTTAATGCAACAGAAAATCTCAGATAAGCCACACATGACACATTTCATTTTCCCAAACTTTGTGACATTTTGATAATAAAACGAATTTAAATCATTTTATATTGTTTTATTTTGAAGTTAACTACATTATTTTTAATCATTTTAAATATAACATTAAGCTGAGCAGAAATGCTGTGAATGGTATTCCCAGAGTGATTGCTCAGATACAGATATTCCAGATAATTTCCTGCTGCAAACATAGTTTCCAACATGAGTTGTCTGAGTGAAAAAACATAAAATATAATAAATTATTTCTGTTATAATGGAATATCTAGGAATAGGAATGAAATAGCTTTCAGTACAGATACACAAACCAAAACCTGCGTGTTCCCAAAGCACATTGTGCATGGTTGTCATGTTAAAGATCTAACTGATCAAGATAGCAGTTGAAACTATCCTGATAAAAATAGAATTAACTTTAGCTAGTTTATTGTGTTCAGCCTCAGCGTTCTCTCCTGTTACCTTTTACAGGTGGAGGTCAGTGATGTGTTGGCAGAACCCAGCAAACCTCACAGCATAGACCAAGTGTGGATTTACAGCGTCACTGGCTTTGAGAATGCTCGTATCTGGACGTACCAGTGCCTCTCCTTGCTTTTTGCTGTGCCCTGCGCTCTCGTTTGTGGCATTTTCCTGGCCATTCTTGCCTGCCTTCATGTCTGGTATGTTGGAGAGTTATTAAATATTTCTCCTCTGGACCCACATTGCTTTATCTGCAAATAACCACAAACACACATCCACAGTATTATTAGGATTATTGGCATGTTTTTTTTCCTAGCAAGAAAGAGTGTAGTTAGCCTCTAATGAAACATCAGACACAGCCTCTACTTTAAAACATGTTCAATATAACATTTGAGTGCATGGACTATATATCAGAGATGGACAAAGTTGTCACCTAACCCCTTACATATTCGTCTCTGCCCAGTTCATACCAGCATCCTGTTTTACTGTGTGTTTACAGTTAGGATTAGGACTAAGGAGCAGGGGCAGTTTTTTATGGCACAATTCACATGTGCAGAAATACGTTTGCAGACAGTCACATGTTTAATAGCTTTCTTTGCAGATTCCTGCTTGACATTATACCAATGTCACATGAATAAAACTCTCTTCTAGACACTGAGGAAGGTTCACTAAAATGAAACCTCAGTGGACTAAGGTCATAAGTATGGAAGAGCCCACTTTTTTTTTTTCCAGTGGCCCTAATCCTCTTCCATACACAAGCAAAAGAAACCTTATTTACAGTCTTGGCTATCCTGTTAGCAGTATTGCAGATGTCTCACTTATAAATATAAAAGGATTTTTGGGTCAAATAAGATTTTGTTGTTGTTGTACTGCAAGTGTGGTCACACCACAGCCAGCAGATATTCAGCAGTACAAATTTTCAGCTTTGATACATGCGCGCAGAAATGTCTCCAATTTGTGTGAATCTTTTGATTATGTCCTATAGATGATGAGATATGTAAAATCTTTGTAAATGTGCAGCTGTTGCAGCTTTGGACAAGTCTTGTGTTTTTGTTACTGGTGTTTAAACAATTGTTTCACAATTTATAGATTTATTTTTGCAAGCTGGTGAACTTCTGCCCCTCTTTACTTCTGAGAAACTCAGCCTCTCTTCCTGTAGCTGTTTGCCACATGAGTGTTCAGACACATTACACAAGTGTTTCTGCTGCCTAAGCCGTCTTCACTAACTTACTCTGATCTTTGTCTGTGCCCAGGTTTCTGGTTCCCTGCATACAGCTGAGCAACACTTTCCTTCCATGTCTGCGGTCCTTGTGTATGTGTGCCGTCAACGTTGTCATCTCTCCATTCTGTGCATCTGTTGCTCTCTGCTGCAGCCAAATTGCAATTTCACTGTCGAACAAGGACTGGATTCAAATGAAAGACAAAGACACAGTATGAATGCAAGATATGCACTCAGTGGGTGACTGAGTGAATGCTTAAATTGGGGGCCTATTTCTCATTTCTTTCTTTTTCTTCATGTTTTTTTTAAATTTATGTTTTATTAACCTGCTCTGTTAATCCTACTCAAAATGTTTTCTACATGTAAACCAATTTCTGCTATTATTTCCACCATCAGGCTATAAAGAAATGTACTGCTACTACTGCTACTACTATTATTATTGTTGTTGTTGTTGTTAATCATTTGATTTCTGGTTTATTTGTATGAAAGCTGAAACAAACTACAAATAAAAATGTCAAGACTTCCACGGGTATTTATTTATTTTGGGTATTTATTTATTTTCCAAAATGAAATAGATATGAGTGTAAATCAAACAACTTTCAAGAAATATTAAGGTCACTAATATTTTGTTTTTAGTTAGTTTTTTTAAAGTAGAAAGTTTACACATACTATAAAATATAAATGTTCAAATAATTATCTCGTCTTAAAAATAATTTATGAAGCAAAAATATAAGTCCTATTCATTTGTTTCAAACTTGGCTTTGGGGCTTTTTTTCAGCTTTTCCTAAAAAACTATGGATGATTTTCACAAATCAATCAGAACATTTAGATTGATTGCTTAATCAGTAGTTGAAGCATGCGAACTTAGTGTTAATTGCTTCGAGAGAGAAATTTTTTTTCCACAATTATTCCGAGCTTCCCTGAAGCCCTTGAAGGCATCGTTTAATACGTAACTACCCGGCATGCACTTCGCCGTCGCCATTTTTCTTGTTGTGATTTGCGAGGTACGCTGTCTTTACAGTTCTGGAAAAGTCTCTGAGAGATTTTATTATTAATCTTGTATTTGAACAAATATCTTTTTAAGCTCATTTTGAAAACATGGCGCAGTACAAAGGCGCTGCCAGTGAGGCTGGCAGGGCCATGCAGCTCATGAAGAAGCGTGAAAAAGAAAGAGAGCAGCTGGAGCAACTAAAGCAGAAGATTGCAGAGGTTTGGAACTTCTCCCCCTTGATTATAACAAGTTCAATAATAGTTCAGTGTCAATGAGAGCTACTTTAGCCGTTTATAAGTGGTCAAAACGACAGAACGCAGTCGCGTAAGGCCGGGAGCAAAGCGAGTGAAGGACAGTGGCGGAGCCAGGAAATTGTCCGTGGGGTGGCCAGGATGGATCTGTGATGATTTTAGAAGGCATACATCTCTCACAAAATATTGTATTGCTATTTAAGCTCCTTAAGCTACACGCCTGTACAATATTTGAATCTAGGTAGTGGTGGCAAAGATCAAATGATATCTCTAACATTTTTTCTTATTTGTGCAGATAAAGTAACAAAGAAGCACAATACAAATGTAGCACCACTTATAGACAGTTGTACTGTGTATTACTACTGTGCTGAGTTTAGCTTATGGTGATCAGCAGTATTATGAGCTAATCTGCTGTGTCATCAAGATACACAGACACAGATACATAATTAACTTTTTTTTATGTAGTTCGATCCAGGTATTTATACACGAAACAGACTACTTTACCGTTATAATAGCATAAAACATGGGAAAAAAGGTTTAAAATTAGACATTTGTCCAAATTTCTGTTTGAATTCTAAGATTTTTGAGACAAAGGCTGTAAGGGCTCTCTGATCTGTTCTAATATTGTGACCACACCAGGATAACAACATGCCTGACCTGCTCTTCACTGAGCCTTCACTGTGTGTGTGTGTTTTCTCATAGGACAACATGGTCAAGTCCAACATTGACAAGAAGTTCTCGGCTCACTATGATGCTGTAGAGGCAGAGCTGAAGTCCAGCACAGTTGGTGAGTGTGTTGTGTTATATTTAGATTAGGATGATTTGTTTCTGGCATTCTTGCTTACTTTTTAATTTACCTGTTGTGGTTTTTGTTTGTTTCTTTGTTCTCTTAAATCTCTTGATCAGGTCTGGTGACACTGAATGATATGAAAGCCAAGCAGGAGGCGCTGGTAAAAGAGCGAGAGAAACAGCTGGCCAAGAAGGAGCAGTCCAAGGAACTCCAGCTGTGAGTTTTTCTTACTGATGCTCTGGGGCCTCTGTTACGATCCAGGATTCAGTCTTATCTGGTTAAATTCAAGTTTCACCCTGGGCGAGGAAAACAGCTGGATTTCCAGTAATTTAACAACAACTACATTTCCAGAAATTTGCGTCACCGTTCCCAGAAGATCAGCCAGACTTCTGGGCGTGGACATTTGGAGGAGGGTCTAAAGTTTTTGTTTTTGCCCAACGAGCACAGATGGACATAGATTCTTAAACACCACTTTATTACTTGATTCCTATTGTCTGCGAATGGTTTTACAGCAGTTTTATTCTATGAGCAATAATTAATTAATTATTAATCAATTAATATATGATCCTAACATAGCACCTGTTTGTATTTGCTTACCTCATATCAAACTTGCATGTAGACTAAGCCTACGTTTGAATTTTCTTTTAATATGAATTCTTTATTCTCTTAAACGGCACCGATGCTGCAGAAATAATTGATTGCTATCCATCAGATTCTCTCATGTCCTATTGATAGAGTTGTGATATTGATAAGTCTGTTGACTCACACAGTCAGTTTTGTTTTCTTTCTTCTGAATATAGCAGCTGTTTTCCAGTCTTACTGACCGGAGCAGTTAAAGTGCACATTTTTAATACTGTAACACTCCACAGTGCTTTTCCTCACACTCACATCGCCGTGTGAATTTCAGTTTCTATTATGTGTTTTACCTCGTCATATTTTCCTGCACTATAATTTGATCTTCTTTTATGAAATCAGTCGCTATGCTGCGAGGATACTTATCCATATTTGCGATTAGTTAGATGCAACCAGGGTCAGCCCTGTCGTGCGAATGTGCAGGGGAAACGCTGAAATTAATGAGAGGATTACCCAAGTTAGGATAAGTGTATCCAGATAATGTAGCATCTGGTCTGTGGCTGATCTAACTCTCCTTGGTGGTGTGGTGTGTGAATAGAATAGAATAATCCTTTAATTGTCCCACAAGGGGAAATTTGGTTGTAACAGCAGCCAGAAAGACACATATACAAACAGGACACAGAACAGAAACATACACAATTTTTCTTAGATATTTACATTAAGGACAATGGTTACTATAAACAGAGTACTGTACAGTTATTAAATTAAATAAAATTAACTACAGATAAGAGGCAAACCAGGTTGTAGTGCGAATTGGTTGATTGAATTATTGCAATTACAGCGCAGATGTAAACATCTGTGATTGTTGGGAGCAGTTTTGATTGTACAGTCTGACAGCTGCAGGGAGGAAGGACCTGCAGAAATGTCCTTCCTCATACAACATACAACACTGTAAAAAATGACAGATGCCACCACAGAGTCATAGAAGGTCTTCAAAATCGCTCCCTGTACTCCAAATGACCTCAGCAGGTAGTCTGCTCTGACCCTTCCTGTAAAGAGCATCAGTGTTGTGGCTCCAGTCCAGTTTATTATTCAGGCAGGTGAACACCCAGATACCTATAAGAGTCCACTATCTCAATGTCCACTCCCTGGATGTTCACTGGTGTCAGTGTGGTGGGTCTGCGTCTCCGGAAGTCCACCACTAACTCCTTGGTTTTCCCAGCGTTGATCAGCAGGTGGTTCTGCTGACACCAGTCTACAAAGTCCAGAGTCCACTGTCTGTACTCTGAGTCGTCCTCACCTGGGATGAGGCCGACTATGGCAGAGTCGTCAGAGAACATCTGTCGGTGGCAGCGTGGGGAGTTGATGGAGAAGTCTGCAGTGTAGAGGGTGAAGAGGAACGGTGCCAGCACAGTTCCCTGTGAGGCCCCCGTACTGCAGACCAGCGTATCAGAGACACAGCCCTGTGACCTCACATACTGTGGGCGTTCTGTGAGGTAGTCCAGTATCCACTGGGACATGTGGTGGTCCACTCCCGATAGCTCCAGCTTGTCTCTCAGAAGTCGTGGCTGGATGGTGTTGAAAGCACTGGAGAAATCAAAGAACATGATCCTCACAGTGCTTCCAGGCTTCTCCAGGTGAGTCAGAGCTCGGTGAAGGAGGTAGATGATGGCGTCCTCCACCCTGATGCCAGGCTGGTAAGAAAACTGCAGCGGATCCAATGAAGAACTCACCAGGGGGCGCAGATGGTTTTGAACCAACCTCTCGAGGGTCTTCATCAGATGCGATGTCAGGGCTACCGGCCTGTAGCTGCTGAGGTCCTTGGGATGGGAGGTCTTTGGTACTGGTACCACACAGGAGGTCCTCCACAGCTGTGGTACTTTCCCCAGTGACAGGCTCAGGTTGAACAGATATCCTAGGATGCCACACAGTTAATCTGCGCAGCACCTCAGGAGCCTGGAGCTGATGCCATCTGGACCTGCAGCCTTCCGCACCTTGATCTTGCGAAGCTCGTTCCTCACTTGAAGTGCTGAGATAGAAAGAGTGGATTTTGGGGGAGGGGGGTGTATGTTTGAGTCCACAGAAGCCGGGGGTGGGTGTAATGACTGGGAGCTGGGAGGTGTGAAGTCCTGTGATGAAAGACAGGCAGGCCCTGAAGATGAGGGAGATTGCAGCAGGGGGGACGATGCTGGGAGAGGGGTGGGTGGTTGATCAAACCTATTAAAATATTTATTTAGGTCATTCACCCACCCCAAGTCTCCTGCAGCCTGGGGGTTGGTTTTTGTCCTGAGATTGTCTTCAGGCTGTTCCAAACCCCTCTGAAGTTGTCCTGTTGCAGCTGCTCTTCCATCTTCCTCCTGTAGTTTTCCTTCCCTTGCCTTATCTTCCATTTCAGCTTCTTCTGAACAATTCTCAGCTCCTGTTTGTCTCCAGATCTAAAGACTCTCTTCTTCTCCTTGAGGAGAGCCTTAATTTCAGGATTTATCCATGGCTTGTTGTTAGAAAAACACCGTACCTTTATGATGGGTACGGTGTTGTCCACACAGAAGTTCATGTAATCTGTAATGCAGTCTGTGATGCTGTTGAGGTCATCCTCCAGGGGGCTGCAGAGGCTGTCCCACACAGTAGAACGGAAACAGTCCCTCAGGGCCTCTTCAGTCTCTGCCGACCATTTGCTTAATGGGTGTTTCACAACTGTTTCTCTGTGTTCTAGAGGTTTATACACAGGCTGGAGATGAACCAGGTTGTGATCTGAGCCCCCCAGGGGAGGGAGAGGTGATGAGCTGTATGCCTTCTTGGTGTTGGCATACAATAAGTCCAATGTTTTATTGTCTCTGGTGTGGCAGGTGACGTACTGGGTGAAGGTGGGGAGAGTGGAGGACATGTGATGTGATTAAAGCCCCCAGAGATCAGGAAAAGGGCCTGAGGGTGCTGTGTTTGGAGTCTGCTGGTTACAGTGTGCAGGACCTCACAGCCTGCTGTAGTGTTAGCAGAGGGCGGGACATACACAGCTATCACAATCACGTGTGTAAACTCTCGCGGTAGATAGTACGGTCTCATGCTAACTGCTAGCAGCTCAATGTCCTTACAGCACAGCGTCTCTTTGATAGATAAACGCCCAGAGTTACACCATCTATCGTTCACAAACACAGCCAGACCCCCTCCTCTCTTCTTACCACTCTCCGCTGTTCTGTCGGCCCGGATCAGATGAAAACCATCTATGTTTACGTGTGAGTCCGGAGTTAGCGCAGTTATCCACGACTCTGTGAAGCGCATCAGGCTGCGCATCAGGCTGCACTCCCTGTAGCTCCTCTGATGTCGGGTAAGAGCCGCTAGTTCGTCTACTTTATTGGGGAGAGATCTCACATTCCCCATAATAATAGATGGAATCGCTGGCCGGTACCTCCTAACTTTACTGCGACGCCCGATCCCGGCCCGAGTACCGTGTCTCTTCCTCCTCACCTCGTGGGGGATGTTGGCTTGCTCGGCGGTAGGCAGGGCAGCGGAGGCTCCGAGGGTAGAGTAAACAATGGGAGGTCGGACCTCCACGCGCTCTCCGGACACAGACGCCGTAAAAAATATGATAAAGAACACGATTGTCCATAGAATTCTGAGCTCCATTGTGGGGACAACAGTCCAAAAACAAGAAACACAAGAACAACAAAGAAACAAATATTAAAGGGAAAAAAGGACTCGGTCAGGCTGGAGCTGCTGATACTGGCTGCCAGCTCGGAGCGGCGCCGGAAGTAATGACAGTAAATGTCAGAGAACCAGCTGTGGGGTGTCCTTTTGTGTACTGCTTAATGATGTGGTCTAAAAGGAAGCGTTCCAGCAGCAGTGGTTCAAACCCTGCTCCCTCCAGAAGAGGTCGCCAAATGATCACATTTTAAAAAAAAAAAGTTCATTTATTTATTTCCTTTCTTACTTTTAACCTTCTACTTGTGAGGGACCCACACATTTTTCAGGCTAATAATATTCATGCATTCTGGGAAATAATTGCTAAACATAAATACCAAACATTTAAATACCAGATTACAAAATTTGCTATCTTTGAGTTTTGGACTAAAAGTTGTGGAAGATGTCATCTGCGTCACAGAAAATTGTGATGTACCTTTTTTGTTTTGTTTTATTGTTTACTGGCTTATCAAACTATTAAAATGTCCTAATTTACATTGATGGATAGTGAATGTAGTTCCTGAGTTCAGTTCTTCTGAAATGTATCTGATGTGTGTACATCCCATGGAAATTGTTAGCTTTTTGGTAAGCAACACGTTACCCTTCTACTTCAGGAGCTTCCTCGCTTCAGTTATGTGCACTGTAATAATTTCACTTCAGCTGAATTGAAATCAATGTTTTCTTTTTTTAAATCTTGGCTGTTAGTTTCCGTGCAGATGAAACAGAAAGAATGCAGACTGTGCACCGACCTGCAGATCCTGTTTTTGAAAAGTTGGGCTTCTTGGAAACAAACTCTTCTAAATTTTTGCTTTTAAAATTCTCACCAGATGCCTCACATGTGTATTCTTACTAAGTTGGCAGTAATTCTGCATTTGTGAACAAATGCTGCCAGATCATTAAATACAGGCAAGTTCGTTTTGGTCAACAGAAAGAACAAATTCAGTGCACGTGTGTGTGAACAGTTTAAGGAAACTCTAAGCAGTCCCTCTAAGGACCCAAATAAAATACAGATGAATAACACTCCTTGGTGCTGTCCAACCTGAATTGCGTTGCCAAACATATGAAACCTACAAGCAGCTTATCACAGCGTGTAAACAGTAAATTTTCTTTTCTGGGCTCTAGCTCAGCTCAGCCAAGCTCAGCAGCAAATAATTGTTTGACTGTAAGTATTTGCTTTCACGGACACCCTCTTGTGTCTCGATGGGTCAATATTTATATTTTCTCTTCTCTTTCCAGCAAGCTCGAGAAGCAGAAAGAGAAAAAGAGAAAGGAGGAGCAGAAGAGGAAAATAGCCAGCTTGTCATTTAATCCCGAGGACGAGGAAGAGGAGGAGGAGGATGAAGAGGAAGAGCAAGACTGTGAGCATTCGTTCTGTTTGGGACGTTAAGGCCTCAGTCATCTGAAGCAGTTTTCTTTCTTTATCTGTGACTTTGTTTAAAATCTCTTCTAAATCTGTTAGATTAGGTCAGAGCCTTACTGCTGAAATGAACATGTTCAGACCGAGCCCTGCAGGGAGACTAATCTGAATTCCAGAAACGGCAGAGATCTCGTTATACTTGTTAAAGGTTAATTTGAACTTGTTGATTTGTCGCTTCTCTTTTTGTGAACTATACAATTAGTTATACGTCACTCCTTACAAGTCGTTTAGATCATCAGATTAGAGGGATTGATAATACTCAGTACTGCTGGCCAGACCCCACGTGCAAGCATAAGATTTATATTAAGAGCAGCAGTGGTGCAGGAGCAGCCAAAGTCTTTTCTGTGTGTTCATACAGATTAAAGGTAACAAAACACCCCACTCAGAGATTTCGTCACCACCGTGAGGCAACACCACCATCAGTGCAGACTGATGGTGGTGATCACAGTTATTTTCTTATTGCCAAATAAAATTCCAGAAAGATCAAAAGTTAATGTGCGAAAATCTTGAGCCACCCCTCAAAGATGGCCTCAGTTTACGGCTCCACGATGGGGTTTCAGTCATGATGGCCTTGTCTATCTTCATGTATACAGTGACTTGGTTTGGTCTTTCTCATTAGAGATTGTAAGAGTCTTAATTAGACTTAGTGACAAACACAGTCTTGGATTTTAAAGTCTGCTTAATAACTGTGATTTTTTTTCCTTGTACTGCTAAAACATAAATAATCTAGATGTCACATGATTTCTTATTGATCTTTGGTTTTGTCTTGTAGATCCAGTCAAGAAGAAAAAACTGGGGAAAAATCCAGATGTGGACACAAGTTTCCTGCCTGATCGAGACAGAGAGGTGAGGTGGTGTAAATCACATTAACTCCATGAGCGTGTGATAACATAATATGGTTGCACTTCTGGCTATTCTTAGCTCTGCATGTATGTTCAGCTGTGCTCTGTTTTACCTGGCAAGCTGCCAGACACTGCAAATCTTAAGAAACGCGAAGGCTAAGAAGTGATGAATGATTACCTCTCCACAAGTAGCTCCACTTCACTGTCAGTTGTCCATGTCAGCAAAATAACAAACAGATTTCTGAATAATTGTAGCTCAAAAGTTAAGAGTTGGTGTCACTGTTGATCAGTTGGTGGTGTTGTCAATCTTCTGTAATCTGATCGTCTTTAAATGTAAAACTTGTTGGTAAGTATTTTTGCTCCACTGATGGGCTTTGTGTACTCAGGAGGAGGAGAACCGGCTCAGAGAGGAGCTCAGGCAGGAGTGGGAGCTCAAACAGGAGAAAATTAAGAGTGAGTATCAGGATTACAAAGTAAGTAATGATGATCACTTTAATGCTGAATACAAGGAGGCAGGCAGGAGCTACACAATGATCCATTTTGGATGTTTTCCGTGAGGACAGTTGACACTTTCCTCAAAGTGAAGTGCCGACCAAAGTGTTTTCCCCTGAGCCCAGCATGTTTTTAGTTCTTTGCAATGGGAGTGTCACTGTGCTAGTGGCAGTGTGACAAGGTGCTGTGCACATCGCTGTTTGCTCTGACCCAGCCGCCTAACCGTCATCTCACAACCTTTAAATAACAATGGGAACTGTTTTCCTCCTGAAATCCCCAGAGCCGTTGAATGAATGGCTTACTGAAAAGCTCTGAAGGTCTCTATATTTGCACACAAACTAGTACAATGAAAACAGTCAAAGTTCAACTGCCATGATCGCTGTGAGGCAGATCTCAACTCTTTTTTTCTGTACAACTTCACTGAACCGTCCCATACCAGCAACCGCCACAGCCAAACTCTTCTCGGGCAGTACTCGATAAGACTCCTCCTTTAGCTTGAAAGCTCCCTTCACCTCTGGTGTCTACCATCTGGTTCAGGGATTACCACCACTACAAGTATTAGCCACAGCTCCATGCAGCCGCTTCAGCAGTGGCGGTTAGGAACACGGTCCATTCAGACTCACTGACCCTCAGAATGCTGTTGAAGTTCTGTCGAAGGAGCCACATCCTCCACCTTATTGTGGTGGAGCAGTTTGTGTATACTTGGATTTCCTAGAAGCAATGTGGTTAGATGCTTTTGCCTCAGGTAGTGTCTCCCAAGTCATATTAGTCCTGGGTGAGGGCCTGACAAAGAGTGATTCAGAGCCAGGAAGAACGCTTATTTGCCAAGCTTTAGGAGAAGATGACTCTTTATTGTCATTGGACAGTCATACCTAGTACAATAGTACAACGAAGTTGGAAAGCGTCCCACGTTGGCACTACACACAACACAGTAACTTAAAGTGGATTTTTTTTAAAAGTGCAAGAAAGATATGAACAAAAAAGGAATGACTTAATAAATAAATAAAAGAATGAGTGAATGTTTATTGCACATTATTATTATTATTGTTGTTGTTATGTTATTGAACCCAAAAACAAAAACAAAAGAAACAAAAACACCAGGGAGGTAGCCAATGAGGTCAGCTGTTAGCATTGAGCTAACAAAGCTATTGCCCTGTTGTAAAGGTTTCTTTGAGTCTGTTTGTCCGAGACATCAGCAGCCTGAATCTCCTGCCAGACGGCAGCAGCTTAAACACCCGGTGTCCTGGATGTGTGCAGTCCTGTAGGATGCTGTACAGGTCCTTCAGGGAGGGAAGAGGATGTCCAATGATTTTTGGGGCCATATTAATGGCTCTGTAGTGCTTTTTTGTGTGCCATGGTGCACACACACACAGATGCAGCATGTCAGCACACGTTCAGTGGAGCAACGGTAGAAGACAATCAGCAGCTCCCTCTTCACGTCCATTTTTCTGAGGATTCTCAGAAAATTGAGACACTGTTGGGCCTTCTTTACAACCACCAAGGTCTTTGAGCTCCACTGGATGTCTGTGTCTGCGTCTAGCCCGTGCGGTCCGGTCACGGAGACTAGACTCGCCCTCTTGTGGCTTCATTACCTGTAGAAGGCACTGCAGGGGCTGGGTGCAGTGTGCATCAGGCTGCAGGGCCCCGGTGATCTGAAAACGAACATCCTAATTAAAAAGTTGCTATTGCATTATTATGAAATCAGTGTGGCAGTACAGCAGTGCGCAACCCTATGTCTCTCTAAATCTGTAATAACTGTGTACATCTGTGTCATCAGATGAAGAGATTGAGATTACGTTCAGTTACTGGGACGGCTCTGGACATCGGAAAACTGTCAAGGTAAAGATTGAACCAACTGGCACTGAGGTTTTTAAGGAGAAAAAAAAATGTTATCTGCACCGTGCGTAGCAACACTTTACACACCGGTTTCTCTCCTCATGCTTTTGTTTTCTCTCCGTTTGTGTATTTCTGCTTCAGATGAAGAAAGGTAACACCATTCAGAACTTCCTGCAGAAAGCCCTGGAAGTCCTCAGAAAGGACTTCAGCGAGCTCCGGTGAGTTTAGACATGAAAATAGGATCATTTTTGTTTTTCACTCGGACTGTTTGAGAATGCAGGTATTTACAAAAGTAGCTGCAGTTATGCCATACGAAAAGAAGGTTCCATGGTGGGAGTGTTCATCACTACAGGCCATCATATAACTGAATGCGGCATCATCTGAAATTGACACCGATGAGTAAAAGTAGAGTGAAGAAAAACAAACTAAGATGTTGTCTGTGTAAGGAAAAAAAGATTTTAGGGGAGTTTGAAAATAAAAGAATATTTTCCATCAGCCCAAATAGAAGCTTTTCTGTAGTTTAGCCAAACAGTTGCAAAAAAGCTTTGACAGTGGTGTAAGGGCTGTCTGTAAGAGACCTCCTGCAGTGAACAGCTGGCCAATTTCTGACTTGCCAGAACTGACTTGGCACACATCATGTGTCCTTCTCAGTTTCTCCATCTTTTAACACTAGAGTGATAAACTGAAGCATTGCTGTCAGCCCCAGTGTTTTATTTCAGTTCCCATGGAGGCATTAAAAAAAAGGCACCTTGGAGTTAATGGATGTGACAAAATGATAAATGGGATTTTTTTCTACAGATCTGCTGGAGTAGAGCAGCTGATGTACATTAAAGAAGATCTGATAATCCCACATGTAAGTGCTGTGACACACCCAGTTAACTGCTGCCAAACCTTTGCTTAACTTTGTTTTTTCCCTTTTTTCCTCCCTCTCTTGTTTAAACACCTGTGCGCCATTCAAATTCACTTTGATAGTTAAGTGTAGTCGCACTAATAGATTGTAATCGGAAAGAGAATTTTGTTTTTGATGTAAAGTTGTTTGTCTCCTTGTCTCCTTCAGCATCACAGTTTTTATGACTTCATTGTGACCAAAGCCAGAGGCAAATCAGGTAATCAGGTATCAACAGCTTCCACACTGTTGACATACAATATCCCAATTTCCTGCTACAGACGATAGAAAAGCTCTAATATAAAACATTTTTGTTGTGCTATAGAGTGTATATAAAAGATGAACCAAGCCACAGTGACATGTGACACAAAGGCCCAAAAATAAATAGTCCCTCATTAAACCAGAATGTTTTGTTAGAAATCAACTGTGGTTTAGTGTTTATTAATCCTTGTTTCTAAACTAATAGCATTTTGTGTCGTTCCTTTTTTTACACAATATTTCATATTCAATTTAAAGTTAAATAGCACAGCTCGTCCAATCGCGATAAGTGGACGGGGGATTTGATTCTGGACATGTTTGTATGTTGTTGCTTTAGACTGCGGGTGTCTAAAGAGGAAAGCGCGAGACCAGGAATATTGTCCACATTTAGCTACCCCTAATCTGTTATAACTAGTGATGTGTCGGTCGCGAACGAAATGACTCTTAGAGCCGGATCTTTGAAGTGAACGATGTAAGCTGGCTCCTTATTGGGAGCCGTGTTTTGTTTTTTTTTCTCTCACCCTCTCTCGCACTTTTTTTCCGCTTCACTCCGCACGTGAGCCTTGTGCTTTGCGCTGGGAAGAGGGGGGAGGGGCGGTAGTTACACTCGCAGTAGCACAGGAACAGAGCGGGAGGGAGAGAGAGAGGAAGAGACAACAATGTCACATTAGAAAGGTATAGTAATCATCCACAACTATTTTTCAGTTGCGGATGATAAAGGATTCAGAAAGTTTATTCATGCAGTGAATCCTATGTATGGAATTCCAAGCAGGAAAACACTCTCCCAAAAAATCATCCCAGGCCTATATGACAGAGAATGTGCATCTTTTTTTTGTTTTGCATATTTTAATATATATTTAATTGTGTTGTGGTTTGCAGTGTTTTGTGCTGTTTCACTTTAAATGTGTTTAAAAGGAAAAAGCTGAAAATTTAAATAGTTAAAAGTTGAAATGTAAATAGTTGGTTTTTGTATTTTATAGTTTATTTAGTTTAGTACAAACCCCAAAACAAATGCAAATTCCGAAGCACAACAGAAGTGCTCCAGGATGCTAAGCGCAGTGTTGAGCTTTTGTTAACTAGTGGCTACACAAGCCAGGAAGTACCATCGACCAGATTTGGTGTGTGGTAACAGGTAAATGAACAGTTTTTAAAAATAATTTCAACATTCTTTTTGTGCATAATTTTATATTGTTGTTAATAATAAATTAATTAAAGCAACAAAACAACCTGAAGAGCCGGTTCGGAGCCGAGAGAGCTGTTTCTCTAAAAAGAGCCAGAAATCCCATCACTAGTTATAACATTCAGGCTTCATTCTAACAGAGTCTCATTAATCACTGCACTTTGATAGTCTAAGGAGCTTGGAAACAAAAGCAGAGAGTCCCTCCACCAGCCCTATAGGCGTTAAATCTGGGCCCATGGGGGATGTTATAGTCTCTGTAGTTTATATTATCATGAGGCAATTATGTGTCGGAAATTCTTTCTTTCTTAAATGCCTCATGCTTCTTAGTTTTCTGCTTTTTCACCCAGTTGATATTTCTTCTCCGCAGGCCCTCTGTTCAGCTTTGATGTCCACGATGATATCCGATTGGTCAATGATGCCACTGTGGAGAAAGATGAGGTGAGGGGGAAAAAACAGTTTATGGGAAACGGTTTCCTTTTTTTAGCTGATTAGAGCTATTCCTAAAATACTCAAAAAAATAAATGTCATAAGTCTGTTTCTACAGTTGCTTTGATTAGAAATACTCATAAGAAAGATGAAATATTTGTGTATCTGATACAGGAAAGGGAGTTTATAAGATTATAGAGGAATGGACAGAAAGACTGTGATGTTGAAGTCAGACACAAGCCGAGGTCAGAGAGAGAGCAAACAGAAGAAACAAGGCCTCTGACAGTGCGCTACATATAGGTAGACTGAAAAAATTAAGCAAGCATCAATTCTGGACCAAAATGGAGATAAAATGTAAAACTGACACAAAAATAGACACAGACACACACTGTTAATTGGACTGATACATCAGTGTCTGAGTCTAAAAGTATCACAAGTCACTGAATTCTGATTGTAAAATGTAAAAACAGCATTAATTTAATAGTTTACTGTCCTGTGCAAAGTGTAACTTGAAATGAGTCAGTCTCTTCATCATGTATTAGTAGGATTTTTTTTCTCTTCACTTAATTTAGAAGGATAAAAATCCTTTAAAATGTCCTAAATTGTCCTCTTTGACAGGAAGAATGTTGAGTAGTTTGCAGTTGTGTTTTCAGAGTTTGAAAACAGATTTTGCTTACCCAGAAATCATCTTTACACTGACACTAATGTAGAAGAAACCAATACTACACCCTAGAGCCACGTTTGGACTTGTTGACTTGCCAAGCATATGGGGCTGAGGCACATGGGTCCAATCCACTGTGTACCCACAAACTGAGCAGTGGGGGTCTGATGTCATATGGATTGTATATCGTTGAAGGCTTTGGAGGTCTGGTTGTCCTGACTGGTTTTAGGGACCGAAATGTCTGAATATCTCTGTAAAATGTATTCTCCATCCATGCTGTATTGTGAAAACAAACAAAAATATTAAGTGCGGCTTTGCTCTTTTACCTCAAGTCTCATGCAGGGAAAGTGGTGCTGAGGAGCTGGTATGAGAAGAACAAGCATATCTTCCCTGCTAGTCGCTGGGAGCCATACGATCCTGAGAAGAAATGGGACAAATACACGGTAAGAGTCATTTCTGCCAAGCAAAAATTAATCAGCTGGTTATTTCCCCAGTTTCATTTTAAACTGGAGTCTCGTTGGCTCTGTGTGGCCTCTCACCACCAACGCTGCAAGCAAAGCTTTGAAGCTGACCCAGCTTTTCTCAGGTTCATCATTAACTGCAGGTGGAGCACCAGAATGCGAGGCAGAGGGGAGAGATGACTGGACCTCATTACTCTAATATATCTTCCATGTGTGCAGTTCAGTTTCAGTTTAGTTGTATTTATATAGTGCTGTTTCACAGTGACAGTCATCTCAAGGCGCTTCTATATGGGACATAAAAGCCCCACAATATTAGAGAGAAAACCCCCAAATATTGGATTACCTGTGAAAAGCAGGATGGGAAGAACTCCCTTTAAACAGGAAGTGACCCTGAACCAGGGTCAGACAGGGCCAGCCATCTGCTGAATGAGGTGAGGAGAAAGGAAAGACCAAAGTGAAGAGCATAGTGAGACAAGAGTTAATGACATGCAGTGCTGGCAAAAGCACATGAGGAGTGAAAAGAAGAAGGTACATGTATACTGCTCAGTGCATCATGGGAAATCTATGAGTGTACCTGGCAGTCTGATCCTGTGGCATCCTTATAAGAGCATAATAAAGGGGAAAATCCAAGGTCAGAGCAAGCTACTCTACATGAAAGCTGTGGTACTGTAGCTGTGGCCTGAGTAATGAGCAGGGTTTTAAAGTTGCTCCTGGATTCAATGAGTCAGTGAAGAGAAACAGCATGGGAGAAATATAATGATATTTCTGCTCCCTGCGTCAGGCTCATTGCTGCGTGCTGACAGGATGATTTGTGGCACGAGTTTTCTTTGTAATTGTTCAGAGGGATGCTGGAAGGAAGTCCAGAGCTTTGTACTGTCACATTGTGACTGAGAAGATGCTTTTCACTTTATGGCATGCATTTAATTTTTAAATGCAGAAAATTGCAAGACTTTTTATTGCTGGAAATTGTTAAGCACATATATTACAAATGTAGTGAAACTTTAATGAGCACCTCTGGGACTCTGCTCTGCAAGCTGCATGGTACAGCTTCTTCCCTCATCAGTGCTTTCTTACACGAGGCGGCTTCAGAGCAGTGAGGTCTAACCGCTGGTTTCAGGCTGACTTTTGATGGTTCTGGAAACTCTAGTAGTCCAAGAAAAAAAGGCTGTGAGGCTGGAAATGAACATAATCAGAACTGCTTTAACCTCCTAGGACCTGGCATCCACATATGTGGACATCACATTTTGGGTTATTTAGACCAAAATACTAAATCTTGCTCTACAAGGGCCTGATATCCACTTACGAGGACATTATACTGCCACTGTTTTATCTAAATTTTAAACAAATATCCTCATATGTGGCTCTAATTTTTCTTAGAAACAGAAATCAGGAAATTCTTTGTTTTTACATTCATCAGGTCCCAATCAGCCCAAATATCAAAGAGAAATTAAAAATACTTGCCATGAAAGAGTTTGGGTCTTAGGAGGTTAAAAATGAGCAAAATTCTGTAATACTTTAAATAAGCAGCTGTTTCAGCTTATTTAGATATTACTTTATCATTGATTATTAGTGAGTAAATAGTTTATTGACACTCCAATGACTGGATGACTGTTTGCAGTGGGAATAGGGGAAAAGCTCAAGTGTTTGTTGAGCATCTAGTGGCCTTTTGTGGTATTGCACAAGGCGATTTTTTTTATTCTTATTTGTTTTTCATTGTTTTCAGCCTCAGGACCTGGAAAAAAATATAGCAGTTTGATGAGGAGCATGCATGATACACTCTATCTAATCAGCGTGTTTGTATTTGATTCTTTTGGCGTTACATAATATTTTTTTGTTTTCCAGATCCGATGAGACGCCGATGCTCCATCGCTATGTCCAGTCCTCGACGCAAATAGTTGCTAATTTCCATCTTTACTTGTTCTATTATTTGTTTTAATGTCAGTATTTCTTTTCAACATTTGATTGGTTTTATTTGAAAACAAAATTTTTTGTGTACATAGTTGATTACTCCTAAACCTTTGTTGGAACATCTGCTGAATAAAATGAACCTGGCTAACACCTCAAAGGTCTTTGGTGAAATTTGTGCAATGACTTGTTTTTCCTCACCTGATACTTAGGTTTAATAGAGCAACTTGCCATGAGATGTTTTTGTTTTTTTTTTCTGCACTCTAATAACTTATTGTGGCAGCAGAGCTGTTCCAACATGTACAGGGAGTTTATAGGCCACACCTCCCCCGTGTAGCCTGAAGATACCACTCCCCTCCACGTCTTTCTTCCTTCTCCAAGGTTGCTGTCACTTAATGCTCGAGCACAACTTGGAGGTGCTTCAGCTGCCAGAGTGTCGGTGAGAGTTTGAGATCCAGTGCTCGCCATGACAATGAGGTCCTGGCCCTAGAAGCATGTGGGAGCTTTTGTACCTGTTTTTGACGCTTTGTCAGCCGCTCTGCTGTCAGGCTGAGGCCACAGCTGCTCCTGTCACCCCTCAGAGCTGCAATCTGGACTGTATCCAGCAGGTAAGCTGGAGGTTTTATCTCCTTCATAGTCAACTGTTAACTCACCTTAATTCAGTAACTTTGTATAATTCGTACAATATGCAGCATCATGTTTTATTTTTTGTTTTGTGACAGATGTTCTCTCAGCCTTTGTTTGAAAAGTAAGAAAAACTCCCGACTAAAAATAATTCACATAACACATTTTTTTAAGAGAATTATTCAGTTTGTCCTGGTTTTAAGAAAAGTTTAGGTCTTCGTTAAGTGGTCGCAAGATAAATCTAAAGAATAGCAAATAAACAACCTGCAGATTGAGTTCCTGCTGCATAACTGATGAGTTACACAGAAAACGACATCCTAAATTTTATTTCCCGCCCCTTCAGTAGGTATGTTGATCTCTGTAGTGGAAAGTATGACGTGTACAAGATTTCCTATATTTGTTATCATCTAAAAAACAAATCTTATGTTCCTTTAATGTGTGTGTAACCCTGTAATCTTGAACATAAATCAAGTTAGAAATTGAGGGGGGCTTGAGTGGATTTTCTCATGCTATCGTCTCACACTACAAGCTCCAACAGTTTCAATCTGTCCACACTCTCAGTGGATGTCGGAATGTTTTCACTGCGTTATTTAGGGTGGCTGGAGTTACATATACTGGCTGTAAACAGATTATACCGTGATGACTGTGTGGTGTGTATTCACATAATGAACCTATGATTGTTATTATCAGAGAAGGAAATCTGCAGCAGTTACCTTTAGTTTTAGGTGTCACAAGAAGAAGAGGGGAGGGGGGAGTTGTAATGATTTCCCGGCACAAAGATAAATTCATCACCCGCGTATGGAGAGATTTTAAATGTGAAAAAGTTTAAAAAGCAAAGGAGGAGAGCATTTGGAGACTTTTCACTGGAGCTTGTGCCACAGAGATTTATGATGCAACTCATTAAAATGGATCCAGTCGTGAGTGATTATCCAAAATGTTGATTTTATTTGAGCCACATGTCTGATTTGCTGTCAGTAATGCAGTGTTTTTACTTTAAAAGATATTACCCCTGGGTTACCATACCACAGTGAGATGTTTAAACCAAAGGGCCATGCTCACGTATTCCTTTAAATTTTATTTTGATTAATGAAAAGTGGGGCACTCAGTCATCTTGTAGAAATTAGACTTTGATTTTTCTCCAAAACTTAATTTGTGTGGGCTTTTTATATGGATTAAGACTTCCTCCATGTTTGCTCAGCTGGTTTGCTCCAGAAAACGAGGGTTTAGGCTACGCAGACTTTCTACCTAACCTTCCGCACACACGGTTTCTCTTTTATCATCCTATTAGTCATGATCTCTAAAACCTGTAGAGCAAGTCAGCAGTGTAAGAAAGTGATCAAACAATTTCTTAATGACAGAAACACCAACAACCAGTGCTATATCTGTCTAGGGGCACACCAGACTTTCATTTTCACAGAAGGTGGAGGTAAACAGCTGTTTTATTACAGAGAAACTATAACAAATTCAGTGACCCAGTCACACTTTCACTGCTCCAACAAGTCAAATATGTCCTTCTATAATTTAGCGTGCTTTGAGTGTGAAGCAGCATTAACTAGAATTACACAAACACCCCGTAAAAACGATGCTTTGGTAAATGCACTGTCCTGCTCTTCATTGATAATGTTCACTCAACAGCAGAGCACAGTGAGTCAACCCTGATCAGTGCCTTCACTACACAGTATGTTGAGAAGCATCCACTGTTTAAACACAAGAACAAGCCGCAGCACATACTGTACAGATGGGAATCAGATTTTACATGGAGAATCTTATAAAAACAAGAACCATATTGTTTGTAATATAGCAACAAGGTTCTCCAAACTTACCATGAAGGGTTGTCAGTGCTGATCCACTGTTTAAGCTGTGACAGGTAAGTATGTGCAGATGTTTGGAAATTAAAGCACCTCTGATGATTGTTACTTGAACTCAACTGAACTGAACTGAAGTGGTGCACTACCTTTTTTTATGGCAGGCAAACTGAACATACAATTCTTACAATACAATTCTTTTCAATTCAATTGTACTTTCACAGCGCCAAATCACACCACACTTACCTCGAGGTGCTTTATATTGTAAGGTAAAGACCCCAAAATAATAAAGAGAAAACACTGAAAACCCCAACAATCATATGACTCCCTATGAGCAAGCACTTTGGCGACAGTGGGGAGGAAAAACTTCCTTTTAACAGGAAGTGTGGCCATTAGCCACGACCGGTTGGGGGTGAGGGGAGATAGACAGGATAAAGACACACTTTGGAAGAGTGCACAGTTGAACGTTTTCAGACTGTCTCTCATGGAAGGCTTTCATAGTGTTGGACAGATACATTTCAGATACGTAAGTTACTGAAACTTAAGCTCTATGAAGAGTAAAGCAAAACTGCTGCGTCCAGGGTCTCTTGTGATTCTGGAGCTTTTTGCCAAAGGATATCAGTTCATTGTTGGGAAGCAGGAATTGCGACACAGTTCTGTGACATCCATTTTATTGTTGCTGCTATTAAGTCACATTTTCCCCTTCCCTACTCCTCCTCACTTTTGGCAGCTGAACAGGGATTGTACACAGTCCTGCTTTTTATTATAAAGTTAAAGGGAAGGTCAAATTGAACCTTGTGTGCACAAAACTACGAAAGAGATATAGATGAGTGTGTACAGTTTGACCTCTTTATTTTCTCCTATGCAGGGCAGTCCAGCATGTGAATACTGCAGAATAACCAGGAGTGATGTCAGAAAGGCTCTGGGCTTTAAATCCATTGAAAGGTTTGGAAGTAAGTCAGGTTCAAACATCATACTGCAAATATCTGAACTCTATGTGAGTTTGAGGTTTGAATGAACTTGGTTCACACCTATTTCCACAGTGCTAAGAATGTGGTTCACCTTGTAATTATTATCTCTGCGCAGCATCTGCTTCAACCATCATTTTTTTCTCTCTTTCCTGGTAAACTTCCGACCCTTCCACCTTCCGTGCTCAATCTTTTTCTAATTGTACTGTGATTAATTTCAACATTTAACATGCTAACTTTTGCAGAATTGGCAGAGATGTCCACTCCTTTCAACATTGTCTTCAGTGTTTTCCATTTGTAAATAATATTTCTCTCTGTAGAATGACAGACTAATTACCTCATAACGCTTCTCAGATCAATGGTTGTTTCACTAGGATCATCACAGTTTCAACACCAGTTCCTTCTTGGCACTGCACTAGCACATAGCTGAATGCTTCAGACCAGCAGGTTAGAGCCTTATGAATGCGATAACTTAAGAATAAGGCAACCCAGTATTTTGACATTCATACCATAGGTGCATCTACTTGGAGGCTGAGGCGCTACAGCTGACTGCTGCCAATATGTTTTTTATAACGTAATGACTGGCAGCTGTTGGTCCAACTAGATCCATGTCAACACAAAACTTTGCTTAGCTGTCAGCAAATCTCCATGTAATTTGGTTATTCATGGTCCCCAGAGGATTAATCGGTCTTTTAGCTTTTAAAAGTGCTTTTGAGTAATAGTTTCTTTCTGGAGGTTTTTCAAAGTTTTTCTTTTGGCTGCTTTTACACTCATTTTCACTCAAGTCCCAAGGAATGCTTTTTTGTTTGCTTAGCCACTTCACACTGACCTATGAATCATTCAAGCATAAAAAAGACTCCTAAATCAATGGATGAGTGACTGTTGTGGCTACATGCTACTGAGAATTTTGCAAAGAATCAGTGTTAAAATATATCTCTTTTTTTTTTTCTTGTTTTTCTTGTTTTTTTTTTTTACAACCGGCTTGGCACAAAAACAACAATTTGTTCTCTTTTATTTAGCTGAATCCACAAAAAAAGGTTTAAAAAAATACAAAAATAAAGACAACATAGTTGTATAGCACTCATCCCATAAACAGGCATCGTGTAGAATTTGCACATGTACACGTCAAATAATGTATTAAATAAGTATAAGTAAATAAGTATTAAAACTGCAGTACATTTATCAGGATTACTACAGCTAGTGCTTGTCTAATTGATGCCAACACCATGACTAATATTAAATCTGCTTTAGACAGTCATGTTCCCCACTACCCGGTCGTTCCAAAGATGAAAATTGTCTGGGTTTGGGTAATACATTTTTTTCCTTCCATGGATCGAGTAATACAGCTCAATTTTGTTCCAGTAGTTCAAACAAGAATGAATGTATGCTGATCAAGGTACAGACTTTTGAGGATTATCAAATCCGGCTCATCAAATTACTGGGATTAACTGGGATTCAGGGGGGTTCCAAAATTCACATGAAATGAAAGATAACTGATTAATTACACTAGCAAAAACTCACCTTTTAGGCTGTTTTTGTCAGGGATTTTTCAGTTTTCTTCATTCCAAATTTAGCGGCTAGTCGAACGATATTTTGTTGTGGTTCCAAATTTTGGTGACCGTTAAGTTATGTAGGAGTGATGTATGTTGAATGTGACATGTGAAACAAATGCAAATGGTGAACATAACACCATAACACCAAGTCTTGTTCAGATTATCCCCACTGTGATGAAGGAGAGAGGGTTCATGCATGTAGTTGACAAAGCAGGTTTTAAAACATGAACATTGCTCTTTGTACAGCAACAACATGCTGATGGCAGAAATCATTAAGAGCATGTCTACAGATTTAAGTTTGCAATGGTTTAACTGTTATGTACTGCAATCAGCTTTAACATTCGTAATTGATTACTTGTATTTCCTCTCTTTACCACTTTAATTAATTAAAAACTGAAGATCTTAATGTTTATATTGTATCTATAAAATACAGTGCATCATAAAATGACTGAAATAAGTGCATAACAATATTTTGTTGCATAAATACCTAACACAGAGTAGGCAATAATCCAGTTTGCCAGCTCTTAACTCTGTTTATCACGTCTAGTTTTCTTGTTTGATTGCTTTTTGAGTTTTGATTTTTCCTTTGTGATCAGACTGAATTCAACCCTCTGCTGGGATCTGGGTAATCCTGATATTCTGGATCAAATAAATTATTTTCCTATTAAAATGTGTTTAATCCAGATTTTAAAAAATAATAATTTTGGATTACCTGATCTTATCCGATCTTGCAATCCTATTTCTCCATTGAACCAGATTTGGATTGGGTCAGTCCAGCTAGATTACATTTGAAAAACTGAGGATTGGTCAGAGAATTGTGTTATCTGTCTTTTCCTTTCATTACCGCTGTCAGCTTTATGACCATTGTTTACAATAACATTCCCATCAGCCCAAACTGTAACTATTTGTGGTGCAAATATTACCATCTTAGCATTCCAACCATATTAATTTAAATGTGTTAGCATGTTGGGATTAGCAAGTGCAGCCTCTCAGAGCTATTATTGAAGTATTTTCCTCATTATTCCTCTTCAGGTTGTATTCCATGGCCATGTTTTGAGCTGCTGGGAAATGAAGACCCTAAAATCTGTCAACACTACGTCCAAGCACCAAATGATGTGAAGGTTGAGTTTTTAAATGACTCAAACTCCCAATCTGACACCATCATTGTCTCCTGGAAACCCAGTTACTATGGTAAAATTTGTTTGCTTATTGAGAATATATACCTATCATTTATCATGTCGTATCCTAAGTTTCTAAGTGAAAAGAGTAATTTTTTCACTTGGTGGTGGGATATCTATGATTTGTTTTTCTTTATTATTATGAGAGGTTAAAAAATACATCTGACTTCAATTATGAGACATATGCGAGATGTCTCCAAAATTATTTTTCTTATTGTACTATGTGACTGAGGCACTGACACATGACAACGTAGGAGCCTGATAAAAAACAAAAGAAAAAACAAACTCTCAGACGTAAACACTCGTACACACAGTGTGCAAGTTTGATTAAGGGTTGTTGCTAATTCTTTGTTTCTTTTGTGTTTGCTGCAGGGATCGCCTTCCTTCGTGGCTTTCAGGTGTCCCTCCAGGCTCTGGGAGGGACTAGCATTGCCTGTCAGCTCTTTCTCTTCCACCGCAACTTATCCCTCCCAACTTCACATGCTGAACGGGTAGGAAGGGCCCTGCTGGCTTTGGCCTTTGGCTGTGTTATTTTTCCTTTTATTGTGTTAGACCACACAAAGAAAACGTGAAGCTTTTAAAGTTTTAAGTTACAGCTAGTTATGATTACAAATAAAGAACACAATAACTGGCTTCATGTGGATATATTTCCATTTACAAATGTTTTGAGTTACAAGTGGTTTCTAAATTTTTCTCAGTTACATTCCCTTGAACCAGAGCTTAAACAGCATCTTTCAGTTTTGGGGTGAAAACTGCAAAACACTGAATACAGAATAAAACAAAATAATGTCCTGGATGAGATTACGATCAAACATAAAACTGACAACATGTCCTTGGAGGAAACAGTTGAACATTTTATACTAAAGATCATCCAAATGCTGTAAATATGAGGCAGGACATAGAAGACTATTGTTTATAGATGAAGCGTTTTTTTAACAAGCTCGTCCGCAGTGGACTTATTAAATTATTTACATATATTCAAACCACATGGACACAACAATGAATAGCTCCATTCAATTTTTTTAACTGGTAAGTCTCAAAGAATGAAAAAGCAGCAACACTACTGACAGTAACAACAACATGTAACTAGCTTCTTTTTACTTCTTCTTCTTGACGAAGAATCGCTCTTTCACACTAAAGTTCCCCCGTGCGATATTGCCTAAAATTTAAATAAAAACACAATGCAATGATTTGCAAACAAGGAAAAACATAAAAAATCTGAACTGAGTAAACAGCTGGAGGAACATTAGGTTAACTGGCAACAGGTCAGTAATATTATTGGGTATAAAAAGAGGTTCTTAGAGAGGCAAAGTGTCTCAGAAGTAAAGATGAGCAGAAGTTCACTGATCTGGAAAAAGGCAGCATCTACAAATTCCTCTTTCAGAATAGTTTCAGTTTTAAATTGAGAAGATTAAATATCTCATCTACAGTACACAATTTAATCTAAAGATTCTGAGAATCTGAAAAAAATCTCAGTAAGTAGGGGACAAGGCTGAAATTTCCGGACCCTCATGGACCCTCTTGGGTGACGTTGCATTAAAAACAGACAGGATTCTGTCATTGAAATCCCTGCATGAGCTCAGGAGCACAGGAACCATCGTCTGTGATCACAGTTCACTGCCCCAAACCATATATGAAGTGTATAATGTGCCCATGCTATTCTGCAGGTGTACAAGTCAGACCCGTTCCCCGGCCTCTCCCTTGGATCCCAGTATGCTGTTACTGTCATGGCTCTGCCAGTGCCTGAGGAGTGGGAGAGGTTCTACCGCAGTGAGATCTTCTCTACACGATGTAAGATGCTGTTTGGTGACCTTTATTATTTAAATCTGCCTTTTTAGTTTTGGTCCAACTTCAGTGAATAGCATTATCATAAATTTACATATTTTGCCACCAATCAGCTCTGCTATTCTGTCAACACTGCATTAAATCAATATTTAGAGTAACATGTGCTTCATGTTCTTGCAGCATGTGCAGAGAAGAATGGCTTTGAGCAGTGTAAAAATGGTGAGAAAACTTATTTTCCTGTGAAGTCCAGTCTGTGACAGTCTTTCTCCAAAGATCTGCTTTATTCATGACATTATGTTATGGTCTGGTTACAGACTGGTACCCTAAACATATTGAGGTTCAGCAGGAAGGCAGTGCCATCACTGTGACCTTTAACTTGGCTCCCCCAAATCTGGGAATAAGAAGCTACTTCTCGCTGTGTTACATAAATGGCAGGAAAAAATACACCGACATAATACCGGTAAGTAATTTCCTGTGCTGCACCTTTGTTTCATTCAGTGCCTTTTATTTATTTTTAGATATTTCTGATCATTTAGGTTCTCTTTATAAATGTAACAAGCATTAATTTCATCATCTTAGGATCTGACTACAAATAAAACTCACCATAGCTATCAGCTGAGCGACCTTCAAGAAGGAACCAATTACACCTGTGAGGTAAAAGAATTATGACTAACACTGTTTATAGTATATGTGGACATAAGTATAACTGCTTTCCACCAAAAGACTTGGTTGATGAATAAACTTGAATACTTGAATGGACTTTGTGTTTATTGACTTTTTTCCCCAAATCTTTTTACCACATGTGTGGATTTCATCAGAAAATAGTTTGCTCATCAGTCATATTGCGCGAGGTGATGACATTGTAGGTCTTTTCACATTCTTTTACTGTCTTTTAACTAACCGTTCAATTTTTATGGACAGCAGCTTTCCTGTTTTTGTGCACTTTCATTGTTCTCTTTCCCAGAAAGAGCTAACTTTGTCTGATACAACAGCTCAACCCCCCCCCCCCACACACACACACACACAATCAAAGTTAGCAAATAAGTGGTTGTGAAATGCATATACGAAGATCACACATATTATTGTGACCACCTGCCTAATATTGTGTTAATCTCCTTTTGCTGCCAAAACAGCCCTGACCCATCGAAGCATGGACTTTATTACCACTCCTGAATGTGTGCTTTGGTATCTGGCTTGTTTAACCAGCACATGCATGGCTTGATTGGATTAGGGTATTTAGAGGCCAGTTCAACACCTCAAACTTGTTGTTGTGCTCCTTAAACCATTCCTGAAGCATTTTTGCTTTGTGGCAGGGTGCATTATCCTGCTGAAAGAGCCCCACAGCTATTAGGGAACACAGTTTCTATGAAAGCATATACATGTTCTGCAATAATTCTTAGGTACACTACCAGTCAAAAGTTTGGACACACCTTCTGATTTAATGGTTTTTATTTATTTTAATGACTATTTACATTGTAGATTCTCACTGAAGACATCAAAACTATCAATGAACACATATGGAATCATTTAGTAAACAAAAAAGTGTGAAGTAACTCAAAACATGTTTTAGATTTTAGTTTGTTTTTTTTTTTTTAAATAGGCTCCCTTTATTACTTTGCACACTCTTGGCATTCCCCTCGATTAGCTTCATGAGGTAGTCACCTGAAATGGTTTTCCAAGAGTCTTGAAGGAGTTCCCGGAGATGCACTCGTTGGCCCTTTTGCCTTCACTCTGCAGTCTATCTCACCCCAAGGTGCGGTAAGCTGAACACAGCTTCAACCGTCTGTTTGTTGGAAAATAGTAACGCGACCGCACCGCATTTTCTTGTTAGTAACAGTAATACCGTTGTAACGATAGAAATACTAATTAGTTAGATTACTCGTTACTGAAAAAAGTAACGCCGTCATTCCCATCACTGATTGTAACGCTTGATGGGTTTTGCGACTGCACTCGGGGACACATTCAAAGTTTTTGCAATTTTCTGGACTGACTGACCTTCATTTCTTAAAGTAATGACGGCCTGTTCTTTCTCTTTACTTAGCCGATTAGTTCTTGCCATAACACAAATTCTAACAGTTGTCAGATAGGGCTGCCAGCAGGCAAGAAATTCCACAAATGAACCCTGATGAGGCACAGCTGTGAGGTGAAAACCATTTCAGGAGACTACATCATGAAGCTTGAGAAAAGGGTTTAGAGCCCTGTCAACGCAGCACAGAGTAGCTACTCTTGAATCAAAAGTATAAGACATATTTAGAGTTATTTATCAATTTTTTTCTTTGCTACATAATTCCATATATCTTTCTTCATATATTTGATGTCTTCAGTATGTATCTACAGTAGAGAAAGTAGTAAAAAATAAAGAAAAACCATTAAATGAGAAGGTGTGTCCAAACATTTGACTGCTAGTGTAGGTGCTACATGTCAAAGTAACATTGACATGGATAGCTTCCAATAGTGCATCCCAGTGGAGGTGTTCCCCTAGGTAAGCCATCGCACACCCGACCATCCACGTGATGGTCAGGTGGTCCAGTTCGGATGCTCACTTGCCCATTGTTGGCACGTTCCATGGTGGATGTGGTTGGCATAGTAACCCTCACTTGTTTTCGATGCATCCCCATACACAAGAAACTGTGATGCACTGTGTATTCTGACACGTTTTTATCAGAATCAGAGGTAACTTTTTTGGCAATTTTAGCTACAGTAGCTCATCTGTTGGATCAGACTACACTGCCCAGCCTTCAGTCCCCACAGACCCAGTCTCTGGTTCCCCACTGTTCCTTTCTTGGAACACTTTTGATAGATACTGACCATAGCAGGCCCAGAAGAGCCCACAAGAGCTACAGGTTTGGAGACGCTCTGACCCAGTCATCTAGCCATCACAATTTAATTCAATTCAATTCAATTCAATTTTATTTATATAGCGCCAAATCACAACATAAGTCGCCTCAAGGCGCTTCATAGATACAGAGAAAAACCCAACAATCATATGACCCCCTATGAGCAAGCACTTTGGCAACAGTGGGAAGGAAAAACTCCCTTTTAACAGGAAGAAACCTCCGGCAGAACCAGGCTCAGGGAGGGGCGGCCATCTGCTGCGACCGGTTGGGGTGAGAGAAGGAAGACAGGATAAAAGACATGCTGTGGAAGAGAGACAGAGGTTAATAACAGATATGATTCAATGCAGAGAGGTCTGTTAATACATAGTGAGCGAGAAAGGTGACTGGAAAGGAAAAACTCAATGCATCATGGGAATCCCCAGCAGCCTATGTCTATTGCAGCATAACTAAGGGAGGATTCAGGGTCACCTGGTCCAGCCCTAACTATATGCTTTAGCAAAAAGGGAAGTTTTAAGCCTAATCTTAAAAGTAGAGATAGTGTCTGTCTCCTGAATCCAAACTGGAAGCTGGTTCCACAGAAGAGGGGCCTGAAAACTGAAGGCTCTCCCTCCCATTCTACTTTTAAATACTCTAGGAACAACAAGTAGGCCTGCAGAGCGAGAGCGAAGTGCTCTAATAGGGTGATATGGTACTACAAGGTCATTAAGATAAGATGGGGCCTGATTATTTAAGACCTTGTATGTGAGGAGCAGGATTTTGAATTCAATTCTGGATTTAACAGGAAGCCAATGAAGGGAAGCCAAAACAGGAGAAATATGCTCTCTCTTTCTAGTCCCTGTCAGGACTCTTGCTGCAGCATTTTGGATTAGCTGAAGGCTTTTCAGTGAGTTTTTTGGACATCCTGATAATAATGAATTACAGTAGTCCAGCCTGGAAGTAATAAATGCATGAACTAGTTTTTCAGCGTCACTCTGAGACAGGATATTTCTAATTTTAGAGATGTTGCGCAAATGGAAGAACGCAGTCTTACATATTTGTTTAATATGTGCATTGAAGGACATGTCCTGGTCAAAAATGACTCCAAGGTTCCTCACAGCATTACTGGAGGCCAAGGTAATGCCATCCAGAGTAAGAATCTGCTTAGATACCATATTTCTAAGCTTTTCAGGGCCGAGTACAATAACCTCAGTTTTATCTGAATTAAGAAGCAGAAAGTTAGCGGCCATCCAGGTCTTTATGTCTTTAAGACATTCCTGCAGTTTAACTAATTGGTGTGTGTTATCTGGCTTCATGGACAGATAGAGCTGGGTGTCATCTGCATAGCAGTGAAAATGTATGCTATGTCTTCTAATGATGCTGCCTAAGGGAAGCATGTATAATGTAAACAGAATTGGTCCTAGCACTGAACCCTGTGGAACTCCATAATTAACCTCAGTGTGTGAAGAGGACTCTCCATTTACATGCACAAACTGGAATCTATTAGATAGATATGATACAAACCACTGCAGTGCAGTACCTGTAATACCTACAGCATGTTCTAATCACTCTAATAGGATATTATGGTCAACAGTATCGAATGCTGCACTAAGGTCTAGCAGGACAAGCACAGAGATGAGTCCACTGTCAGAGGCCATAAGAAGATCATTTGTAACCTTCACTAAAGCTGTTTCTGTGCTGTGATGAGCTCTGAAACCTGACTGAAACTCTTCAAATAAACCATTCCTCTGCAGATGATCTGTTAGCTGTTTGACAACTATTCTTTCAAGGATTTTTGATATGAAAGGAAGGTTGGAGATTGGCCTATAATTAGCTAAGACTGCTGGGTCTAGAGATGGCTTTTTGAGTAAAGGTTTAACTACAGCTAGCTTGAAGGCCTGTGGTACATAGCCGATCATTAGAGATAGGTTGATCATATTTAAGATCGAAGAATAGATTAATGGCAGGACTTCTTTGAGCAGTTTTGTAGGAATGGGGTCTAAAAGACACGTTGATGGTTTGGAGGAAGTAATTATTGAAGTTAACTCAGAAAGATCAATTAGAGAAAAAGAGTAACTTAACATCAATGGTACTAAGAGTAGCTGTAGATAATATTACATCTGTGGGATGATTACTGGTAATTTTTTCTCTAATGATAAAAATTTTATTTGTGAAGAAGTTCATGAAGTCATTACTAGTTAACGTTAAAGGGATTGTTGGCTCAAAAGAGCTCTGACTTTTTGTCAGCCTGGTCAGTGCTGAAGAGAAACCTGGGGTTGTTCTTATTTTCTTCAATCAGTGATGAATAGTAAGATGTTCTGGCTTTGCGGAGGACTTTCTTATAAAGCAGCAAACTATTTCTCCAGGCTAAATGATGATCCTCTAAATTTGTGACACGCCATTTCCTCTCCAGATTACGAGTCATCTGCTTTAGGGTACGTGTTTGAGAATTATACCACGGAGTCAGGTACTTCTGATTAGAGACCTTAGTTTTCACAGGAGCTACAGTATCCAGAGTCGTACGTAGTGAAGAGGTGAAATTATTAACAAGATAATCGACCTCTGTTGGGGTAGCGTTCAGATAGCTGCTCTGCTCTATGTTGGTACAGGGCATTGAAGATGATAACAGTGGGTGGATTATATTCTTAAACTTAGTTACAGCGCTTTCAGAAAGACATCTACTTTGATAAAGTCTACTCTCCACCGCTGTGTAATCAATTATTGTAAATGTAAATGTTATCAGGAAATGATCAGACAGGAGAGGGTTTTCAGGAAACACTGTTAAATGTTCAGTTTCTATGCCATATGTTAAAACAAGATCTAGAGTGTGATTAAAGTGGTGGGTGGGTTCTTTTACATTTTGAGAGAAACCAATTGAGTCTAATAACAGATTAAATGCCATGTTGAGGCTGTCATTTTTAGCATCTACATGGATGTTAAAATCACTCACAATAATTATTTTATCTGAGCTCAGAACTAAATTAGATATAAAGTCTGAGAAATCAGAGAGAAACCCTGTGTAAGGCCCAGGTGGACGATAGATGATAACAAGTAAGACTGGTTTCTGAGTTTTACAGCTGGGGTGGACAATGTTAAGCATCAGGCTTTCAAATGAATTAAAAGTCTGTCTTGGTCTTTCATTAATTAATAGGCTGGTGTGAAAAATTGCTGCCACACCGCCCCCTCGGCCTGTGCTTCGAGGTTTCTGGTAGTTAGAATGACTCGGGGGTGTTGATTCATTTAAACTAACATAATCATCCTGCTGCAACCAGGTTTCTGTAAGGCAGAGTAAATCAATTTGTTGATCAATTATTAAGTCATGTACTAACAGAGACTTGGAGGAGAGAGACCTAATATTTAATAATCCACATTTCACTGTTTTACTCTTTGGTTCAGATGTGGATACTTTATTGTTCTTTCTTTGTAATTGTTTATGTTTAAGTTGTTTGTTGATGGTTTTTAGTTTGTTTTTTGTCTGTTTGGGAGCTGACACAGTCTCTATGGAGATGGGTTTTTGGGGGGGTAGCAGGAGGAGAGAAGCTGCAGAGAGGCGTGTAAGACTGCAACTCTGCTTCCTGGTCCCAACTCTGGATAGTCATATTTTGGGAGGTTTAATAAATTTGTCCATATTTCTAGAAATGAGAGCTGCTCCATCTAAAGTGGGATGGATGCCGTCTCTCCTAACAAGACCAGGTTTCCTCCAGAAGGTTTGCCAATTATCTATGAAGCCCACATCGTTTCTGGGACACCACTCAGACAGCCAGCAATTTAAGGAGAACATGCGGCTAAACATGTCACTCCTGGTCTGATTGGGGAGGGGACCAGAGAAAACTACAGAGTCCGACATTGTTTTGGCAAAGTTGCTCAAATCCTTGGGTTTGCCTAATCTTCCTGCTCCTAACACATTAACTTAGAGGACAAAATGTTCACTTGCTCTTCACTTGCTCAGTCAGATATGTACTTTCATGCTTCACCTATTTGACTTTTTTCCACAGATTGCAGCTAATGAAGTGGATGCAGTTAGGAAAATGTTCAATGTTCATGTCGTGCACACTCAGAAAGGTAAGGAAGGCTGTTTTGTTGCTGCATATTCACACAATTACTATATCACAGTGTGTACAAAGCTTTCTGTACTTTTAGTTGTAAAGTTATATCTCCTGAACCATATTCAGGTTTCTTGCATGCATGCACAAATTTCTCAAGAACTATCACTGGACATGAAAAATGTGTATTCCCCAATGGCAAGCAGTTACTGGCTTTCACTAGGTGAAGGTGCGGCAGCAAGCAACCCTCCTAATTGTTTTGGTCGCAAGATTTCCACCCTTGTGTAGATGACGCCGACTTCTGTGCAAAATAGGAAACACATTAATGCTACTTTGTTAGTTATACTTGTTATACGTATTTCGCTGTCTGTTTGTTACTGATACACACTTGTGGCCAATGCAATAAGTCTTTTTATTTTAACTATTCTAATACTTTGAAAAGCAGTGAGATAATCCACTAAACTGTCTCAAGAAATAATTCAAACTTTGGTGTTATCAGAAGATGCCTCTCCACGCTCTGTCACTCCCTCCTTGGCTTTTGTCCTTCCTCTGAGTCTGGTCGCGGTAGCCGTACTTGGAGGCTGTCTGGCTATTGTCATTAGGAGGAGGACCAAGCTGCAGATGAAGAAATCTGACATACAACTAGGTGCAAAAACAACCCAGACATGTCATGTAAACTCAGTATTTGAACCACTGCCAGTTATTACGTTTATACATTTTCATTTAGTATCTCTAATCCATCTGCTCCTTTCCCCAGCAGCACATGAAAATGTTTTGTTTTTTTAATCATCAGATATCATCAACAAACACGAGGAAGTTGGGAATCAGGAAGAATTGGTATCACTGCGCAAAAACAGGCTGACCCCTCCTCGTCTTCTGATTTGCTACAGCAGCCATGAGGGCCCCGCTCATGTCAAAGCTGTCATGCAGTTAGGTGTCTTCATACAGCAGCACATGGCCACTCAGGTACAGTTTTACATTTTATCTCTTAACTTGCAGCACATTTTGTAAGGGCAGTTTTGGCAAGATTTTGCCAAAGTGTTCGTTAGTATGAGATGCATTTAATAAGAGAAAGAGATGGGATTCGGTTTATATTAACAAAGTCTTCCCACTTATTTTTCTTCAAAGGTGTGTCTGGATCTTTGGGACTCTCTGAGCGTGGCTGAGGAAGGCAGCATGGCCTGGCACTGCCGGCAGATCTGGGAAAGTGACTTTGTCTTGGTGATGTGCTCTAGGGGCTTTAACCAAAGACCCAAGCCAGAGGATGATGATGGTGATGAAGATCAGGCCTACAGCTCTGATGCAATCATCCAGCTTATTGGTGCAGAGGTGGGCCGAGCCAAAGCCTGGGGCCAGGACCTGTCCAAATACATGGCAGCCATTTTCGAGTACTCAGAGGAGACAGACATTCCCACTGAACTGAGGCTCATTTCTCACTATGTACTGACAAGTGACTTACCACTGCTCTTCTCCCACCTCCATGGAGTGGCCCTGCACAGGCCTGGGGCTTACCTTAAGATAGACCACATCTCAGAGAAAGGCTTTGCCAAGGTGCCAGCTGGAGCTGCTCTGCAGTGGGCTATCTATGAGGCTGGAATGGCATTGGAGGGAAAAGGACAGCACTCTCTGGAAGAAGGGGACTAGATAGTGAAGAAGGGACTTACACACCCTCAGTTAATGATAGTTGAATGAAACTGTGAGTTTACACCTCAAACGTGAGGAGTGGATCTACACCTGTGCCTCAGCACACACTATGACCTCTGCAATGCCTTAATATGCAACTTAATATGCACCCAGTATTATGTGTCCTGGCCAAAAAGATATTTTCTCAAATAAATATTTTCAGTCAATTTTCTTGCAGTATTGTGTAATAGGTTCCATGAATACATCAGCTATTAATCTTATTATCAAGCTTACTCTGTAAGACTGTTTATTTTGAAGTTGAATTTTAAATATTGTAAACAAGCAAATTTACAGCCATGCTTCACGTGTCTGTGTACATCTCTGCGTACAAATGGAAATCAAAGCTTCATGTCATTTAAACATATGAATAAATGTCTCGTCTTGTATATTACATTATATTTGTGTAAAATAATAAAATCTATTTACATTGAAAATTTTAATAAAATAAAAAAGTTTCAAATAATGCCATTTTATTGCGACTTGTTTTTTGTTTGTTTTTTAACATTTTGCTGGTGCTGTAAGTCCTCAGCTTGTCTTTGATCAGAAACAGTCTTGGTTAAATATTGGCTCATACACACACTGTATTAAAAACAGGGGGAAATTTTATATCGTCGATCACTGTTCCATTATTCTGAATATAACAATTACAAGACAGACCATATTTGAAGATTATCTGTTTATTACCAAATGTCAGCAGCGTAACTAACAGCTCACTTGTTGGAATAGGTCAACAAAAGGCTGGAAAAGTCAGTGACACTAAAATGAAACAGCTGGAGGAACAATTTGCAACTAATATGGTTAAATGGCAACAGTTTACGATATGAGTTAACAAAAGAAGCCAGATGTGAACATAATCCAGATCACTGTTGTCTAATTTTGGCCAGAGTTCATTTGAAATAGACTGAGACGAGGTGGAAAACTGTTCTGTGGTCAGACGAATTTAAATTTGAAATTCTTTTTGAAAACATGGACACTGCTTTGTCTGGATTAAAGAGGAGACTGAACATCCAGCTTGTTCAAAAGTTTGCATCTCTGATGGTATGGGGGTGCATTGGTGAAGATGGAATTGGCACCTTACACATCTGGAAAGGCACCATTCGCCTCCGTCAGTGCGCCCCAGGGCGGCTGTGGCTACACTGTAGCTTGCCATCACCAGTGTGTGAATGTGTGTTCAAGTTCAAGTTCAAATTTTTTTGCCACAAGCAGTGGCAGGTTGCCCGGCAGTGGAATGAACCCGCCCCTGACCTTACACACAGTACACAGACATCACATGGGGATACAAGTCAGAGAACGGTTGCATTACAGAAAAAAAACTGCAATATACACTACAATGGGAAAGTACAAGAGGAAAAAAAGAGACCTCTATTCATGCTGGGCTATAGAGGACAGCATGAGAACAGGAAACAAAAACACTCCTCTGCACAGAAAGTACATAAATATTCACAGTACAACATTATGGAGCATGTGACCAGCAACAGGGTTGGGTAAGGGATGAGGAGTAATCCCAGGCAACACAGCAGCCATCCTGCCACTGCACCGACTCTCCAGCGCGGGCCCAGACCCGCCTTGTGTTCCCAGGAGGCAACAAGCATCGAAGGCATTGGAAGGGGAGGGGGGATGTGTGAGTGCTTATCAGTGTAAGTGTATGTGTGTGCGTGTCCATAGTTCAGCTGAGACAGATGATTTTATTGTGATATTTATATTGCATGTTTGTTTATTGATATTTATATTGCATAGTTTTATCCTCATATTTATATTATGTGTGTTAGTGTTGTTGTACCATATTCCTTTAATCCACTGTGGACTAAGCAGACAATTGTAGGCACCTGTGAGGTGGGGGGCGTTCACTAAGGTGGCCTATCAGCCGCCGGGCTGACCTGTTAAAGGGGATAGTGAGCGCAGAGACAAGAGAAGGTTGTTTGCCAACCGCCATTAAAATGGAGGAGGAGGAGGAGGAGGAGGAGAAGAAGAAGAAGAAGAAGAAGAAGAAGAAGAAACAAGAGAAGCGATGAATGAAAGGTGAGCAGGAGAAAAAGGAACGCGTGCAAGCCCGCAGGTGTGTTGAAGGAACCGCTGCCTGACTGTGGGGTGCCACGAGTCGTTCGGCGATCCAGTCCCAACGGCAGGAACAGCAACAGTGGGTGGCGATGGCCGCAATTCACAACAGGGCAGGGGTGCCCCTCTGCCTGCATCTGACAGTGCTACGAGGGAGGTAGGTGCAGGTGTGGAGTGGGGCGAGACTGTGCGGCGATGTGCTGTCAGGAGGAGACAGGTCTGCGACAGGAGCCCCCCTCCTTGTTCTTCTGCCCGGCGTGGTTTCCATCCCGGAAGAGAAATTCCTCTCCTGTGTCAGATAAGGAACATTCGACCGTGTGTGGCTGTACTGTGGGATTATGGGACTGTGGGAGGGGAATTTTAGCATATGGGAGACATTCGTTTAGCTTTGTTTTAATAGTGTATAGTTATTTCTGCCGGCAGGGTTTTTAGCGCATTGAGAACTCTTTTTTATTTTATACGGGGGATTTTAACTTGTATTTGTGATTCTGGCTGTGTTTTTTATGGAAATAAATGGTGTGTGTTCAAAGCCAGCGTAGTTTCTGTGCCCTGAGTGCTGACCCGCTCACTCCCCTTCCTCTTGTATGTGAATGGACTTGGAGGTGAAGATTTAGGTCCACCAGTCTTTGTGTGTGTGTGTGTGTGTGTGTGTGTGTGTGTGTGTGTGTGTGTGTGTGTGTGTGTGTGTGTGTGTGCGTGTGCATGCGTGCGTGTGTGTACAGAAGGAAGTTCATGGCAGGAGCCTTTTCTTTTTTTTTTTAATGCATTTCCAATCAGCTTTTTTACAAGAAGTGTATTTCATACTAGGGCTGCACGATTTTGCATAAAATGAGAATCACGATTTTTTGGCTTAGAATTGAGATCACGATTCTCTCACGATTTTCTTTTCTAGTATAAATATTTATTGCGCTTATTAACTGCACATCAACTTCGTGACAGTTGAGACTGAACATAAAAACAACAAATGTCTCACATTTTGTCGTTGCCGCTAAATGTTGTACTGCTTGAAATTCCGTCTCCACCGTTGCTCGACACTGCGTGTATAGAGCAGGTAGTGCAACAATAGAAAAATAGTTGCGGGACGGCACTGTGTAGCGTTTGTCTAGGGTGTTGATCATTTTCCTAAATCCCTCGTTTTGCACAGTGTTGATGGGAGCCATATCTTTGGTCAGGTGATAAGTAACAGCCTCCGTAATTTCTTTGTGCCTGCGGGAGTTCGACGTGTATAGGGAAGCGCTGTATAAGGTTCCCGTTATTGATGTTTGGGTGGTTGACCGGGATGGATTTTCTCCTGTCACTTTCTCGTCCTGTCACTGCTGGCATATTTGTTTTACATCTATACTGTCCAGTTTCTCCTGGTGGACATACAGCAGCATTGTTTAATCTCATTCGAGTCACTGTTAACCTTACCCATCTTTTTAGTCTTCTTAGGGGTGGCTGTAGCTCAGGTGGCAGAGCAGGTCAGCCACTAACCAGAAGGTCGGTGGTTTGATCCTAGGCTGCCTCCTGGCTACATGGCAAATATCCTTGGGCAAGATACGAACCCCGTGTTTGCCTACTGGTGGTGGTCAGAGGGCCCGGTGGCGCCAGTGTCCGGCAGCCTCGCCTCTGTCAGTGCGCCCCAGGGCAGCTGTGGCTAAAATGTAGCTTGCCGTCACCAGTGTGTGAATGGGTGAATGACTGAATGTAGTGAAGCTTCTTTCAGCCTCAGTACATGCGTTTTATCCTCAGATTACAATTATTATTCTGTGCTTGATGTGCCTCAGCTTTGGCCCTGGCTCTTCCCCTCTGACTGCACTAGGACATATTGCTACCTGATAAAATAACACATGGATTCGTGCCATATAAAAAGTGAGACATGTCAATTCAGATTCTTTGTCAAATATACACTAATGAATCAGCAGCCTAACAATTGTCATGATAATAAATACTAGTTAATCTATAGCACCAAATCATCAGGGTGATATGTAGTACCATATCACCCTATTAGAGCACTTCGCTCTCGCTCTGCAGGCCTACTTGTTGTTCCTAGAGTATTTAAAAGTAGAATGGGAGGGAGAGCCTTCAGTTTTCAGGCCCCTCTTCTGTGGAACCAGCTTCCAGTTTGGATTCAGGAGACAGACACTATCTCTACTTTTAAGATTAGGCTTAAAACTTTCCTTTTTGCTAAAGCATATAGTTAGGGCTGGACCAGGTGACCCTGAATCCTCCCTTAGTTATGCTGCAATAGTCATAGGCTGCCGGGGGATTCCCATGATGCATTGAGTTTTTCCTTTCCAGTCACTTCTCTCACTCACTATGTATTAACAGACCTCTCTGCATTGAATCATACCTGTTATTAACCTCTGTCTCTCTTCCACAGCATGTCTTTTATCCTGTCTTCCTTCTCTCACCCCAACCGGTCGCAGCAGATGGCCCCGCCCCTCCCTGAGCCTGGTTCTGCCGGAGGTTTCTTCCTGTTAAAAGGGAGCTTTTCCTTCCCACTGTTGCCAAAGTGCTTGCTCATAGGGGGTCATATGATTGTTGGGTTTTTCTCTGTATCTATGAAGCGCCTTGAGGCGACTTATGTTGTGATTTGGCGCTATATAAATAAAATTGAATTGAATTGAATCAGTCAGTCACCTGTGACCTCGCCTCTCCACCTCTGTCTGAGCTACAACATGGCAGAGCTGCCTCTGTCACCTGATGAATAACAGTGAGACATTCCACATACATGCAGTCACACATGTGCTTCAAATACAGTCATGAACCATCAAGTCATCATCCAATTTCACCTGTGATCTTGTGTCACCATTACTCTCTGAGCTTTGTGTTGGTTGGAATATTTGCAAAATCATGACTACCTCATGATATTTTGTCTCAAAAATTAACCCTATGAATATGTCAGTACCATTAGGATGAAATTATTGTGTCACCAACATTTAACGTTAGACATATAATTTTAACAGCCTCTGTAAACTAATATCCTGGCTTGCTCGAGGCTGCTGTTTTCTTTGACAGTTTCAATCAAAATTAGAAATGCTACTCTGAGACTGAGCTAACTAATAGTGCTGCCTGTTGTGCAGTTAGTTTCCAAAACACGTTATTCATGGTTACATACAGTTTTAGACTGATGTGGGCCAAAGCCTATAGCATAGCCTGTAACGTTATTATGACGGACATATTTTATGAGTGAACTTGGCTTTAAGTGACTTACAGGTTTCTTTGAAAAATACTTTCTCATATCCAGGTTCTTCCTTTTTGCTGCCATCCTCCTCTCCTCGCAGCGCAGGGTTGCCGCTGCTAAAACTAAACAGAGCTCCCTGAAAGGCACAGCCAATCACATTGGCCATATTTGTCACATGACGTAGGACTCTAGTCTTTCTGCACCGCTGGGTGAATGAGACGTTGACAGATGTTTTTTCTTTCTATCGGGTTAGTTTTTCTTTACTCGAAGAGATCAAATTACGGTATTGGTGGGGACAATTCAATAATCGCTGGATATTGGTGGGGACATGTCCCTTCCGTCCATGCCAAATCTACGCCCTTGTTTTCGATACTTTATAAATATGAAACTAAAGATTTTGAGTTCATGCACATTGTGAAATAAGAATCTAAATATTTGTGTCACAATGATTTCTACAGGGAGTGCAGAATTATTAGGCAAGTTGTATTTTTGAGGAATAATTTTATTATTGAACAACAACCATGTTCTCAATGAACCCAAAAAACTCATTAATATCAAAGCTGAATGTTTTTGGAAGTAGTTTTTAGTTTGTTTTTAGTTTTAGCTATTTTATGGGGATATCTGTGTGTGCAGGTGACTATTACTGTGCATAATTATTAGGCAACTTAACAAAAAACAAATATATACCCATTTCAATTATTTATTTTTACCAGTGAAACCAATATAACATCTCCACATTCACAAATATACATTTCTGACATTCAAAAACAAAACAAAAACAAATCAGCGACCAATATAGCCACCTTTCTTTGCAAGGACACTCAAAAGCCTGCCATCCATGGATTCTGTCAGTGTTTTGATCTGTTCACCATCAACATTGCGTGCAGCAGCAACCACAGCCTCCCAGACACTGTTCAGAGAGGTGTACTGTTTTCCCTCCTTGTAAATCTCACATTTGATGATGGACCACAGGTTCTCAATGGGGTTCAGATCAGGTGAACAAGGTGGCCATGTCATTAGTTTTTCTTCTTTTATACCCTTTCTTGCCAGCCACGCTGTGGAGTACTTGGACGCGTGTGATGGAGCATTGTCCTGCATGAAAATCATGTTTTTCTTGAAGGATGCAGACTTCTTCCTGTACCACTGCTTGAAGAAGGTGTCTTCCAGAAACTGGCAGTAGGACTGGGAGTTGAGCTTGACTCCATCCTCAACCCGAAAAGGCCCCACAAGCTCATCTTTGATGATACCAGCCCAAACCAGTACTCCACCTCCACCTTGCTGGTGTCTGAGTCGGACTGGAGCTCTCTGCCCTTTACCAATCCAGCCACGGGCCCATCCATCTGGCCCATCAAGACTCACTCTCATTTCATCAGTCCATAAAACCTTAGAAAAATCAGTCTTGAGATATTTCTTGGCCCAGTCTTGACGTTTCAGCTTGTGTGTCTTGTTCAGTGGTGGTCGTCTTTCAGCCTTTCTTACCTTGGCCATGTCTCTGAGTATTGCACACCTTGTGCTTTTGGGCACTCCAGTGATGTTGCAGCTCTGAAATATGGCCAAACTGGTGGCAAGTGGCATCTTGGCAGCTGCACGCTTGACTTTTCTCAGTTCATGGGCAGTTATTTTGCGCCTTTGTTTTTCCACACGCTTCTTGCGACCCTGTTGACTATTTTGAATGAAACGCTTGATTGTTCGATGATCACGCTTCAGAAGCTTTGCAATTTTGAGACTGCTGCATCCCTCTGCAAGATATCTCACTATTTTTGACTTTTCTGAGCCTGTCAAGTCCTTCTTTTGACCCATTTTGCCAAAGAAAAGGACGTTGCCTAATAATTATGCACACCTGATATAGGGTGTTGATGTCATTAGACCACACCCCTTCTCATTACAGAGATGCACATCACCTAATATGCTTAATTGGTAGTAGGCTTTCAAGCCTATACAGCTTGGAGTAAGACAACATGCATGAAGAGGATGATGTGGACAAAATACTCATTTGCCTAATAATTCTGCACTCCCTGTATAAAAACATGTTTATGGGGACAATGTGACAAATCTTTGGTCCCTATTAATGGTTACTGAAGAGGAAGCTTGAACCATGGGGCTCTCCACCATCTGACCCTAGAACTGAAGAAGCTTCTCGGATGAGAGGCGCCACGTCTTCTAGCAAAGAAGTCCAGACGCTTTTCTTTCCAAGCTCCTTAGACTACGATGAACTGGATGACTGAGAACCTTCACAGACATTTAAATCAAGTGAGCAAACTCATCAAACAAATGTTTGCTACACACAGTTTACTTCCAACTGTGCTGATTTTTAACAATAAAAAAAATAATTGTCTTCGTTTTTTTGCAGTTTAAATGTCACAATTGAAATGAGAGGACTTCTCCTGTGTTTAGAAAAAAATGCAATTTCTGTAAATCAGCCTTAAAACTATTGCACTCTGCGCTCTCATTTGACTAAACATTTTTTATTTTTTGTTTGAGTGGTACTAACGTGTAGTAGAAAGTTTTATTCTGGCTCTTTTTTTTTTCTTCTTCCAATTTTACGTGACAGGGAGCCGGGATATATCGACCGAGGTTACCACCATCAACTGCCTAACTGATAGTAAACTGTGGTATGGAGACAACTGTTTATAATATTTCCAGTGATACTCACAAGGTCTATCTTATAAGGTCCTTTTTTTTTTTTTTTTTTTTTGTATTTAGACCTGGTTTAATTCTGGTATAGAACCAGTTGAATATTTGTATATAATCCCTGCAGCTGTCAGACTCTATAGCAGGGGTCACCAGCCTTTCTTAAGACTGAGAGCTAGATAAAAATGTGAACAGTTCCTCTTTAGTTATATGATAATAACAATTCTATCTTGATATGCTGTGTCTTATCACAGGTTAATTTTTCAAAAAAGGCAAAAAAAGGCCTGGGTCATGTAGCAGCCAACAACTCCTCCAGAGAGGCTGTCCTGGTGAGGGAGAAGTCCATGGCCCACTTCTCGACGGAGGGAGCAGTGTCTTGGCAGACAAAAGAATAGCCCATTTGAAGTCCCAGTAACTTCCCCACAACGGCTCTGAGCCACCCACAAACCTCTAAAGAGCATTCCTGCCTTTTTAAAAAAAAATTCTTAATAAATGGAGCTTGCCTCCAAAATAAACTAACTTCTCTTTATTCTCTTAAATAATTGGTCTTCACTATGTTCCTATATAGTAGTATATTTTTCCATTAGTATAACATGAAATAAATTCTACATATGTCAAGCTGTGTGCCAATATTTGCTGTGTAATAGAACTGAGACATTAGTCATTACAAAAATTTGAAATAATATTAAAATTCTCAAACAGAAAAACATTAAACATAAATATATAAAATATAACTATTTACAGAGAGACAGGAATAAAAAGGACCCAGCTTAAAGTGGAAGAGCATCAGGGAGAAGGAGGAGAAAAATAAGAACATTGTTTCTGCCCTGGAGAGCCTGCTTTTTTCACACATACATGAGCATTACTCGCAGTTCTCACAAGTTGATTCTCAAAGTGCAAACCTTTGTAGATTTCAAAATGTAAAAGTATTGTTTTTCCAGGGTTTTCCTTCGTCTGCGCGCCACTTTTGTGCGCCTTTTCCCCTCCCGGTACAGGTGTCTATTTACGAATGAGGGTCATTTATGGGTGTTTTTGTGTTGTCTTTTCTATTGGACGTGATGGTTATCAAAACCAAACACGGTAAATTTGGCAAGTGCAGGAGACACGACACGGAGGAAATTTGTCAATCAGGCTGCAGAATGCAATGCGCATTGTTGAAAGCTGTACTGTGTAATAAACAAATCTGCGAAAAAGCGAGGCAGTGACGGATGAACAGTGGGACTGTTATGGTAAGGACTAATTCAATGGTTCATGCAGCACCCTCTGGTGGTTGTGCCGTGTGTATTTGTTGTTGCAGTTTGGCAATAAACAGAGTCGCCACGTTAAGACAGAGCTGTCCCAGTGTCGTTTATGGCGTTGCTATTAAAGTCACGAGAGCTACCAAAACATGGTGTCAGAAGTGCTTGGGAGAGAAGAAGAACATAACGGAACACGGAAACTTCCTCACCGGAGAGAACTCGCCCTGCAAGTTTGCATTAACAGCCACAGTAAGAGCTAAGCTAACAAATTAGCAAACGCTAACTAGCATCTCGCGACTAGCAACATGGCAGCCGCACCAGCAGCCTTTCAAGTATCACCGCCGTCGAAGTTTGATTTTTCAAAGCTGGAAGAGTGGCCGAAATGGATCCGACGCTTCGACAGGTTCAGGATAGCATCCGGACTCGAGCTACAATCGGACGAAAACCAGGTTAACACTCTGATATATACAATGGGCGATGAAGCTGAAGACGTGATCACCTCGTTGAACCTGACCGAAGAGGAGGCGAGTGAGTACCACACTCTCAAAGACAAACTCGAGGCACACTTTGTAGTCAGAAGAAATGTTATCTTTGAACGTGCAAAGTTCAACCAAAGGCAGCAAGAAGCAGGAGAGACTGCAGACGGGTTTATTACATCTCTATATGCCTTGGCTGAGCATTGTGGCTACGGGGCGCTGCACAGTGAAATGATAAGAGACAGACTCGTTGTCGGAATAAGAGACAAGAGACTCTCGGAGCAACTACAAATGGATGCGGAGCTCACATTAGAAAAAGCAGTGATACGGATTCGCCAAAGTGAACTTGTTAAGAAACAACAGGATCTTCTTAAAAACAACTTCAAGCAGGAGAATCTTTGCAACGTGGACATCGTTAAAGCAAAAACGAAACACTTCAAACCACGAAAGACTGTACCACAAACCACAGAGAGGAATGTGAAAAGCCAATGCAACCGATGTGGAAAGACACCCTTTCACAGCAAACACCAGTGCCCAGCCAGAGAGGTACTCTGCAATCAGTGCAAAAAGAAAGGTCACTACGCAAGAGTATGTAGGTCTGGGGCAGTGGGAGAAATACGTGCAGCGGGTGGTAACAGAGAAGAAAGAGAAATAGCATTTCTGGGAACAGTAGCCTCAGATAGAACAGAGGATGCGTGGTTGACTAAAGTAAAAGTTAACAATGCAGACTGCTGGCTAAAAATTGATACAGGAGCGGACGTAACCGTCTTGCCTGAAAAAGAGTACAACACTCTAGCACAAAAACCGCAGCTGCAACCCACAGATCTGAAACTATATGGGGTGGGAATGTCTCCATTAACAGTTAGAGGGAAATTTACTGCTAACTTGAGCACTCCAAGCAAAGCTACAGTACAGCCTGTGTATGTAGTAGCAGACCTGACACAAGGATTACTAAGCCGCATAGCGAGTGTAGCACTCGGGTTAGTGGCTAGAATAGAAACTGTGTCACTCACTTCAGTAGAAACAGTGAAGCAGCAGTTTCCAACACTATTCAGTGGGTTAGGCCGGATGGCGGGGGAATACAAAATTGAGCTTAAAGCAGACGCCAAACCGTTTGCCCTGTCAACTCCAAGAAGAGTCCCGCTTCCCCTGTTACCCAAAGTCAAAAGAGAACTAGCTCGTATGGAAGAGTTAGGTGTCATCTCCAGAGTAGAGCAGCCTACCGACTGGTGTGCAGGAATGGTTCCAGTACCTAAACCAAACAGAGAAGAAGTGCGCGTGTGCATGGACTTGACCAAACTGAATAACTCAGTGAAAAGAGAAAGACACATGTTGCCATCAGTTGAGCACACTCTAGGTCAACTAGAGGGCGCGAAAGTGTTCTCGAAACTCGACGCTAATTCAGGGTTTTGGCAAATACCTTTGTCCAAACAGTCAGCTCTTCTCACAACCTTCATCACGCCATTCGGAAGATTCTGTTTTAATAGACTTTGTTTTGGCATATCTTCGGCCCCCGAACACTTCCAAAAACGAATGTCTCAGCTTTTAGAGGGGCTGGAAGGAGTCGTCTGCCAGATGGATGACATTCTGGTTTATGCTGACACACAAACCCAGCACGACAAGAGACTGATCGCAGTCCTGGAACGGCTCACAAAAGCTGGGGTGACATTGAAAAGTGAGAAGTGTGAGTTTGCAAAGACCTCAATCAAGTTCCTCGGACAGATCATCGATGCTGCAGGAGTCAAAGCAGACCCGGAGAAAGTGAAAGCAGTCAGCAACATGGAAGCGCCCACGGATGTGGGTGGAGTGAGACAATTCCTAGGAATGGTTAATCATCTAGGCAAGTACCTTCCCCACTTAGCAGAGAAAACACAGCCGTTGAGAGAACTACTCAGTACCAAAAACATGTGGTGTTGGAGTGAGGCTCAACAAACAGCGTTTGACAACATTAAGGCAGAACTGAGTAAACCACCGAACTTGGCACTCTACAACCCCAAAGCACAAACAACAGTATCAGCTGATGCATCCTCCTATGGACTAGGAGCGGTGCTACTTCAGAAACAAGAGGATGACGCAACCAAACCAGTGGCCTTTGCTTCAAGAGCATTAACCCCCACGGAACAGAGGTACGCTCAAATAGAGAAGGAAGCGTTAGCCATAACCTGGGCATGTGAGCGATTCTCTGATTTTCTTATAGGCATTGAGTTCCATGTTGAGACAGATCACAAGCCTTTAGTACCACTTTTGGGCTCCAAGAACTTAGACAAACTGCCACCACGAGTACAAAGACTGAGAATGAGATTAATGCGGTACTCTTTCACCATCTCACATGTCCCAGGCAAACACATCGCAACTGCAGACGTGCTGTCCAGAGCACCAGAAAAAACTGTTTGTGATGAGACATTAAGAGACGAAATGAACCTGTATGCACATCAGGTGATTTCAGGTCTTCCTGCAACAGAGGAGAGACTACAACAAATAAGAGAGCAGCAAGACAAAGACGAAACACTAAAACAAATCAAACTCTACTGCAAGAATGGCTGGCCGGACAAACTCAAAATACCAGGTCCATGTTTCCCATACCACCAGCATGCAGGGGACCTGACTGTTGAAAATGAACTTCTCCTAAAAGGTATGCGTATAGTTATCCCAAAAATATTACAAAAAGATGTTTTGACACGACAGGTTTGCACACAGGTCACCAGGGCATTGTAAAGTCCAGGGAACGAGCCAAGCAGTCGGTATGGTGGCCAGGACTGAGCTCTCAACTACAACAGCTGGTAGCAGAATGTGAGATGTGTGCAAAGGTGAGACAGCAACCCAGATAAACACTCATGCCAACTGAGTTTCCTACACGGCCGTGGGAGTTAGTTGGTGCTGATCTTTTTGAGTGGAGTAACAGCCAGTATTTGGTTGCAGTGGACTATTTCTCACGATACATAGAAATAGCTAAGCTGTCCTCTACCACATCAGCAGCAGTGGTTGACCACTTAAAGTCCATATTCGCACGCCACGGCATTCCAACAGAGTTAAGGTCGGATAATGGTCCACAATTCTCCTCAGAACACTTCCAAAAGTTTGCTTCAGAGTGGGGCTTTGCCCACACCACTTCCAGCCCGAGATTCCCTCAGAGCAATGGTGAGGCTGAAAGAGCAGTGAGAACAGTAAAGAGCCTTCTACAGAAAGAAGGAGACCCATATCTTGCTCTCATGGCATATCGCGCCACACCACTTGCCAGTGGACATAGCCCTGCAGAGCTTCTGATGGGGAGGAAACTTCGTACCACAGTTCCCATACTTCCATCCTGCCTCAACCCAGGCTGGACAAACATCACTAAACTGAGAGAGAGAGAAGGGAAGGAGAAAGAAAAACAGTGGAAATGGTTCAACAACAGACACAGAGCACAAGACCTCACAGGACTACACCCAGGAGATCAAGTCTGGATCACAGACATGAAAACAAATGGAACTATATCAGGCAGAGCAGAGACGCCGCGTTCTTACCTTGTTGAGACCCCGAGAGGACTTCTACGTCGAAACAGGAGCCATCTCATCACACTAAAAGAGACCAAGACGGAACCGACAGAACAGCAAACCCCTGTCATACCAGAAGACAGCAGCAGCCCGGTTTCGAACCAGGCACAGCAGTGTCTTACACCACCGAATGACCGGATTACTGAAAAAAGATATCCCACCAGAGACAGAAACCCACCGAGATACCTTAAAGACTTTGAAGTAGGTAGTAGGTACTCTCGAGCACCTGAGTGACCAGCCAGGGGCAGAATAATCCCCTCACTCAGCGGAAGGATTGGGAAGTCTACCCCACCTTCATAGTTGGATAAGTTCACACAGTTAAATAAAATAATTGTTATAAAGTGGAAACAATAAATGTCCGTTACAGAATAAAAGTTAATGTAACAGCATTGAAATATTCAGCTACAAGTTAAGTTGCAGTGAATGTAGTGTTGACATAAATGTGGATTAGCACAGGAAACATTATGGTTATAATGTACTCAGAAAGGGGGATGTTATGGTAAGGACTAATTCAATGGTTCATGCAGCACCCTCTGGTGGTTGTGCCGTGTGTATTTGTTGTTGCAGTTTGGCAATAAACGGAGTCGCCACGTTAAGACAGAGCTGTCCCAGTGTCGTTTATGGCGTTGCTATTAAAGTCACGAGAGCTACCAAAACAGGGACCACTGTGTGCTGTTTATTAATAAACAATAACATATATTCCTATATGACAACATGCATAAAAGCAGAAAGGTATTTGTACATCAGTGGGAAAATAGCGAGACAGTAGGCCGGTGTTGTGCCAAAAAGTGATTTCCAATGTTTCTGTGTATTTTTTATGTGTAATAGCTTTACTTATGTTGGTAAATTGACTTGGGTGAACAGGGTTTACAAAGGGGTTATATATAGAATTCAAAAATTATCTGTTTTTCAAATATCTTCATAACTCTGTGTTATTCCTTCGTATTAGTACTATTGTGCTAATAGTTTTTGCGCAGCTTCCCCGGCTCAGTCAAAAATTTCAAAAGAGAAATGAATGAACTTACCAGGTTGCCCGATCTTTTCACATATCTTCCTCCAAGCTCGGTCCTTTTTATTCCTTTCTCGGTACAGAAAGGAACTGGTGTCATACAGGTGCGGGTGGTTTGCTACGGCGTTGATTAGCCTTTCCTCCATAGCATATGCTATTTCCGGTGGGGAAACTCCTGTAAGGCGCTTCGTTTTCGTTGTGATATTCGCACCTTGTTTACGGTCGGTTTTTCCAAAAAAAAGTCAACCAAATGGATGACTCAAGCGGCGATTTACATTTCTTGAGCATTTACCGAATACATCTGTAAATGACGTTCATCGACTTGTGATACTTTCCCCCCTGGCCTCAGAGCAAAATAGAGAAAGGATTCAAATTATATATTTCTCAGTATTTGTATATAGTGTTCTCTCGTTTATCGCGGGTGTTATGTTCTAAAAAATAACCAGCAATAGGTGAAATTCGCAAAGTAGCCTACTTTATTTTTATTTTTATTTTTTTACAATTATTTTAGATGTTTTAAGGCTGTAAAACCCCTCACTTTATACACTTTTCTCAGACAGGCATCGACATTGTCCCACTTTTCTCTCTCGTTTAAACACTCAAAGTTCAAGAAAAAAAAAGTCCAGTATTATAGAATGAAACCGAAGATCAAAACCAGTTTTCAGTCCCAAACATTTATTTGAAAAATAAACATACAGTATATTTGTTTTTTTCTATAAATAATAATGACGGATTTTAGAACTAATCAATTTAACTTTAAGCTTAAGTGCTTAATTTCAGCTTAATGCACTTTATAATCCGGTGCGCCGTATGGTCCCAGAAGTCCAACGTCTTTTGTGCGATGCTTATCTTCCTCCGCCTTTTGGGTGCTACCGCAGCTGCCTATGACGGTGCAAAACGTTTCGCCGACATTGTTTTTTGTTGGGGAGAAAACTTACAAACAAACAGTACAGCTCTTCAGAGTCACACTGCTAGCGATTGATGAAGCCATTCTGTACTGTACAGGAGAGACGGCACGGAGGAGATCAACAATGGTCTACAGCTGATCAGGACGCAGAACACACTGCGCTTTAAAAAAACAAAACAAAACAAAACAAAAAAAAAAAACACCGCATGCAAAATTGCACTAAAACAACCGCGAAACAGCGAGGCTGCGTGTTTTCTACAGTCAATGGTCCTACTCGTTAGCCTACTGTTCAGCCAGCTGGCCACAGCGGTCCCCGCGTTACCATAGAGAGCATTAAGGGGCAGAGAGGGGGTACGTTACTCTCAATGTTGTTGGCACAGAATACCCGTTTTTGTCTTGTTCGTATCATTTTATTTTGTTGTATTTATTTATTTATTTTCTGTTGTATGTGATTGAAACTTTACTGATAATTTGTCCAAGCAAAAAAAAAAAAAAAAAAAATCCCCATTCAAAAATGATGTGCTGGAATGTCCTTTGAAGATTTTCCTTAAACAAGGTAGAAAGGCAACAGCTTGTAGTCAGTATTTTTGCAGCAATTGTATTGGCAGAAGTTGTTTTTGCAGCTTTCAAAGCTTCACCAGAGAAGTATTTTGAAACATTTGGATTGTTTTCAGAGTCACTGTTTACAGACCGACATGTCTCAGAGAAAACACCAGAAAAGACCAAAAGTTCACACTAACTCTCCTCTCTTGACACAAATGGAAAAAATTATTCAGGAGTTCCAACTAAAGCTTAATCAAGTGCTGGAAGAAAATGAAGGTTTGCCCGAAAAGTATTTTGAAACATCTAGATTGTTTTCAGAGTCACTGTTTACAGACCACGACATGTCTCAGAGAAAACACCAGAAAAGACCAATAGTTCACACTGACTCTCCTGCCTGTAGACAAATGGACAAAAATAATCAGGAGTTCCAACAAAGGCTTCTTTTTGAGAAGGAAGAATTGAACATAAAGCTCAGAGACGTGGAACACAGACTCAAAGGCATGGTGGAAAAATACAGAGTGCTCCAAAAAAGGCATGATGACACACTGGTAAGAAATGAACAGTTACTTCACGAGAACAAGCAACTACAAAAAAGACAGAAAGAAATGGATCACAAGCTTCAGAACACAGAGGACCAGCAAACTGATAATAAGCGGCGCCAGCCTGACATAAAGATTATTAATGAGGGCTGGTGAATTTTATTTGGTCAAACTTGGGAAAAGATTATGAACCTGATGATCAAAAACAAGAAAAAGAAAGCTGAATTAAAAGAAACGGCCGAGCAGCTTCAAGACAGTGACACTCTTAATGCGGAGTTACATTGTGAAGTCCAACAAATGTTCACAGTGAATCAGGAGCTCAAACAAAAACTTGATGAAACACTGGACAGAAATGAACAGTTACTTCACGAGAATGAGCAACTACAAGAAAGACAGAAAGAAATGGATTGCAAGCTTCAGAACATTGAGGACCAGCAAATTAACATCAGAACGCAAGCCCGAGAGCAGATTCTGTTCCTGAGGAACAAAATCAAGCAAAAAAGAGCTGAATTGCAAGAAATGTCCAAGCAGCTTCAAGACAGGGAAGCTATTAATAAGGAGTTAAAGTGTGACCTCCAACAAATGAATATAAAGAATCAGGAGCTCCAAGCAAATTCCGATGAAGCACTCTCGATGGTGCCTCTGTAGAAAGTGTACATGATGGGGGCTGGTGCTCCTGCTCTTCTTAGTTTGCGGAGAAAGAAGAGACGCTGCTGTGATTTCTTGGCCAGTGCTGTGGTGTTGTACGTCCAGGAGAGATCCTCTGTGATGTGCACACCCAAGAACTTGGTGCTGCTCACTCTCTCCACAGACGCTCCGTCAATGGTCAGAGGAGCATGTTGGGTATGCATTCTCCTGAAGTCCACAACAATCTCCTTCGTCTTCTCCACATTCAGAGAGAGATTGTTGTCAACACACCACGTGGCCAGGCGTCTCACCTCACTTCTGTAGTCGGTCTCATCCCTGTTGCTAATGAGACCCACCACCGTTGTGTCGTCCGCAAACTTGATGAAGAGGTTGGAGCTATATGATGGAGTGCAGCCATGGGTCAGCAGAGTGAAGAGGAGGGGGCTCAGCACACATCCCTGCGGGGCCCCCGTGTTTAAAATGATGGTGCTGGATGTATTACTGCCGACCCGTACTGCTTGAGGTCTTCCGGTGAGGAAATCCAACAGCCAGTTGCACAGTGAGGTGTTGAGCCCCAGCTGGACCAGTTTTTGAGTGAGCTGTTGGGGGATTATAGTGTTGAATGCTGAACTGAAATCTATGAACAGCATTCGAACATATGAGTCTTTTTTGTCCAGGTGTGTGAGTGCTGAGTGGAGTGCAGTGGAGATGGCATCATCGGTTGAGCGGTTGGGCCGATACGCAAACTGGAAGGGATCCAGGGAGGGGGGCAGGACAGTCTTGATGTGTTTCATGACTAGTCGTTCAGAGATGCAGAGTAGGATTGCTGAAATGCTGAGAAAAAACACAGAAGAGCTTGAAGAACTTTCTAACAACTTAAAGTGCAAAAACACTGAAATGCAGGCGCAAAAGGCAGCATCTAAAGAACTGAAAGAAAAGCTTGAAGAAAAACAAGCAAAATTAGAAGAAGTGGAGCAAAGATGCAAGAAACTTAAGGTGCAAAATGCAGAAACACTCAATGAATTGAGAACCTTCATCCTAGAGAAAAAAGTACTCGTGGAACAGCAACTGAAAAAGAAGAAAAAACGCTTCCGCTTGTTCTGGAGGAGGGACACTGCTGCTTCTTCACCTGATGTAGCCTCTGTTCCATCTTAATTTTTACCTCTCTTCTCCCTTTCTCTCCTAACACCTCTCCTATCTCCCTCCCCCCTCTCTCTCTCTTTCCTCACCCCCCAACCAGTCCCAGCAGTTGACTGCCCCTCCTGAGCCTGGTTCTGCTGGAGGTTTCTGCTTAAAGGCAGTTTTTCCTCCCCACTGTTGCTAAGTGCTTGCTCAGAGGGGATTGTTGGGGTTTTCTCTCCTCTGTCTCTTTCCTTTTTTCTATCCCTTCTTTTCACCTCTTTTTCTCCCTTCTACCTTTTCCTTACCCCCTTTTTTTCATTTCCTCCATCATCTCTCTACCCTGTGTTAAAGCGAACACAGGGTAGAGAGATGATGGAGGAACAATAAAGACAATTAGCCAAATATTACATGTGTCAGATCAATGTCTTCATTCAAGAATAATCCATCTTAAGTCTAAAAACAAGAAATGGGTAGTAGCCACATGTGTGTTTGTGTGTGTGCAGAATATGCATACATTAATTGTATCCAAATCCCAGAAGGAATGAAATAAAACTAGAAGACATATAAAACAAGCAAAACAAAACAAAAATATTTTTTTCTCCGTTCCCAGGTCTGGTTTGGTTTTAAACCTGACCTCTACCGGCACACTTTAGGCCGGAGATTTTCGTAAAGCTTTTGTTTTGGCATTTCCCTTGACCCTTTGAATAAATTTGCATGTTAGCTAAATATTTAGTTTCCTGTAACATTTAGATTTAACATTTAGATTTAAAAATAATATTTAGATTTAACATTTTGATTTAATATTTAACATTTAAAATTGTATTTTAAATATAAAAAGTTGCAAATATTTTAGTAAATGTTGTAAAAAATAACTCAAAAGACATGTTTTTGTCCGGTCTTGATTTAAATTTGGAAAAAATGATGCTGAGTGTGGAAAAATATTACTTAGATCGTACACTCCCGCTAGAGCACTAAGATCATCTACTCAGTTACTCCTGGTGCAGCCAAGATCTCGGCTGAAGTCCAGAGGTGACCGGGCGTTTGCCTCAGCTGCACCAGATTTATGGAACAACCTTCCTATTGCTATCCGCACGCCTGATTCTATCCAATCATTTAAATGGTAAATGGCCTGTAAATGGCCTGTATTTATATAGCACTTTACTAGTCCCTAAGGACCCCAAAGCGCTTTACATATCCAGTCATCCACCCATTCACACACACATTCACACACTTAGATAGAAGACGTGAAGCAGAGGGAGCCTGACCATGCGTCGCACATTTGACGAGTTAGGAGTGAGAATGTGGTTGACCAGTAGATTTAAACCCAGGACCTTATTGCTGTGAGGCTAACCACTGCAACACTATGCCACTCTCCATCCATCCATCCATCCATCTTCATCCGCTTTATCCGAGGCCGGGTCGTGGGGGCAGCAGCCTAAGCAGAGAGGCCCAGACCTCCCTCTCCCCAGCCACCTCCCCCAGCTTATCCGGGGGAACACCAAGGCATTTCCAGGCCAGCCGAGAGATATAATCTCTCCAGCGTGTCCTGGGTCTGCCCCGGGGCCTCCTTCCGGTGGCACCTCACCCAGGAGGCACCCAGGAGGCATCCTTGTCAGATGCCCGAACCACCTCAGCTGGCTCCTTTCGATGTGGAGCAGCAGCGGCTCTACTCTGAGCCCCTCCCGGATGGCCGAACTTCTCACCCTATCTCTAAGGGAGAGGCCAGCCACCCTTCGGAGGAAGCTCATTTCTGCCGCTTGTATCCGCGATCTCGTTCTTTCGGTCACTACCCACAGCTCGTGGCCATAGGTGAGGGTAGGGACATAGATCGACCGGTAAATTGAGAGCTTCGCTTTTACACTCAGCTCCCTCTTCACCACGACGGACCGGTGCAGCGTCCACATCACTGCGGCCACAGCACCAATCTGTCTGTCAATCTCCGGCTCCCTTCTCCCATCACTCGCGAACAAGACCCCAAGATACTTGAACTCCTCCACTTGGGGCAGGAACTCATCCCCGACCCGGAGTGGGCACTCCACTCTTTTCCGGCTGAGAACCATGGCCTCAGATTTGGAGGTACTGATCCTCATTCCCGCTACTTCACACTCGGCTGCGAACCGTTCCAATGCGAGCTGGAGGCCCTCACCCGATGAAGCCAACAGAACCACATCATCCGCAAAAAGCAGAGATGAGATTCTGAGGCCACCAAAGTGAAAGCCCTCCGCCACTTGGCTGCGCCTAGAAATCCTGTCCATAAAAATTATGAACAGAACCGGAGACAAAGGGCAGCCCTGGCGGAGCCCATCACCCACCGGGAACGAGTCCGACTTATTGCCAGCAATGCAAACCAAGCTCTTATAACGGTTGTATAGGGATCGAATGCCCCGTAGCAATGGGCCAGACACCCCATACTCCCGCAACACCTCCCACAGGACACCCCGAGGGACACAGTCGAATGCCTTCTCCAAGTCCACAAAACACATGTAGACTGGTTGGGCAAACTCCCATGCACCCTCAAGTATCCTTGAGAGGATAAAGAGCTGGTCCAGTGTTCCGCGACCAGGACGAAAACCGCATTGTTCCTCCTGTATCCGAGGTTCGACTAGCGGACGAACTCTCCTTTCCAGCACCCTGGCATAGACTTTCCCAGGGAGGCTGAGGAGTGTGATCCCCCTGTAGTTGGAACACACCCTCCGGTCTCCCTTCTTAAAGATGGGGACCACCACCAGTCCAGGTGTACTGCCCCTGATCTCCACGCAACATTGTAGAGGCGTGTCAACCAGGACAGCCCTACAACGTCCAGAGCCTTCAGGAACTCGGGGCGGACCTCATCAACACCAGGGGCTCTGCCACCAAGGAGTTGTTTAACTGCCTCAGTGACCTCGCCCCCGGAAATTGGCAGGTCATTCCCCTCATCCCCAGACTCTGCTTCCTCCTCGGAAGACTTGTCAGTGGGATTAAGGAGGTCCTCGAAGTATTCCTTCCACCGCCTGACAATTTTCTCAGTCAACGTCAGCAGCGCTCCGCCAGCACTATACACAGTGCAGGTAAAGCACCGCTTTCCCCTCCAGAGACGCCTGACGGTTTGCCAGAATCTCTTCGAGGCAGTCCGAAAGTCTTTTTCCATGGCCTCTCCAAACTCCTCCCACACCCGAGTTTTTGCTTCAGCCACTGCCCGAGCCGCATTCCACTTGGCCTGTCGATACCTGTCGGCTGCCTCCGGAGTCCCACAGACTAACCAAGCCTGATAGGACTCCTTCTTCAGCCTGGTGGCTCTCTTCACCTCTGGTGTCCACCATTTGGTTTGGGGATTACCACCACGGCAGGCACCAACCACCTTGCGGCCGCAGCTCAATGCAGCAGCTTCGGCCATGGAGACGCTGAACATGGTCCATTCGGACTCAATGTCCCCAGTCTCCCTCGGAATGCTGTTAAAGCTCTGCCAGAGGTGTGCGTTGAAGATCTCGCGGACTGGGGCCTCTGCTAGACGTTCCCAGCACACCCTCACTACACGTCTGTCCAGCGTCCTCCCCCGCCACCTGATCCAACTCACCACCAGGTGGTGATCAGTTGACAGCTCAGCCCCTCTCTTTACCCGAGTGTCCAGAACATATAGTCGCAGGTCTGGTGATACGATTACAAAATCGATCATCGACCTACGGCCTAGAGCGTCCTGGTGCCACGTGCACTTATGGACACTCTTATGTTCGAACAAGGTGTTCGTTATGGCCAAACTGTGATTTGCACAGAAGTCCAATAACAAAACACCGCTCGGGTTCAGATCAGGGACACTCTCAGCGTATAAAAATCATCATCATTATAAATCATTAAAGAAAATTAAATAAACAACCAGTCATTGAACGACTGGCGACCTGTAGCCCTGACCCCCATCGTAAGCAAATGCTTCGAGAAGCTGATCAGGGACTTCGTTTGCTCTGCACTACCCGACTCACTGGACCCTCTGCAATTTGCATACCGCCACAACAGGTCCACTGATGATGCCATAGCCCTGACACTCCATGCTGCCCTCTCACACCTGGAGAAGAGAGACGTATGTGAGAATGCTGTTTGTAGATTATGGCTCAGCATTCAATACCATCGTTCCCTCGAAGCTGGACAGGAAACTGCAGGATCCAGGACTGAGCAGCTCCCTCTGCAGCTGGATCCTTAACTTCCTGTCTGACAGACTCCAAGTGGTCAGACTGGGCAGCATCACCTCATCACACTGAACACTGGTGCTCCACAGGGGTGTGTACTGAGCCCTCTCCTGTACTCACTCTACACCTACGACTGCACGGCCACTAACAACTCCAACATCATTGTGAAGTTTGCGGATGACACTACAGTGGTGGGTCTTATCACCAAAGGTGATGAGACGGCCTACAGGGAGGAGGTCAGCGCCCTGACCCACTGGTGTCAAGACAATCATCTCACCCTCAACATCGCAAAGACAAAGGAGTTGATAGTGGACTTCCGGAGGTGCAGAGAAGTACACACCCCCATCACCATCAACGGCGCTGCTGTGGAGAGAGTGAGGAGCTTCCGCTTCCTTGGTGTACATCTGGCTGAGGATCTTACGTGGTCAGTACACATACAGTGGGGCAAAAAAGTATTTAGTCAGCCACCGATTGTGCAAGTCCCCCCACCTAAAATGATGACAGAGGTCAGTAATTTGTACCAGCGGTACACTTCAACTGTGAGAGACAGAATGTGAAAAAAAAAATCCATGAATCCACATGGTAGGATTTGTAAAGAATTTATTCGTAAATCAGGGTGGAAAATAAGTATTTGGTCAATAACAAAAATATAACTCAATACTTTGTAACATAACCTTTGTTGGTAATAACAGAGGTCAAACATTTACTATAGGTCTTTACCAGGTTTGCACACACAGTAGCTGGTATTTTGGCCCATTCCTCCATGCAGATCTTCTCGAGAGCAGTGATGTTTTGGGGCTGTCGCCGAGCAACACGGACTTTCAACTCCCGCCACAGATTTTCTATGGGGTTGAGGTCTGGAGACTGGCTAGGCCACTCCAGGACTTTCAAATGCTTCTTACGGAGCCACTCCTTTGTTGCCCAGGCGGTGTGTTTTGGATCATTGTCATGTTGGAAGACCCAGCCTCGTTTCATCTTCAAAGTTCTCACTGATGGAAGGAGGTTTTGGCTCAAAATCTCACGATACATGGCCCCATTCATTCTGTCCTTAACACGGATCAGTCGTCCTGTCCCCTTGGCAGAAAAACAGCCCCATAGCATGATGTTTCCACCCCCATGCTTCACAGTAGGTATGGTGTTCTTGGGATGCAACTCAGTATTCTTCTTCCTCCAAACACGACGAGTTGAGTTTATACCAAAAAGTTCTACTTTGGTTTCATCTGACCACATGACATTCTCCCAATCCTCTGCTGTATCATCCATGTGCTCTCTGGCAAACTTCAGACGGGCCTGGACATGCACTGGCTTCAGCAGCGGAACACGTCTGGCACTGCGGGATTTGATTCCCTGCCGTTGTAGTGTGTTACTGATGGTGACCTTTGTTACTTTGGTCCCAGCTCTCTGCAGGTCATTCACCAGGTCCCCCCGTGTGGTTCTGGGATCTTTGCTCACCGTTCTCATGATCATTTTGACCCCACGGGATGAGATCTTGCGTGGAGCCCCAGATCGAGGGAGATTATCAGTGGTCTTGTATGTCTTCCATTTTCTGATGATTGCTCCCACAGTTGATTTTTTCACACCAAGCTGCTTGCCTATTGTAGATTCACTCTTCCCAGTCTGGTGCAGGTCTACAATACTTTTCCTGGTGTCCTTCGAAAGCTCTTTGGTCTTGGCCATGGCGGAGTTTGGAGTCTGACTGTTTGAGGCTGTGGACAGGTGTCTTTTATACAGATGATGAGTTCAAACAGGTGCCATTCATACAGGTAACGAGTGGGGAACAGAAAAGCTTCTTACAGAAGACGTTACAGGTCTGTGAGAGCCAGAGATTTTCCTTGTTTGAGGTGACCAAATACTTATTTTCCACCCTAATTTACGAATAAATTCTTTACAAATCCTACCATGTGAATTCATGGATTTTTTTTTCACATTCTGTCTCTCACAGTTGAAGTGTACCTCTGGTGCAAATTACTGACCTCTGTCATCATTTTAAGTGGGGGAACTTGCACAATCGGTGGCTGACTAAATTCTTTTTTGCCCCACTGTAAACAAAAACAGTGAAGAAGGCGCAACAGCGCCTCTTCTTTCTCAGGAGACTGAGAAGATTTGGCATGAGCCCCCGCAACCTCAGGAGCTTCTATCGCTGTGCCATTGAGAGCATCCTCACTGGATGCGTCACCACCTGGTATGGCAACAGCACCGCTTACAACCGCAAAGCTCTCCAGAGAGTAGTGCGGTGTTCTGAACGGATAATTGGAGGTGAGCTTCCCTCCCTCCAGGACATCTACAGGAAGCGGTGCCTGAGGAAAGCGGTGCCTGAGGAAAGCATAAACTGTTCAGACTACTTCCATCGGGAAGGAGGTTCTGCAGCATCCGGTCCCGTACCAGCAGACTGAGAGACAGCTTTTTCCACCAGGCCATCAGACTGCTGAACACTTCATAGGCACCTCACCTTCACTACTGGAACTTCAACATTATGCACTCCATACTGTATATAAATGCCACTTGTTTTGCACAATATCCAACTACCAACCTCTGTATATTTTATATATTTTTATTTTATTGTTTACTCTATTTAATTTGTAAAATATGTACACACACACACACACACACACATATATATATATATATATATACACACACACGTAGATATACCTATTTAGTATACACATTCAGTAATATGCATACACTCTTATATTGTACATATATTTATTCATATAATTCTCAGATTTAGCCATTCTTATATGTTGCTTGTCTTATGTTATTGTATTTTTGCACACCTCTGTTGCTTGTGAAGCTTGCACACAAGAATTTCACTCACATGTACTGTACCAGTGTACCTGCACATGTGATGTGACAATAAAAGTGATTTGATTTGATTTGTTTCTGTATGTATCAGCATCTATGATTAAACAAAGTTTTTCCTCCACGTGGTTAAGAAGAGTATTCTAGGATTCTCAAAATGCCTCCATAACACCAGTAGGTGTTTTTAAAAGGACAAATTATTTTATGGGAAGTTGAACTTCCTTTTACTGTTAATATATCAACAAATAACTAACAAAGAAAACTTGAAAAAGGGTCTATTGTAAATATTCACATTACTCCCTCTGCTACGCTGGAAATTACTTTCTTTGTTGGGGTTTATGAAAGAAGTCTGTCCATGTTTGAGTGTATTCTTTTTGGCAAAAGAACAAGAATAAAAGAATCATCTATATTTAGCATTTCAATCTCCTTCACGGCTTTCTGGTAGAGAGCCAGAGCCATCAATTATGGCCAGGGGTCCAGGTCCTGACCTTAGCCATATAAGGTGGTATGCTTAGACGACAGCTCAGTGGCAAAAACGGCAATGAGGCTTGAGCCCGGTGGCCAGCAACCGCGTTGCTGACATGAAGATCGTCAATGTCGCCCCAGAAGACGCCTTCGATCGTGCCAAATGGAGACGGATTTTTCGCAAAGCTGACCCTGCCACACGGGACAAACGCTAGAAAGAAGAAGGTCCAGGTCCTGAAGCAACAAGCAGCCCTGTTTGAAAAAGCAATCCCATTTACATTTACCAATAAAACAAAGGTGTATGTGTGTCTGTGTTGAAGATGTTAAGATGCTAACTTTTTCATTGGAAGTAACCAGGATGGACTGCTGTATCCCAATTCAGGGTCTGCAGCCTTAAAGTACGCAGCCTCAACGATCCTCAAGGGCCGCGTACTCAAAGACCGCTAAGGCCGGAAGTGCGAGGCTTGTGAAATGGGACGGTCTAGCCTCTGTCACGCTGCCCAGGTTGCCTAGCAACCATGATACTAACAACTGGAAACGTGTCATACAGCTTTGTTTGACAGAAATGAAGGAGAAAATCTTTTGTTCATTTGTTTGTTTGTTTCTACATGAGCTTTGATCATTCTCTGTAAGATTAAGGTCAGCTATTGAACGGCGTATATTTTAAAGTAAAGGCTTCAAAACCAAGTTAGTACAAACGTCACTAATGTCACATAACTTTGCCGACATGTGGCCAACAGTAATGTTTTAATGTTCTTCGTTATTAAACATTTGCACATAAATAAGTGACATAATATTCAGTACTTACTTAAAGTTCACTCTTCGGGCGCCCCTCATCCGCCGTTTTTTTTCGGCAAAATTATCCACACCCACCGCCGCACTATGCATTCTGGGATATGTTGGGCCACGAAGTCTACACTGCCACAGCCTTAAAATTCAGGGAAATGAAGGATGCATTTCAGGGCCGCATTTCGAGCAGCCTTTGAATTGGGACAGCCTTCGGCGCGCCGCTGTGACGTAATCGGCCTTAAAATGCGGCCTTTAAGGCTGCAGACCCTGAATTGGGATACAGCCAACATGTCACACAAAATGGAGAAGGATGCTTGGGATAGACTGAGATAAAGGCAGAAGACGCACTGTGGTGACCCCTAAAGGGAGCAGCAGAAAGATAGTGACTCTCCTCAATGGTTAGTACATTTCCATCTTGATCCTTAATCACTCTACTCTCTTGCAAGTCCAGGCTCTGCTTGTCTTTCTGTAAAAGTCACCTCTCTTTTTTATTGCTGTAATCCTAGCCTCTCAGGACCCCTGTCCACTTTCTTCATCTCTCTGACTATCCTACTTCAGCCGTACATCTGCAGTCATCTAGTAATTCTATCTCACCTCCTTTCTGAACTCTCTGCAACATCCTTCTTTCTTCAATGTTCACCATTTAATCTTTGACTGCCTTAACTTGTTTTCTCTTCTTAATGACTAAATTCATCCTACATACTACCACCTGATGCTGCCTCGTCACATTCTCCCCAGAGGAAAAATGTGACTTCGATTTTTGCCTAGCTTTCTTCTCAGGAGAGAAGGAAGCCAGGCAGCACATTCTCAGCTCACCTGTGTGCACAGAATAGTTCACCTGTGTGCACCTTCCTCCACTCTTATATGTATTTTTGTCCTTCTACACTTTACCTACGCAACACCTTCTCATCACCTCTGTTCCCTTCAGGTACATGTCCTCTGAAGTCTTCTCCAACCACCAGTCTCTCACCCCCGAGAACACGCCATCCAATTCCAAATGTAGGATATATAAATGGTCAGTTATGATTATAATTACTACTAATATAATTGCAATATACGGTATTTCCTATTTTTAACGGAACGTGTTTCAAAGAAGGGGTCGCTCAGGTGCTGCAGATTTTGAGAGCCATATTATCTGAGCTAAAGGAGTCCACCCCCAGGTTGTATATTACTCACATTTTAGGCTTTTGCTTCAGGGATCAAGTGTGAGTCACTGAGCTTAGATACTTTCCAGATACTTTTCCAATTCTTTTGTACATCTGGACCAGAGATGGGCAGTAACGCTAACGCGTTACTGTAATCTGATTACTTTTTTCAGGTGACGAGTAAAGTAAGGGATTACTATTGCAAAAACGGTAATTAGATTACCGTTACTTTCCCGTAGGAACGCTGCGTTACTGCGTTACTAAAACCGTGATTTTTTTGTTGGGAGAATGTCTCATGACAGTGACGTAAGCAAGTGCGACGTTTGTGACAACAGCTGTGTGCAGATCAACAGTGGATCATATATCGAATGCAGGAGAGAGTATGAGCGTGCAGCGTTTAAAGCGTGGAAGTACTGACCTTATTTTGAGTTTAATTCCATAAAAAGTGACAAAAACATTAGCGTCCGTTGTGTGTGGGAAGAAAACTTCTTTTTACAGCGAAAAAAACCCCCTAAACTTCCAAGCAAGCACCAAGTGCGCAACGACGTAATGGGAAACTCACAGAGAAACTCACGGATTCTTCAACTGACCGCTGCGGCACACCTGCACCAGGGCAAACCTACGCCTACGCCACTCCTGCTTTACAGGTGAAAATAGAGCAACAGGACTGCTAGTCTTTGATGTTATTTATTTTCTGCTGTGTTTTACTTGCATCTATTTGAAAGACTGCGTGTAAACACACAAAAATATATTTTATGTGCTGGGATGTGCAGAAAATAGGTTTAAATATTAAACAAATTTCTTCCAGTCAGAGAATGTTGCATATAATTAAATTTTTGCTTGATGCATAAAGTTTAAAGTTTAAAACTAATAAAACAAGTTTTAAAAGGGGACTTTCCATTTGATTACATTTTGTATGATAGATTATGCAGAAAAAGTAGAATTGGGCTGAAAGATCTATCGCTTTATCACCTATTCAGGTTGTAAATTGTGTTTTTAAAAAGTAACTAAGTAACTAAGTAATTAATTACTTTTGAAAATAAGTAATCAGTAAAGTAACGGGAATACTTTTTTGGGGAAGTAATCGGTAATTAGTTACTGATTACTTTTTTCAAGTAACTTGACCAACACTGATCTGGACACACAGTAGGTGCTTACCAGTTGTGACAGCCCCTGTTCCCATGTTTTACACATACTGTTTTTATGGTGTCCCAACTGAGATGTTTATTCCCCATGAGGAAAAAGAAGCTGATGTTTTCTTATTTATGTTATTTTTCTGTGTGGCAATCTCAATTGGCTAATTAGTTAGTTAGTTAGTTAGTTTTTTTTTTTGGTCACTCACTTCTTCTGCATTTGCAAATGCAAGAGTGACTCTTATGTAGAGCTGCACCACAGCAGTTTTACAGAGCTTTTTTGAATGGTTCTACCAGAAAAACTTAATGATCAATTAAATAATTTGATCAATTATTTTGATCAAACTTGAGATCACAGTCATTTATCACGATTATGCATTGAGTTAAATGCTCCCCGAGTTTGTCCTCGAATTCTAGAATACCCTGGTTTTTCAAAGCATTTTAACAATGCATCAGGATCTGCTTCCATCGACAAGGTCTTCACCTTCTGCTCTGCCAGACATGTAAACTGTGTTTTGAAGGTCCGTTTTTGAAGAGTATTTGAGAAACTTCATTCTGCTTGGTGCAGGGAATAGCTGTGATGGGAGGCAGATCGTCAGGCGATGAATTAGAAATTCCCTGATCTGGTTTTGCTTTGTGATCTACTGGTGGAGCATGCATTTTGATATTGTTCAACACCTCGAGGGATAAGCAGACTAACCAGGCAGCCCCCCACAGCACTTGAAATCTCACACAAGGTAGCCTCAAGTAGACATAAGAGGAAATGCAGTTTGTGGCACTTCATTGTTGAATAACATATTAGCCAGCAGAGATAATTTCTGTATAAATGTTTTTTTAACAATTAATTTCATAAATTAAATGTATTTAAAAACTGACAATACACCCTAGTTAACATGAGCATTTGGGTCTGTTGTATTTATCATGAACAAAATATTGATCTCATTTAAGTTAAAATACTTGTTTGCATTGGAGTAACAAAAGAACTCAATGGTCTTCGGGGACTCCGTACAACTAGGATTACGTGGTTAGGGTTTTTTTTTTTTTTTTTTACGTGAACAACAGAATCTGGCAACTCGGTGGGAGGCGACGTCGGCAAGAGCTCTATCGGTTTGTTCTCTGACAGACAGCGTGGAAAGATGGTGCTCGACTTGGACCTGTTTCGAACCGACAAAGGCGGCGACCCCGAAGTCGTCCGTGAGACTCAAAGAAAGAGGTTTAAAGATGTTACCCTGGTTGACAAGCTGGTGGCCGCAGACACAGAGTGGAGAAAATGTAAGTCACTCTGCAGCTAACGTCAACGCGGTGGCTAACGATGCTAATGTTAGCGTAGCCATCAATGTATCTTATAATGGAGAAGAGTTCACGCCAGACTACATTTTAAAAAAATGTCTTTTTTAAACTGTTACAGTTTAATTGTGGTAACTGTTTGATCCGAAATGGGACCGAACAAGGTTTTTGACTTATTCAGGGTCCACCTGTTTATTCGGCTCATTGTAATACTAAATATAAAATCTTCAGAATAAATTTAGGGAATACTTTTGGTTGTTAGCTTCACTGTGTTGCTGCGCAAGCTAAAAGCTCACTGCACTGCAGTGGTCTGATCTCACTTATGAAAGTCGGTAATTTAAATGGTAAACGTGCTGGTTGGTGTGTTATATTTGCGCCGTATTGATTAGTGGATAGATGTTGTACACTGTTTCTTAAGCAATTCATTGAAGTTTGTCTGTCATTTTATTTAGTATAACCAGATGTGAATAGCACGCTAATCTTAGCGCAGCTAGCATAATTCAGCAAATCTAGAAAAGCCATTGTGGTTGTTATTTAAGTACCTAGTTATTTAAAACCAAACTTTCACAAGACGAGTCACTAGTTAACCTCCTGTTCCCATTATTCCGTTGACTTAGCTTAATGGGAAACGCTGGCTAACGCCGGGTTAGCTAAACGATGCCGGGTAGTCAATCTGATGCAATCCCAGCCAGCAACATGTCAGGTCAACCTCGCCCTGTAGTGTGACTACTGAGATAGTCAACATGATCCAGTTTTAATAATTTCTTCTGTACATTATTACAGGTATGAAAGTTGCCAAGACAGTGTTATGTTTATATTATTATTTTGGGCTGTTTAATACTTAGTTACTGTAAATCATGTCACCAGGTTATTAGACCAGCTGCTGTGGCACACACACAATCTCATAATGCACTGAGTCACTGATTTTACCCCCTGACAGGCCGCTTCACTGCAGACAACCTGAACAAAGCAAAGAACCTTTGCAGCAAAAGCATCGGGGAAAAAATGAAGGTATTTCAACATAACACTAAATGGGGACTGTTGAGCATTGTATTTGTTTTCCAGTCCCTTCAGAAATAAACAAGGTTTAGCGTTGTCTGTCTTTAACCCTCTGCTTTGTTGCTCATGCAGAAGAAGGAACCAGTTGGAGAGGATGAGGCTGTTCCTGAAGAAGCGCAGAACCTGGAGTCTCTTACGGCTGAAGTTCTGTCGGTATGACTGACTGCACTCTTTTCTGTCTACACAGCATAACTGTTTGTAAGCTGGCAAACAGATCTAACAAGCTTGTTTGCATTTTTTTGTCCTGTGCCAGGCCCTGACAGTAACCCAGATTAAAAAGGTGCGTTTGTTGGTGGATGAAGCGATAGAGAAGATGGACAGTGAGAGAGTAAAGCTGGAGGCGGAACGTTTCGAGTACCTGAGAGAGATCGGCAACCTTTTGCACCCCTCTGTACCTATCAGCAATGATGAGGTGTGTGGTTTGGTTTGAGGGGGGTTAATACTAGAGCCCAACATTGATCTTGAATGTCTGAAAAGAAGACCGCTAGACTTTTTTTTTTTTTTTTGGTTTGGTCATCAATCATACTACATGGTCAGTGCTAGAAGCAGCTTTTTCTTTGTAAATAACATCCACATGTCTGTAATGAATGTGGTTATTGATTTATCATCCATTATATGGACACAGCCCACGCACAGATCAAAACACCATCATATCATGATGATTTTTCTGTCCTAATTTTCTGCCTTGTTCATTTACCACATCCATAGCAAGGGAAATAGAGCCACCACTGAAGTCTGATGCAACCTTTCAGTTATTGATCAGCTGATCAGTTATTGATTCTGACAGACTGAAGCACAAACTCAACTTAAGTTGCTCACTGCTGCTGTAAGCCAGCAGTGAGCTGGTGTTGTACACTGAAAAGTTGCAGGCAGGGGAAGAACAGTATAATCATTTACTTAGCTAACCCTTCCTGTTATCAGCTGCACCTTCTAATGCCGATCACCCATAAAGTGAAAAGTAAAACTTGATGACACAAGACTGGATCACCAGCAAATAGCAGGGTGTCTCGCTGTCAAGTCCTGATAATTGATTTAATGTATTGTGCTGTGGGGAGTATTTGCTGGCTTAATCTGGGTCCACGTCACCCAAAAGTGAAAGGTCACTCACCATTCGTGTGAAAGTTATTCATATGCTATAGTCTTCCCAGTTAAACAGTGCTCTCCTCACAAACAACATAAAAACACTGATATAATTCCATTAGTTTTTCAGAGTTCCAGAGGTTTGGAGAGTGTGGCTTTCAGGCAATTCTGGCAGCATATACAGCTTTAACACCTCATTAAAACCTTCAAATAAACTTTGAGCTTTTTGTGAATCTGAAAATAAAAACACATGTTTTCCTTATTAGTAATTCACAGAGTCTGGTAGTATAATAAATGTCTTGTCAGTTCAAGATTTTCTGATCATACAATCAAATTGTTTATTGTTTGCTGTCAGGATGCAGACAATAAGGTGGAGCGTACCTGGGGTGACTGCACTGCCCAGAAGAAGTACTCCCATGTTGACCTGGTGGTCATGATCGATGGTTTTGATGGCGAGAGGGGAGCAGTTGTAGCTGGCAGCAGAGGTTATTTTCTCAAGGTACGTTTTCATATGAAGAAAAGTAAGTAGAGAAACAAAGTAACACATAGTAGCATGACCAGGTTTCCCTTTCCGCTTCCTTTCCTTTACTGACCAGCTGTTTATCTCCTCTCTGCTGTGTTCAGGGTCCCCTGGTGTTCCTGGAGCAGGCTCTGATCAATTTTGCCTTAAGGATCCTCTACAGCAAGAACTACACCATGCTCTACACACCTTTCTTCATGAGGAAGGAGGTCATGCAGGAAGTCGCCCAGCTCAGCCAGTTTGATGAAGAGCTTTACAAGGTATGGAGGCTGTCTCTGAATTGGAGCATGCAGTATACTTGTTCCAAAGTGGTAAAACCTGTGCATTAGAGATGCAGCAGTTGCATTTTTGTAGATATTGTGTGAATAGTTCTCGTTATTAGATTTACAGTCCCAACCGTGTCAAACTGGTATCCTGATGATGATGACAGTGAGTTGAGTGGACTTGGGCAGCCTGCCTGCTCTGAATCCAGTAGAAGATAATTGGAGTGTGGCAGAAAAGAAGACTGGCAACCAACAAATATGTCTATACATGGATTTAGGTTCCCTCTTCAACCTCTCTACATGTTTCTGTCAGGTCATCGGAAAGGGAAGTGAGAAATCAGATGACAGTTCCATAGATGAGAAATACCTCATCGCCACCTCAGAGCAGCCCATCGCTGCCTTCCTGAGGGAAGAATGGCTCAAACCAGAGGACCTGCCCATCCGCTACGCCGGCTTCTCCACCTGCTTCAGACAGGAAGTGGGTTCCCATGGCCGAGACACCCGTGGGATCTTCAGAGTGCACCAGTTTGAGAAGGTCAGTTTTGTTGAAATTGTGATTTTTTTTTTTTTTTTTTTTTTTTGTATAATTAAAATTTTTTTTTTTAATTCAAAAACTATGTCAGATTAACACTAATATAGTTTCAAAAACATTAATAACAAAAGTACTTTTTGCTTTTAATTTTAAACATTGTTTCTTCTACGTCTGCTTGTAGATTGAGCAGTTTGTCTATGCCTCACCGCATGACGGCAAATCATGGGAGATGTTCGATGAGATGATAGGAACAGCAGAAGAGTTCTACCAGTCACTAGGAATTCCTTATCGTATCGTCAACATTGTCTCTGGTAGGTCAAATACACGCACTCTCACTCCTCATACCACACTGAGCATTTTTAGTTGCTGGACACACACAGACAACACAATACAAGGAATAAATATTTAATTCAGGTCTTTTTATTTTTTAGGGATATTTTTTCTTCTCCATTTACTCAGATCTTATATTTTGTAGATGGTCTCACATTGTGAATATCACAGAATCACTGTATTGCAATACAGTAATATTATACCACGAGACTACAGCTAACCATACCACAATTGAAAGTGAAAACTTTAAATATATTATAAATATTACATATCCAAGTGTTTTGGTAGGAAGGAAGAAACACAACTGTTGGGCCATCCTGTGTACTACATATTACCGATTTCTTATATCCACACACGCACATTCAGTCTCACCCTAAAGTGAGACGGAATAAATATCAGACTTGAATGTGGCCGATTCTTGAAGGTACAGCATCAAGTCTGTTTGTGTTGGAAACTAAAAGAAATCCAACACAAACAGACAGTTTGTTTTGTTTTTTTTAAATTGTGCATGAAGAAGAAAAGAGAGATACATGGACTGACCTTCACCAAACCAATCATCATGCATGTTTGTACATAAATACCATCCCTCAGTTGGACAGTCATTCATGACTTGAACTATCCACTTCAGTAATTACTTTCAGCACAGTGGACAGACATTGAAAAATGAATGATTGTTTTGCACATGTAGGCCTACAAAATCTAGAACGCATTACAAACAGGATAAATGTGTTCATCATTTAGTCAATATTTAGATTTTTACGCTATCTGAACTATCAGTCCAGTATAACTCTGTATAACATCCACTAGGGGTGAATTGTTTGAAGCAGCATGAACAGAGTTGAGTTAAACATGCACAGCAGACAGTTAAAGATGCCACAACCAGGCTGCGTCTGGGTCACCTGCACTTGTATGTGGAAAAATGAAGACAGTATGAAAATGCTTCATGAATTTCTTTGTGGTTTATCTGATGGAACTGAAACATTACAAACTGAATTCCTTCTGTAGATAAATTAGATAAACGTAATATCCAGCACTACCTGCTAGGCATTCACCTAACTGTGCTTCAAACAAGCAGAAAGAGTTTTAGATGATTTCTTTATAACTCAACCATGACATAAACTAACTGCTCTCTCCTTCGTGTGTACTGTAGGTGCCCTGAACCATGCAGCCAGTAAGAAGCTGGATCTGGAGGCCTGGTTCCCCGGCTCAGGGGCCTTCAGAGAGCTGGTCTCCTGCTCAAACTGCACAGACTACCAGGCCAGGCGGCTGCGCATCCGCTACGGACAGACCAAAAAAATGATGGACAAGGTGAGTGCTCAGTTCCAACACAGCGTACAAGAACTAATGCAGTTTGTGTGTCTTGTCTGCTATTTCGTAAGGGATCAAAGATAAAGCGAATTACTGGGAAGCAGAAAAATCTTAACTTGCTTCCCCCCTGCACATGCGTTTCACTTTTCTGTAGCCACACTCTAAATTCATATCTCTCGTTGTCTTTGTGTTTTGTAGGCGGAGTTTGTGCACATGTTGAATGCAACCATGTGCGCCACCACACGTGTAATGTGCGCCATCCTAGAGAACTACCAAACTGAAGAAGGAATCATTGTTCCAGAGAAGCTCAGGGAGTTCATGCCTCCTGGTAAGCTGTGCTGGCTTTCTTACCCGTTTACTGCACCTAGAGACTTTTGATGTTAATGCACACTATCATCCCAACTGCGTTTGTCTCCATATAATACTTAGCATTTGGAACAAATTTCAAATGCTTTGCAGCTTTCTTAGAGGAAAAAAAATTGACATTTTTGGAAGTGCTGTCCTGCTGAGAGGTACATGTTAACATCCATACCCGTCAATCGTATGTGTATCCAACACTTGAAGCTGATCACAGGGACTGACTGCTACCCTGCCTCTGTCCCAAGTTAAACTAAGATGACTCCTAACATCTCTACATATTATATTTGACACAGTGTCATGACAGTGATTGTTTATATTAGAGATGGTTAGTTTAAAGGCTCAAGGCTTCCCCCTGCTGGCCATTTAAAAAAAATTCAAGTTTAAGAAACGTGACCACAGACTTCACTTCTCATACCCAGAAGCTGCATCCATGCTTTATATATTTATTATTATTATTTATATTATTTACTTTATATGTAGTCTGTGCGTCATTAACATTCTTGTTCAGTGACTGTCAGCAAACAGCTTGCAGGAGCGTAGCTGTCACCCTCTGGTGCATTCTACCAGATGGTTGGAAAAACAAGGGAAAATATGTTTTTAAGACAAGAAATAGTCATGTAAAATATTGGATATATTAAATGTTTGTTTTTGTTGTTTTTCCCATCTTCAGGTTTGACAGAGATCATTAAGTTTGTCAAGCCAGCTCCCATTGATCAGGAAATGTCCAAGAAATCAAAGAAACAGCAGGAAGGAGGGAAGAAGAAGAAGCAGGGAGGAGGCGGCGGAGACCAGAACCTGCCCGATGCCATAGAGAACATGTCCGTGAACGATTCGTAGACCCCGGCACACAGCAGCAGTGTCGCCTCACCAGCCTCACAGATGCACACTAATAGAACAGACTGTTGCTTGAATTGTAATGATCAGGGATTAGTTTGTCACGTCTCACAAACTAAACCTGAAATTGGCACTTAACGGTAATGTGAACGCTCTGCTCTGTTCCATCTGTGTCCGTCTGAGTGGGTGGTGTTATGTCATCTCATCATTCACATAAAGCTTGCCACAAAAAGGGATCCTTTAGTCAGCCATCCCCAGGTCACTTCACCCCTCTATCACTGTATGACATCATCAGCAACACGAAGCCTAAAGCACAGCTGCCGACACCTCATGGAGCGTGTCGGCAGCTGTGCTGAGAGTCAGGCTTCTTTTCTGTCTATTTCTGTCATTGATTTGATACAAGCAGTCTTTTGGGAATATGTTATAAAAAGTATGTTTGCAGGATGTTGGGCATTGTTGATAATGTGTTCAAAAACTGTCTGAACTCACCGTTTGTTGACTGTGAGAAGTAAATGGTTGGGTATTTTAACTGTCTGGTTTAGGCTTCTCTTTGCGTTGTCTGACCACAATCATCATTTTCATCCACTGTTTAACACGATGCTCTTCTCCACCTCGAGACGTTGATGTTTCCTGTATGTACTTGCTAAGACAAATATATATATATAATTGCGCATTGATGAAGTGGCACGCACTGTAAACAATAAATACAGTTGATCTGGAAGTTCTTGTTTGTTTGTTTTTAAGTATATGCACAAAGCAGACTAGATCAGTGGTGATGGTAATGTGACTAACCACACAGCAAGCCAGGCTGTTTATTAACCAATTACATTCAAAATGCTTTAATAGGTACCAAGTTCACAAAGTGGACAGATCTGGTTTAGGAAGGCAAATTAGATGGTAGCAGTTGTTTGCCTGTATATATGTGTGTCCAAGCAGCCGTGCCCCTAATGACTTCAAGCCTGACTGCATTAAAGTTATCAAAGCATCTGAATGTGGTGTAATGAGCCGTGACCGCAGTAAAGAAGGCTAAATCATATCTCTAGTTAAGGTGTCAATGTGAGATCACCAGTAACCATATGAAAACAAATTCTGAGCTTTTTCTAACACAAACTTCAGTATTCTATAATATTATGGCTGTAAATAGATATGTTAAAGATGCTCTCAGTGTCAAAAGGTTCAGGGTTTTCCTTTAACTTGTCACCAGTCTGGATTTTCTAATACTGCAGAGGTGTTAGGGTGTGTACTACTGCATGCCACATCCCCAGTTTCACTCTCAGCCAGCGGCACTTTGATCCCTGTGTTTACTGTCTGTTTCTACAGCAACTATTCAATTACATCCCAAAAATAAAATATCTTAAAGAAAAAGCTTAGCTAAGCAAAGAGAAGAGTCAGTCTACCTCTACTTTAGAACAGTCCACACATATGTATTTATTTTTATTATTTAATTATTTTTGTCCTGATCTTCGTGTCACGAAAGAGCTTTTAAGCACAATAAAACATCTTGCTTAGATGTCCGGCTGGCTGGTTATCAGATAGATGTGCAATAAGCAATAAGGAAGACAAATCAGTTATTCATTAACTCTGACAGACTTTACACTCCCCTGCAGTTGGAAGCCAATTTACTCCGTTTGCGGTATATTTACAAAAGGTAAGAAGAAATCTCCAGCACTTCTTTTCTTTATATAGTTGATTAGATCATTTGTATAATATATATTTATTTAAACCTAATTTATGTCTGTCTTTGACAGATCCAGGCTTTAGTTTGGTACGAGTGTTGAGATGAATGACGTGGAAGACGACGTTGAGATCTCCTTTCCAGTAAAGGTAAATGCTGATCTTTAACAGCCACAGTTTTGTTGCAGTGTTGAAAAATATTCTCAGCTCTGAGATTACTTATTTTTTATTCAACTTTATTTGTATACTTGATAGGTAGCAACCAAATATATATATAAAAAAACATACTGTGTAAAGTAAAATGCTAAGTAAAGTTCTTATTATTACTATTATTAAAAACAAAAACAACACTTTCCACTTGTTTCTGTAAACTGTAGTTTCTCGGTCGAGTAGAGGTGGTCCGCCCCGATGGAATACAGATCCTGGAAGAAGCCACTCAGAACCTCAAGGTGAGCCACCGACATATTTAATACATTTACAATGTTATTTTTAGTCGTGCTGGTGTCATAGATCATGCATTTATGTAGTCAGCGACCATCCGGTCCACACTGACAACATGAAGTGTTGAAAAGAGCGCCCAACACCTCTGCCACGCCACATATGAGAAACTGTTATTGAAATCTTTTACACTGCTCTGTGGATGTTTTACACAACTTTGAGATCATTTTTCACAACTTTGTAGTTGTTTTGTGTCTCTTTGTGGCTATTGTTGTCGCTTTTAAGTTGTTTAGTGCTTTGTTGTACGTTTTCATTGTTTGTAGTTGTTTTTCAGCACTTTGTATTTGTTTTGTGGCACTCTGTAGTCATTTTGCGTCTCTTTGTGGTTATTTTTCTGTGTGTGGTTGGTTTGTACCCCTTTGATGTCCCATTTTAGCCTTTTTATGGTTGCTGTGTATTTATTTGTAGTGCCCCGTGCCTCTTTGTTGCTTTGCGTCTCTGTGATTATTTTGTGTGAGTGGTTGTCTTGTTCCTCTTTGTACTTGTTTTGCTCACTTTTATGATTTGTTCTCTGTGTTTGTGGTTGTTTTGTATCCCTAGTTTGTTATGTCCTGTCTCTTTATACTCATATCAAGTCTCATAAACCCTTTTACTGCTCATAATAATAGAGCAGCGTCAATGTATCCAGTGCATTGACTCATGACCAAATATGTAAATACCACCAGCCTCTGCTCCACCTAATTGGGCAGCTGGTAAGTGCTAGCTTGCAGACATGCATATATTGGTTTAATTATGCTTGAGCTATTAGAGCCACCGCTTCAGCTCCTACAGGGCTGCTAACATGGCTGCAGACTCTCATTATTGTCTATAATGTACCCCTTTAAAATAGTCTTGTATTCTAGTAGGGAAAGGCCAACTTTGTGTGCATCTGCATCTGCAGGATTATTTATACGGTACTGTTTAAATGAAACAATTTTGTGTGTTTTTGTCATTCCTAGACTTCAGATGAATTCTCCTCTGAGAAAGCTGCAAAGAAGAGCAAAGTCCATCTGTTCCTGTCTCTGAGTGGGATAGACATTTTGGAAAACAAAACCAAGGTGTGTGACAAAAGTGTCCTAATTACAAAACTGCTCATTCTCATGATGTATTCAGCTTTCATGATGTTTTAAAATGTTAATTCTCATCATCTTCCCTTCCCTCAGTTCCTATTGTACTCGTGCGACCTCTCTACTATTTCCTTCTGTGCTGTCCATCCTTCTTCACCCAAAGTTTTTGGGTTTGTGGCCAAGCACCCTGCAGCAGACACGTACCACTGTTATCTCTTTCAGAGCGCAAAGTTTGTGAGTATTCCCAAGGCTGAAACTAAAGACCAACTTTGAAGTCTGATGTTGGTAGAGCAGAAGACTACAAATCCACAGCTAAATGACATATTCTGGCTTCTAGTGTCCCAGATGTGATTTTTTCTGAATTACTTTTTAGTCTCACGTGCTGGTCTCAGTTATTGGGGACGCCTTTCGGGTTTCAAAGAAGGAGGAGACACACAGAGTAGGACGAGACATAAAAGTGGAGGCACTCCAACATAAGGTCAGTCCTGAGTTGTCATGGCTGGGTTTTTTTTTCTATTTCTGCTAAAGAACTTACAGAGCTTATGAAATTAAATATTTCCAATGTTCACGAAAGCTTTAAATGAGTCTCTCAATCTTTTTAATACTTCTTTTTCAGAATAAAATGCTGCAAAGAGAGAATGATAAGCTGAAGAGGAGGCTTGCAGGAGAAACTGATGACTGATGATTGCATACAATGTTGCTGTTCTGGGTACATATAAGTACACAACGAGCGTGAGAGACTGCTTCCTATTAAATTTTACATGATGCTGAAATAAATATGTCTGTAATTTTCTTTTCTTTTTTTTTTCTTATTCAGCGTAGAATCCATTTTAGCTGCTTTACCCAAATCCTTTCTACTAGATGGCAGCAGCGAGTTGTCATTCTCACTATGTTGGCAAGTCTCTGGATGCGTTCAAGTGTTTTAAAAACATAATAAATATTGCACTTAATTGTTTCACTTACAGTTAAAAATAAAAAACAAACAAACAAATGCTTTAACATCACTCAGAACACTTTGAAATGTTTGATGAAGTCTGTAATTTTAAAGAGCTGTCTTGTAAGAAATAAAAATGTGTTTCATTTAAACGGCCATTTGTAGTGTAGATGTTTCAAACTGTGCTGTGTGTCAGTAATAGATTAAGTTCAATTTTCCAAAATAATTTATGGCTAAATGTCATAATGCTTGACTTGTAAAACACGACATAACTGAATTGAAAATTGAAAATTCGTTTCGTTACCATTGGTAGCAGTAGCATTTGTTATGCATTTGCTGTGTATTGGATCGGACACTTAGGTTACGTGAAGGCAACAATATGTAAACTTTATTGAGAAAGTAACAGGGAGCGGCGGGAGTCCGAGGCTGTTTTGTTGGAAGATGTGACTTTATGCTAACGACAGCTAGTTTTGTCTAAAGGGTATTTAAAGTTTACTCAGTCATGCTTACGGACGTCTCCCATAACTCACCACAGGTGCTAACCGAGAAATTGTGCGTTAGCAGATTAGCTAGCCGAGAGACGTCACTCTGAGGCACGGCGTAAACTTTGCGCGTTCAGCGACATTTGGTGTGTTTTCGTTTACCGAACACAATTATCTGTAAATCACTGAGTCTTCACTTTTCTGGGGGGGCTCCTTATTATCCACCTCCGAACGGGAGACTCTGGCTCTGCTGTCTTTACCACCCACAAACACCCGCCATGGGGACGCGGTGGTCTCGTAGCGGCAGCAGCCAGTCTCTCCTCCCGGAGGAGCAGAGGGTAACGCGGTACACTGAACGCAGAGACTCCGATAACGACTCTTTGGATGGACTAGTCCGGCGGGAGGACATAGCCCAGTTCCCGTACGTGGAGTTCACCGGCAGAGACAGCGTAACTTGTCCGACCTGCCAAGGCACTGGACGCATACCTTCAGGTGAGTAGAAAGAGTTGATAAATCAGTAAGCGTTAGTGTCGGACAGTCAGTCTGTGTTGATATGAGGACAGTTTCTGCTCATTTAACGCCAGAGATGAGGCGCAGAATTCCTAAAAGGTGTTTTCAAGTGTTTGGCACGGAAAAAACATTTTAAGTGTCGTAAAAGGCTTGTTGGTCTCTAATCTGTGACGTTTAAATGTCCTAAAGTTTGACCAAGAAGGACTGGATTGATTATAACGTAGGTACAGTAAAGCAGAGCCATAAAGATAAAACAAATTATTTCTTTATTTTACTTGTAACCCCTTCATAAATCCTGTTGACTACAGTCTAGTTACTAATATAAGAAAATATATTAGACATAAAAGACGCAGATATCAGCCAGCATGGTCAGTGTTGGCTCATACTGACATTTAGCTAAAGTTGTGCTGGTAATTCTGAACGAGACACATTGAGTTTGTTTTGCAAGGTTTCTGAAGCTCTGTGAACAAATGGAAAAATCAAGAAATTACTAGATTGTCCAGAAAATTGATCTGCACTTATCCACTAAGAAAACACTTAAAGTAATGTTTTTCATGGAGTTTATGACCCACCGTGCATAACAGCAGAACTTTGACCTCACACGAGGCCATGTGACACCAGCAATAAGAAACGTGGGCGCAAACACTAGTTTAGAAGATGCTGAAAATGTACATTCGTACAGATATGAAGGGGCACAGCTGTACAATTATGAGCCTGTCAGACATCAGAGAGGCCAGGGGGTGATGTCGGCATTTAAGTGCCATTTATTGAGTTTTTGTTTTCTCTCACCATCCCTGATCCTCCCGTATGGAAAAACTGCTCTAGAAGGTGAAAGTGAAAGAGCTGCATGTACAGAAACAACCGCAAGAGTTGTTGTAATCACACATTCCTGACTTCTAAATTCCAAATCTGGAATATCTTCAGAAGCATAATCACCTTGTCCATCACAGAGGCAGGTGTCCCATTGTTTGCTTGGCTAATGTCTGAAGATGATGGTCTATGAGATGTACCTCATACATCTGGTACTTTTTTGTCCATAGTACTCCCAGAGCAGATTAATGTAAGTAATGACATATAGCTATGCGTGGTTCCCTGTGCTCAACATAAAATAACTTTGTACTATGCTGTATGTTTTATACAATTTTGTGTCTCACCTAATAAAATGTGTTAGAGTAATGATTAGATTCATGAAGAGCTGCACCAGTGAATCTGTTAAACAGAAGCTATTATTTTAAGTTGGGGGTTCGTTTGCTTAGCTGTAAAAGGCTGACGGGGTATTGTCATCACCCTGCCAAGTGGGCGGGCAGGCAGGATGTATGGACAAGTTTGTGAATGCAATAACGCACAAATGAGGGGAAGTAGGAGCTTCAAATTCAAATACCATTTGTGTTTCTACTAAGATGTCAGATGAGTTTGAATCTCAGTGACCTCAACATTAGGGTCAGAGTAAGTTTTCTGTATGTAAACAAGGTGACACAGGGTCTTGAACTTGATACCACAGGTGTGTTACCTGGGAGGCGGAGGGGTAGCACTTTTAGCTGATGTCCTGTGTTTAATTTCTCCGTCTTTGTCGTGTTTCCAAAAAAACAGTTTTAATGGGAAATGCTAAACATCATTTTTCTTCTTGCTCTGCAGAACAAGTGAATGAACTGGTTGCACTGATCCCGTACAATGACCAAAGACTGCAACCCCAAAGAACGTGAGTAACTGCAGCACACTGATGTGTTCCTGTGTCTGTTCCCTCTGGACGTGTGGGTCTCTCACTCTGTCTGAGGTGATGTAGGAGGTGAGTGCATTGTCTGGAGAGAACCTTCCCTCTCTGTGTCGTAGGAAGCTCTACGTGGTCCTGTCAGTTGTGCTCTGCCTGCTGGTCTCTTCGCTTGTTGCCTTCTTCCTTTTCCCACGTCCAGTGGTTGTGGTGGACGGAGGGATCCGCTCGGTGACGGTGACGTTCGACCGCAACAACACAAAGGTCCTGATGAACATGACGGTAGGTTTCATATCACAGCTTCTAATAATCTACACAAACAGCATGACAAAGCATAACTCTCAGCCTCTGCAGGCTCAGGTCTCACTTCACTAAGAACTCCTCTGTGGGATCAGCACCGATGTGTTTCCATACAAATGTGTCTGAAGTGACTAATGAGTGGAAGGACGGGTTTGCAAGCTAGCAACAATCTTCAGCTTCTGTTTATTCAAAAGTAACGCTCTTCTTTATCACATGTGGTCAGTGGGTAAATACTTAGACAGTTTCATTATTTCAGTTCAACTTTGGGAAAGTACAGCCAGTTAAGCAACACAACGACCACAGTGAATTTGAAATGCTAATAGCGTGATTCAAGTGTTGAGTCTTGGCTTGAATTCAGCTGCTACAACTAAAACATCACATTAACACCTTAGGAGTCATTTTTTGTCTGTTTTCACTTGCTCAGCATTAACCAGACAAATGACTGATGAGCAGTTTCATGGCTAGAAGAGCCCTGCTTTCTTATTATTCCACAACAAGTTAATGTAAACAGTGGTCAGGAGATGAATCCGAGTGTTGAATTAGCATTTGTTTGCTGTTCAGAGCCTGATATCTCGCAGTCTGAAGTCCAAGGAGGTGTGGCAGGAAATGATGATGCTGATAGAAAACAGACTGTATCAGGAAGATGACAGATGTTATTTTAAAAAGCAAACAAAACACAATGAAGTGGTGAAATTTATTATGTTACCCTGCCTGGTTGCTTTAGAGTCTGTGGAAATAGAGGAACTGTCTAACAAGCACTTGGTACTTTGATTGCATGTTGATCGGAGCCTTTCAGATTCACTGTGGTGCTGTACAGAGGCAAAGCTTGAATAAGTGTCCAAAAACATCTGGACATTTATCTTTTGTAAATATAGACACACAAACAAGATTTAAAAAAAAAAACCTCCCCAAAAAACCCAAAACTGTAACAAAAAACATCAAACGTCACAGATGACAGCTAAACACAGTTTAGTGCTTTCTCGTGTTGTTTTGTAAAGAAGGGAAAAGATTCCATTCTTTTTTTGACCTGGAGGAGCTCCACTTTATAAAACCAAATAAATATTTAGTGTGCAAAAATGACTTTGACAAGAAGGGTTTGATTTCATCTACTAAATGTGTATGCTCCCTTGTGCTGCCAAAACAGCCCTGAGCACTTGAGGCATGAACTCCATTTGACCCCTGAAGGTGTGCTGTGGTATCTGACACCAAGATGTTAGCATCAGACCCTCTAAGTCCTGTAAGCTGTAAGGTGGGGCCTCCTTGTTTATCCAGCACATCCCACAGGTGCTCTATTGGAATGAGATCTGGGGAATTTGGAGGCCCAGTCAACACCCCAGGTTCATCGCTGTGCTCCTGGAATGATTCTTGTGGTGCATTATCCTGCTGAAAGAGGCCAAAGCCATCAGGGAATATGGTTTCCATGAGAGGAAGCACATGATGTGCAACAATGATTAGGTAGTTGGTATGTGTCAAAGTAACATCCACATGGATTCAGGACCAAAGGATTCCCAGCAGAACATGGCCCATGGCTGCCTCTCCTGGCTTGTCTTCTTCCCATAATGCATCCTTGTAGCAGGTGTTACCGAGTTTAAGCGACAGAAACGCAGTACCAACCGTTAGTGTGATTCATCAGACCAGCCTCCTTCCATTGCTCCATGGTCCAGTTCTTATATTTGCATATGCATCGTTGTGCTTTTGCTGGTGGTTATGGGCAACCTGACTGCTCTGCAGCTGTTCAGCCTCATTCACAACAAACTGTGATGAACCTTATATTTTCACAACTTTTCTTTCAGAACAAACAGTAACTTATGTTGTTGTTTTTTGTTTTTTTTTTGAAATTTAAGCTACAGTAGCTCATCTGTTGGGTCAGACCACAAAGACCAGCCATGGATCTGTGCCCATGATTCCTGGTTCTCTACTGTTTCCTCCCTTGAACCACTTTTGATAGATACTGACCGCTGCAGACCCAGAACAGCTCACAAGAGCTGCTTTTGTTTTGGGGATGCTCTGACCAGGGTCATCTAGCGATCACAGCTTGATCCCTGTTAAACTCGCTCAAATCCTTACACTTGTCATTTTTCCTGCTTCTAACTCATCAATTTTGAGGACAAAATGTTCACTTGCTCCCTAATATATCACACCCACTAACAGGTGCCACGATGAAGAGATAATCAGTGCTATTCACTCCACCTGAGAGTGGTCATAATATTATACCTGATCAGTATACACATTTGCTTTTCTTTGTTTTTGACAGAAGAGCAAATCCTGTGCTCTTGAATACATACGAGATCTTAGAATGAATGGTTGAGGTTAATTCAGAGTCCTACTTTGCTATGTGACTATCTTCATGTAAAAGTTGAGCGTGTGAGTGACAAAATGTCTCCCTCATCACGATAGTGGTTCTAAACCATCTGAGGATGTGAAACAATCGTCAGGTTTCATTTAAGCTGTGCACTGTGTAAGAGCTGCTTCACTAGTCTAGTTCAGATCTGCACTTTAGTGCACTGAAGCACTCTGCAGGCCACGCTTCCTTTATGAAACCGCAAAACGTGGCAACAGTGTTGACATTTTTTAGGATTTAGTTTAGAAAACATGTTGATGTTGCTGCTTTTGCCACTTTCTGCTTGTGTAGTAAATGGATGTTGATAATAATAATAATAGCTTCTGCCATCTGAGTGTCTTTTGATGAAACTTAACTAGAAGTGTCAAAAACAGGCTGTGTTGTAGGTGCTGTCTTTTTATTCCTCTGTGTGTCTTTTGTTCTTTATTTTACTCAGAGCACGCTCAACTTCAGCAACCCCAACTTCTTCTCAGTGCATGTGCAGAGCATCAGCTCCCAGGTCCTCTACATGAAGTCGGTGATCGGGACTGAGCTGCTCCACAACGTCACCACAGTGCTGCCACTCAGCGCGTGTCAGGTACAGGATTTCAGCCACTCAAAGTACAATCAATCAAGATGCTTGTCTCCTTTGCTGTTGTACACTATTTTAATGTTTCCGCTCCATCGATGCCGATACATTATCACTACTGCTGTCAGTGTTCCTTTCCATATAAGCCATATCCCTGTTATGGCTATTTTTAAGCAATTTGCAAGCTCCCCTATTAGTGTTGTTGGTTTTTTGTGTGGGTGTGTGGCAGCTGGTGCCAACAGCTGTGCTAATCTCCCCACAGCTGAAAATAGTAACCATAAACATGACAGAATTAATAATCAGTGGTTGTCAGGACCGCTCACTCTAACTTCATAGCAGGTAAGGTGAAGTTAACTAAGTTAGAGGGGGATACATACAAACGCCCCTGCACGCTTGTGTCAGGCTTACAAACAAGTGGCACACTGAATATCGACAGCAGATCAGAGCACAGCAGCCGCAGCATGATTCATTCATCACACTTCTGTGGTTGTGTACAGCTACAACAGGATGCTGGATGGCAGCTTATTTAAGCATTCAATCACACAAGCAGTTTGATAATTAGGACTGTTTTTTGGCCTTTGATTTACAGTGAGATCTATAAGAACATTTCTAACTCCACCCTTGGCTGTCTTCATGGCATCGTGGCCTGGGCCTGTTCACCGTATGTTGTTGTGTGTCAGCTCGAGTGGAGCGGCCGCAGCTGCACATATCCACCTCACGCTGAAGTGCTTCTCACAGTACACTTGTTAGTAGCCCAGAATTTTTCTTGTATCATTTCCCCACATGTGATCGAGAACAGGTCTGCCTCAGTAAACCAGGCGCTGTACCAAAGCAGTCAAACTCCTTGTGCTAAAGAACTGAATGATTAAAATCTGAAGAGACGACTGATACTATTCCTTTAACACACAGCCTGAGGATGGCTTCAACCAGCATTTGTCACACTGGATGTGCTGATCACTGAATAAGCCATTTGGCACTGGCAGAGAAGATTTGGCCAGTTTTTCACACAGCCCACATACTCAGCTCTGCTGCTTCAGTACAGCGCCTGTCATGCTCAGCGCTGTGGCTCAATGAAGCAGCAGATCTTTAGCTAAAAGTAAACGCCAGATAAAATCACCATTTCCTCTTTTTTTTGAGTAATGTTTGTTGTTATCTACCCAGCATTTACAGGAAATCACAGTGTTTTTATTTTGTTTTCCCCTCTTGTTTTAACAACCTTCTGTCTGCAGATCACCTCAGCTGAAGCAGTAAACAAAGCTCAAAGAGTTGCTGTGGTTGCTTCATTCTGTAGTTTCACTGCTGATAATGGCCTGAATTGTCTTCCTGTGCTGCTCTTGAAATACTTCTGTTGTTGGTGTGACGTATTGTGTCAATCTTCTGCAGGTGAACTACACTGTCAGCGTGGAGATCGGCAGTAACGCTCCGTACGTCTAGTAAGTGTCTGCGCCTGAGCTTGTAGAGGAAATTAAGCTTCTTTGCAAACCTACACATGAATTCCAGTTCAGTAATCTGAGCCTTTGTGTTTTGTTTTTTCAGTACGTTATGCACCATGTCCAGCATCAAGGTTCACAACATTCTCGTACTCATGCAGTAAGTGTCATTACCCCGACAGATATCTTTATCTTCATTTTACTTTGTTACTTCTGTCTTTTATCTTAACACTTGCAGCAGAAAAATCACTGTGATGTCTAATAGACAATGTGCACGTTAGCATATGCTACTTCCGGTGCGGAAACTCCTGTGGGGAGCTTTGTTTCCGGTGTCCTATTCGCGCCTTGTTTACAGTCCAAAACAAGTTAAGCAAATGAATGAATCAAGCGGCGATTTACATTTCTATAGATATCTTTGGCATTTACCCAATATATCTGTAAATGATGTTCATCGACTTGTCGATATTTTTTCCCCGCGCCTCAGGGCAAAAGAGAAAAGGGATTCAACTGTTATATTTCTCAGCTGTCCCTTGTTTATCGCGGGTGTTATGTTCTAAAATTAACCAGTGATAGGTGAAATCAAGTAGCCAATTGTCTGTGAAGGTTCTCAGTCATCCAGGTCATCGTAGTCAAAGGAGCTTGCAAAGAAAAGCGTCTGGACTTCTTTAAGTTGCTTGAAGACGTTTCACCTCTCATCCGAGAAGCTTCTTCAGTTCTAAGGTGAAATGGTGGAGAGTCCCAGATATAAACCTAGTGGGAGTTTCCCCCCACAGAGGGACAAAAGGACCCCCTGATGATCCTCTAATCGCCTGAGCCAAGGTGGGAAACTGGGTGTGGGTCCCAATCAGCCAGAGTTTCGGGTGTGTTCATTGTGAAACCTGGCCCCACCTTATCATGCGAATTCCTGAGGTCAGATGGCCCAGGATGTGAGTGGGCGTTAAGGCGTCTGGGAAGGGATCTCAAAACTGGATTATAGATGGCAGAGAGTTGGTGTCGTAAACCCCCGCCTCTGTTCAAAGATGGTCGCTCACAGTGGACATAGATGGCTTCTTTCACTCCTCTTTCAAACCATCTGTCCTCTCTGTCCAAAATGTGAACATTGGCATCCTCGAAAGAGTGTCCTTTATCCTTAAGATGCAGATGGACTGCTGAGTCTTGTCCTGTGGAGGTGGCTCTTCTGTGTTGTGCCATGCGCTTGTGAAGTGGCTGTTTGGTCTCTCCAATGTAGAGGTCTGAGCATTCCTCGCTGCACTGTACAGCATACACCACATTGTTAAGTTTGTGTCTTGGCGTTTTGTCTTTCGGGTGAACCAGTTTCTGTCTGAGCGTGTTGCTGGGTCTGAAATACACTGGGATGTCATGCTTGGAGAAAACTCTCCTGAGTTTCTCTGATACACCGGCTACATAGGGGATGACAATGTTGTTGCGTCTGTCCTTCTTATCCTCCCTCGCTGGTGTCTGGTCTTCTTTTCTCTGCCTCTTTGCTGACTTTAAGAACGCCCATTTAGGATAGCCGCACGTTTTGAGTGCTTCCTTTACATGTGTGTGTTCCTTCTTTTTTCCTTCAGGCTTAGAGGGAACATGTTCTGCCCGGTGGTGTAGGGTCCTGATTACTCCAAGTTTGTGTTCCAAAGGGTGATGGGAGTCAAAGAGGAGGTACTGGTCCATGTGTGTGGGCTTCCGGTAAACTTCGATGTTGAGTTTGCCGTTCTCTTCAATGTGCACAGCGCAGTCCAGGAACGGCAAACAGTTGTCCTTTGTGTCTTCCCTGGTGAACTTGATGTTTTTATCCACAGCGTTAATGTGCGCAGTGAAGGATTCCACTTCTTGTGTCTTGATTTTGACCCAGGTGTCGTCCACATATCTGTACCAGTGGCTGGGTACGCTTCCTTTGAAAGAGCCAAGAGCCTTCCTTTCCACTTCCTCCATGTAAAGGTTGGCTACAATATTGTAGCCAACTTTTACATGCCCAGTTTCACACCTTGGCTCAGGCGACTAGAGGATCATCAGGGGGTCCTTTTGTCCCTCTGTGGGGGGATACTCCCACTAGGTTTATATCTGGGACTCTCCACCATTTGACCTTAGAACTGAAGAAGCTTCTCGGATGAGAGGTGAAACGTCTTCAAGCAACTTAAAGAAGTCCAGACGCTTTTCTTTGCAAGCTCCTTTGACCAAGTAGCCAATTTTATTTTTTGATGGTGCAAAATGTTTCGTGGACATACAGCACTGCACTTCAGAGTCACACTGCTAGCGATCGATGCAGCGATTCTGTACTGTACAGGAGAGATGTCACGGAGGAGATCGTCTGCAGCAATCAGGACACAGGACACAGTGTAACGTAAAAATAAGCATGCAAACTTGCACTAAAAAAATCTGCGAAACAGCGAGGTGAAAGGTGAACCGCGTTATAGCGAGGGACCACTGTAATTTTGAAGGTAAGTCACAACATACCCTTCATAAATACTAATGTATAGAAACCCTTACCAGCAATCATTAATTTTTTGTGTGGCTTTTTTTCACAGTTTGTTAACATGCTGTGTAGGTGTGTACTTGACGAGCTGATATCGACATAACGGGGGAAACATCTAGTTTGACTATTCTTCACCTGTAGTTTGAATGCTGAACATTTGCCTGTTTAAATCATAATAACTGTCACTATACAGAGATGTGCTTCTGAATGTGGACGATGTGTCTTCTGCAGTAATGCAGTTCTGCTTGTGTTGAGTGATGTAAACAACTGATCGATCTAAACTCTTTAAACGTCAAAATCGATCATTAGATTTTTTATGACACAACAGAGGTGAGTGTTCCCACCTTCTGCTCTTTGTAACTTAACGCAATCTTTCCGTTTTTGAGTTTTGGACATGATTTTGGAGTATATCTTCGCAGTAGCGATTGACCGCAAAGTGAAGCTACCGGAAATGTACAACCCCACATCCGGTCTCAAACCAGGAAGTTAGCATTTTCTCGTGCACAGGGTCTATATGGTCATATGAAGCAGCATGCGGGGGCAGCCAATCAGAATAAGTTGGTCTAAAAGGGGGAGGAGCTAAAATGGCTTGTTTCAGAGAGTGGATGATCTGATGAGCTGTGCCAAAGGCCCACATAAATAAGGACGTTTTAATGAATCAAGAGTGAAGGAGAAAGAGTGCATCATGGGAATCCCCCAGCAGCCTAGGGAGGGTTCAGGGTCACCTGATCCATCAGGAACCATATATTTAGAAAGTTTTAAGCCTATCATTGTTGATTCCGTTCATCTGGACGTAGCCTTTGTGGGAGAGACAGTCATCCGAGTGACTTCTTCAGTCTCAGCTGACTGCAGGTTTCCCCAATCTTATAAATCTTTTTCTAAACACCGCGTCTCTGTGGCTTTTAAACCCCAAAACACGCTGCACCAAAAATTGGTCCACCCCAAGGATCGGGTCCCCCGACACAAACAGAATAACATAGTGTACGCCGTTAAGTGCCAGGAGGATTGCCAGGATTTATACATCGGGGAAACCAAACAACCTCTGGCAAAGCGGACGGCACAACACAGAAGAGCTACCTCGTCAGGCCAGGACTCTGCAGTCTATTTACACCTACAGGCCAGTGGACACTCTTTCAATGATGAGGATGTACACATCCTGGACAGGGAGGAACGCTGGTTTGAGCGCGGAGTCAAGGAGGCCATTCATGTGAAAAGGGAAAGACCATCTCTGAATCGAGGAGGGGGCCTAAGGGTACATCTTTCACCATCTTACAATGCTGTGATTGCAGCCATTCCCCAACTCTCTGTGAATGGTACTCATGGCCACTGATCAGTGATTGATCAATGGTCATGAGAATTTGCATAATTAAGATTAAGGAACTGACCTCCCAGCCCATTGTTCCTTCAGTGGGCTGGTTTCAGTCATTATGCAAATGTACTGTTTATAAGATTGGGGAAACCTGCAGTCAGCTGAGACTGAAGAAGTCACTTGGATGAGTGATCAAACGTTTCTCCCACTGAAAGTGCGACGTCCAGATGAATCAACTTTTGGAGATTTACTTACCTGGATGATTGAGCATGCATCAAGACGTTTTAAGCCTAGTCTTACAAGTACAGAGGGCGTCTGCCTCGTGAATCAAAAATGGGAGTTGGTTTCATAGAAGAGGGGCTTGAAAGAAATCACTGAGCTGAACCAGATTTACAGGATTTAAAATCAGGGACAGCACCTATTGCTGTCTGCATGCGCTAGCACATGTGATGAAACTTTTCTCGTGCCGTGCAGTTTGTCAGGGCGAGAACGGCGAGCATAATGGCCCCATAACAGTTATTAAGGGTCAGTTTGAAGCTTCCTGTCTTCAGCTCTCACTGGTTCTGTCTTGTAGCCAGTCGCTTCTGCACGAGTAGTGTAAACACAGCCTTAGATAAGAGATGCTGTTAACATATAAACCACATTGTCAGGGTGAGGTACTTTGGGGAAACTGGGTAACCCACTGCTTTTTCTTTCTTTTCCCAAACCCTTTAATTCTTGTTTTGCAGTCTAGAGAAAAGTCATTTGTGCGGGTACAGTTTCGTGCCCTGTGGTTCTCGATATCACACTTACAGAGCTGTGAGAAATCATTACTGTGGCAACGTGCTTTTCTTCTGTGAGCAATTAACTGGTTGAGATGTGACAGCAACATGGTAAACAGCCTGATTCTTACATCTCTGTCCTCTCCTGTTTTCAGAACCTCAGTCAAAACCTCCTACATGGTGCGAACGTCCCAGAACAGCCTGGAGGCCTATCGCTACATCGACTGCGGCTCCAACACCACGTACCAGCAGCCGGAGAATTACAAGATCCACTCCTCTGGTGACACAACGGCCCTATCCCTCCGTCACTCACTTCTGTGAGGGGCGCAGATCTGGGACTACAAGGACTGTGTTAGTGTACACTGCAGGATGGACTAACAGCTTGGCAGCAGGGAAATGCTTAATATCGTCTCATTTTCTACACTTGCTAAAAAGAGCCAACATTGACCTGCTGTTATCTCGTGCTCATCCAGGATTTGGCTGTATCTCGGAAAACAAGGGCTCTGACAAGGGAATGTTGTTCTAGCCATCAACAGATAAAGGGTCTTTGATGGACTTGTGAAATGTGGAATTATGGCCTGTAATGTCAAGCTCAGCACTGTGTTTGTGAAATGTTCTTGCCTGACTTCCTGTCTAAGTCCAGAGAGCAGTTTTGCTGTTTCAGAGCAACACGAGTCTGAGTGGAGAACTGAATGAGTCACTAGCAGCGAGCACTCCTTGTGTTGTAAGCAGGACAAAGGTCACAGAAAGCTTTCTTTAAGGGAACATTCTCAGCCAGGATGCTATTCGTGTTAATTATGGCTGCAGAGCTCCCTCTCTGTGCTGCTGCTGCAATGCCATTAGAATTCAATCAAAATTCCTTAGTGTGGCTTGAATGACTGTTACACTGTGATCACTACTGACTGTTGTTGGTTTTTTTGTTTATTTGTTTTTGGCAGCTTGAAACTGGTGTGGATTGTAGATATTTTTTAATGGTTCGATAAGTTATTGCCTGCCAAGTCTCATTTGAGCACATCTATAAGGAGAGAGGGATAACATCACATGTTTTCTTCCAGTGAAACTCCATTTAACTGCTTTTACTACTCCCTCAGTAGAAATCTACTCACAGAATCCTTAATACAGATCCAGTTAAGCTACAAAAAGAAGTCCCACCACCATACCACATGAGTGTAATTTAAAAATTAAAAACAATGCCTTTAGATAGTGAGAGAGCTGATTATTTGCAGTGAGACATTATTTCCAGCTGAACCCACCAAGCTTTACACATGCAGATAAATCTCAGGCAGGCTCAGAGAACACTGTTATAGAGTATTTAGAAAGTTGCTATACCAATGCTAATAATTATAAAGGTAGTATATCCTGTTGTATACGGTTCCCTGTGATTCCCACCTCTTTGTGCAGAATAATCTGCAGCGTCCCAACCAGAAGACGGCACGTCCTCTACAATCACAGCCAGGGTTGTGCAGGGAGTGACCATCTGTGAGACCTGCAGTAATGTTCTGAGACGTCTGAGGGGCGTTTCATTCAAACATCTTCAACTGTAGTGCACACAGTAGATTTAAAAAGGCTGCAGGTATTTGGGCATCAACAAAATCTTCAGCCGCCTTAATATAAAACTGATGTTAGGATTCGAGTTCCAGGCAGTGGAGGAGACCATAATGAGACCGGGTGGTACTACCCAGAGAGAGAAAATTTGACTGTGTTCTTTAATGGGTTAATTGGTCAAACTTTGCAATAGAATCTTACTGTGTGAAATTAGTGTTTTGTTGAAAATTGGTCTTAACAATTAGGATTTGCACCTGCACTCAGCGTTTACCCTGCTTCTGCCAGACTGACTGTAATAGCGTCACATGCATTTCCTTCTGGTTTGCAGCTTTTCTAACTCCTTGTGTGATGGATTTCAGCACATTCTCACGCTGCCTGGAGGCTGACTGCAACTTTGCCTTTAGACCAGCTTCAGTGTGGAAGCAGTTTGATAGGAGATTGATTTTTACTTTAAAGGGACAAATGCTGTAAATTTCTGAAACATTTTTACGTATTTTGTTTGTGGGGTTTTTTTTTTATTGCACCAATTAACCTTTTGGTTTAAGTTATCAAAAAAAAAGAAAAGACATTAAAGGGATTTGTGAATTAATAAAATGAATAATGAATACCAATAACTGTTTTGTTCTTGCCCACCACTTACAGTGGACAGAGTACACCACGTATGAGCTACATTGCCCAACGTATTCACTCAACCATCCAAATCATTGAATTCAGGTGTTCCGATCACTTTCTTGGGCAAAGGTATATAAAATCAAGCAGCAAGCATGCAGACTGCTTCTGCAAACACTTGTGCAGGAATGGGTCTCTCTCAGGAGCTCAGTGAATTCCAGCGTGGTACCGTGATGGGATGCCACCTGTGCAACAAGTCCAATTATGAAATTTACTCACTACTAAATATTCTACAGTCAGCTGTTAGTGGTATTATAATAAAGTGGAGGCAACTGGGAACAACAGCACCTCAGGCACAAAGTGGTAGGCCATGTAAAATGACAGCAGGGTCAGCTGATGCTGAGGCACATACTGGGCAGAGGCCACCTGCTTTCTGCAGACTCAATCACTACAGACCTCCAAATTTCATGTGGCCTTCAGAATAGCTCAGGAATAGTGTACAGATAGCTTCATGGAGTGGGTTTCCATGGCCAAGCAGCAAGGCAAAGCGTCGGATGCAGTGATGTAAAGCACTCCGCCACTGGACTCCAGAACAGTGGAATTGTTTTCTCTGAAGTGATGACTCACACTTCTCTGTCTGGCAATCTGATGGACTAGTCTGGGTTTGGTTGCCAGGGGAACAGTACTGGTCTGACTGCACCGTGCCGGGTGTAAAGTCTAGTGTTGTGGGGTTGTATTTTAGGAGCTGCGCTTGAGCCCCTTATTCCAGTGAAAGGAACTCTTATTGGTCAGCATACCAAGACATTTTGGACAATGCCACATGGGAACAGTTTGGGGAGTCCCCTGCCTGTTCCAACATGACTGCACACCAGTGCAGTGCAGTAAGCACAAAAAAAACCCAACAAAACACAGATGAGTGAGTTGGTGTGGAGGAACGTGACTGGCCTGCACAGAGTCCTGACCTCAACCTGAGTGAATCCCTTTGGGATGAATTAGAGTGGAAACTGCAAACCACATCAACAGTGTCTGACTCACAAATGGACTTCTGGAAGAATGGTCAGAAATTCCTAAATGTTGTGGAAAGCCTTCCCAGAAGTGTTGAAGCCCAGATCTAAGCGCTAACTGTTGGTCCCACAGATCAACACTGGGTGTCCAACGTGATTGGGCCCCTGAAATGTTGGGCCAATATCATATTACATCTGCTCATGGGAATAATCTTGAGTACAGCAGTCATGACTGAAATAACGAGTGACACAAGGAGAGTTCGGGTACCACATCACTTCAGTTTAATTCTATTCTTCATCTTCTTCCATATAAAAAGAGCGTAATAACCTTTCCAGACAAACATGTTTCTGTTTTATATCTTATACACTGTCCTATAGCTGCATGTGAAAATATATTACTACATAATAGATCAACAGACCACAATATATTATCGCTGTAATACAAGTAGTGTTTTTTTTCCTCTACCAAACAAGGCAACACACTAAATAAATGCATAGTAAAAATAAAAGAAGCAATAAGTACAAAAATATAACTGATAAAAAGCTTATTAATACAAGAGTGCTTCATCTTTGGTTAAGTACATCTTTCTTTAGGTCACTGTCTTATGTGTGTGTGTCTTCTCTTTGTTACATATTTGCGTGAATAACTTTTATACTGCCTTTGGTCATGACATGAAGCAGTTGGAAAAAAACTAAAAAACCCAGCAAGCATTTCACGGCAATGGTGTGCTTATATCCTATACGTCCTCCCACAACTAGCTTTTTCCCCTTTTCACATACAAGTCTTTAACAGTGGACGTAACAATACCTGCCCGCATATTTACCTGAACACTCTCAACGCACACACACACGCCTCTCCCTAACACATACACTTGTTAAAAGGTAAAAAACCTCACATTCCTTTTTCCTTTCATTAGTTATTCCTCTGTCTGCTTTACTAGAAGTGTATGAGTGGAAAACAAAACGAAAAACAAAAACCCACGATTGTCGATTTCTGATTAAAAGTGTTACACTGATAAACGAGCTACTGAAGGCAGGCGTGACTGTAAATGTGCTGTACATACATGTGAACACCTGAACATCTCAAAGATACAGAGAGTAAATTACATCATCAGGGCTTTGGTCATGGTTTAACAAAGAAAAAAATACATGGTTTTGTATCAGTACAAAATATGAACACCAGTCATTTTTAAAGGAAATCATTATATTTGAATGGTGACCTTCCTTAAGCCTTTACAGCCTATACTGGTGCAAGCACGCATCGTCTTTGTAACTGCTACCACAAAGCCGTTTGCAGCACTTCAGCGCTGTCACTGGTTTACTGGAAACTGGCAGGACTGAGGTCATAAAAGCTCTGCTTAACCATTAAAACGGGCCTGGACCAACAAAGACATTCTGACAGGGTTCAGTGAGCCTGGATACCCACAGTCATGAAGCTCATTATCAGCCAGCTCAGCTAAATCTGGTTTCCCGTCTATTCATCATAGAGCAGGAAAGGAGAGGCCAATTACAAGCCAGTTATAAAATGGTTTGTATCCATGTGTATTTCTGCAATTATCAAGGCTAAATGGCAAAAAAAAGTCTTTAGATGGTATTCAACCATGGAGGACTTCATGGCAACATAAAGGAAACAGTGAGACCTCCCCTAACATAAAACAAATAATTTGATTAGTACAATGGAATAAGATGCTCTTATGAAAGCCTTGAGAACCTATTAATGCTCCTTAATGAAACCGAGGTACCATAGATTGTATTAAAAAAAGAGGACTTGGACAATCCAGATGGACTTTAAACTTGTATTCTCTCTCATGGCCAGTAGGGGGCGAACATCAGATTCAAATATACAACTCTTAGAGAAACCGACCCTTCCTCTGCCTTGATTCAAGAGCTCAGTGAACGTTCAACAGAGTTTCTTTTGTCCTATCACCCCCAACTGGTCGCAGCAGACGGCTGCCCCTCTCTGAACCTGGTTCTGCCGGAGGTTTCTTCCTGTTAAAAGTGAATTTTTCCTTCCCACTGTTGCCAAGTTGCTGCCTCACAGGGTTGGTTTGATTGTTGGGTTTCCTCTGAATTATTGTAGGCTCTTTACCATATAACGCGCCTTGAGGTGACTGCTGTTGTGATTTGGTGCTATATAAATGAAACAGAATTGAAATTCCCTTACAGGTTTGTGATATCAGTTGGAAATTTTAGCTCTCCTGCAATAATTTTCATTTTGTAAATTACGGTACTATTTAGAGTGAAACAGGTGATAAAGCAGGGCATACTTTTCTGGGCTCAGTCTTATGACTGAGAAGTAATAAGCCTATGGACGTGGAGTATCCTCTGTCCTCTTATCCAAGTATTGTCTAAATGAGGCTTCACAACACTAGTCCTCTCACCTCAAGGTCCATATATGGGATACAAAAGACAAATGTGACCCAGGGCCTCTGGACTCTGGAGCCCTGTTTTGGCTGCTTCTGTGTAGGTCAAATAGGCCACTTGTAGCTACAAAAAACCTAAGACAGGTAAAAGTAAGCCGACTTTGTGATAGTGCAAACCTAAAGGTAGCTTGCTTCGTGATAGCAGCCCTTGGTAGATGCTCGTTTGCTTTGTTGGAAAGCCATTTCCTCTGAAGCCTCCTCAAACTTGGAGTTGTGACACTGTACATCATGGCTTGTAAAAGAAACAAATAAACAACCAGAAGGGATCTCACACTGATTTTAAGTTGGCTTTAAACACTCAACAACATTCCTCATCACAAAGGCACAGAGTCATAAATAGGGATGGGTATTGTAACCCGGTTCTTGTTGAGAACCGGTTCCCACTGTTTCAATTCCTTGGAATTGTTTGCCATTTTTGCAAACGATTCCCTTATCGATTCCAGTCGCCCCGAATGACGTCACCACGTCGCGGAGCGTCATTTACCCGGCAGGAAACATGGCGCCTAAGCGGCTCAAACGCTCAAAAGTTTGGTTATACTTTACGAGAACGGATGACAACAGGGCAACTTGCAATACTTGCAAAGTAGTTATTTCATTTAAGGGAGGAAACACTACGAATATGCAAAAGCATTTGCTCACAAAACACGCGATGACCTTAAATGAATGTCGTGTTTTTAATTCCGCTCCGGACTCGTGAATCTCAACCCAGCAGCAGCGGTAACGTTTGCACGTCCTCTCCCGTTAATGCGGCAGGTAAATAATCAACTAACAGTGCATATTATGTTAGCGCGATCTGCCTTATTACAAAACCTGCCATTACTGTGCATTTAGTTGACTATGATGAGAGAGACAGACAGAGTCTGGCTCAGATGCTGGCAGTTCTCGCTGCAGTCTACCGGTAGCGTCTCCTTTCAGGCCAGGATAGTCACTGCTCGGTGACATTCATCTAAGTTTGTGGTAAAAGGCTTGAACCCATTTGCCACAGCAGATGCCCCAGATTTTCGGTAAGTGAATGTGTTTAATTGTAGGCAGGGACATTACTGGATATTCTTGTGTAATTGCTACAGAATAATTTATGTTATACTTTGTTATTGCTACAGAAGAATATTTATTTTATTATTTTGCATTTACATTTTTTTTCCTGGGGACCCTGTGACACCCCATTGAAGAGCCGTAGGCTGGATCTCTTAAGATCTCACTGTTGGGTTTGTAAGGCCACGTTACTCCTAAATTTCTACCTTGTTCAAAGAGAAGATATAAAACAAAGTTCTAAGCTAATCGACCTTAGTGTTCTCCTTTTTTAAAAAGAATCGATAAGAGAATCGATAAAGAATCGAATCGTTAAACAGAATCGAAAATGGAATCGGAATCGTGAAAATCTTATCAATACCCATCCCTAGTCATAAATGAACAGTAACGGCCTTGGCAGAGTGACTGTATATGTTGCCCATGCCTCTTTCTCAGAGTGTTTTCCTCTCTTTGTCTCCCTCTATCGGCGCTGAGACAGCATGACCTTGTTGATGAAGTTGACGATGGCAGAAGCAGGTTGGTCGGGGTCCAACTCAGCAAATAAGTGGCAGACGTTCTCTGCCGTGCTGCCGGGCTTCTTAGCGACAAAACCAAACACCCTGAGATGGGAAGGGTGGAGAAAAAAAGAGAGGATGTGAAAAAAGGAAGAGACAACAAAAAGAGAAGCAAAGGCAATCACACAAGGACTCTTGAGTTTGTGACAGCCTACTGTGTAAAACTACCATGAAACAATTAGTGTAACGTGTGGCGTGATCATGTAGGACTTATAATTTACTAATTAAATCATCAAAAGTTTGCAGGATAAATTTTGCCAAGATGCACACACAGTTTGATGCCATGCAGCGGCATACACACGTCTATACTTCCTGTTAGCCTTTAAAACACAAACAGAGCACTTACTTAACAGTTGTGTTGTCTGAGTTAGTCCACCTAAATCCAAGAGACAGACAAAGAGAGAGAGACAGAAGACTCAGGCGTGCACATTCACACAGGCAGAGCTGCCAAACAAGCTGATGCATCCGCAGCCTCGGCCGCAGTCCGCATGCTCGCGTCTCTCGTGGACGCTCACGCACATTCATTAGCCCCACACGGGTACAGACTCACGCGAGGACTCAAGGCAACGAATGCAATGAATGATCATGATGCAGTGAGTTCCTGCTATCTGTTCATTAGCGACGGTACTAACTAAGGCTACAAGACACAAAGATGTCTTTTTCTTCTGAGTTTCCCACCTCCTGTCCTTTGGATCGATGCTGCTGAAGGTCACACTGTTCACTGCGTAATGTCTCCTGAAGAAAACTCTGGAAGAAGACAGACGTGTAAAGAAGTGCCAAAATTAATGTAAATAGTTTTCTAAAAATAAGAATCCAGGGGGGAATCTCTTACCTGCGCTGGTTGTCGGTCAGCGTGATACCCTGTGATGTCACTTTGAACTGGACGACTGTGGCAGCAGGACGCGGGCTACGACCCAATGTGGCATCTGTTGCCTTGGCAATGGCCTGGGGGCCCGTCAGGGACTCTGTTTCCACAGAGTTCAGATAGAGGACGTTACAGGCTGAGGGAAGAAGGACAGAGAGGTCAGCGTGTTGACCACAGACTGTATACAAACAATGGACGTATAGAAGACATCGTGATATCACTGGTTTATGGAAATGCATTTTGAAACCTGTCCCTTAGCTTCACAGCCATCACCGCCTGCTCGTTTCTGGAGTAAAGTCGGGCATTTTAACATGGCAGACTTTTGGAAGCACACTCAAGTGTCCATTCAAGGAACAGCAATTTAAAAAAGAAGAAGAAAAGAATTAAATCCAGGAATAATATGATTGTAAAACATACAAAAGAAGATGATTATAGCCAATATGCTAATGAGAAAACGAAGGTTTTGTTGTGAATCAGTTCCAAAGATGAGGTGCAGCACAGTTAAAGGCTCTGACACCCGTGGTCTTAAATCTGAAGCGAGGAGCAGTGAGAAGAGCAGCTGAAGCTGAGCAGAAGGAGTGTAAGGATGAAGGAGGTCTGAAAGGTATGGCAGTGCCAAGTCACTGAGACATTTGAAAATGAGAAGCAAAATCTTCTTTTGGATCCATTGAGGAATGGGGACCCAACGCTGGATGAAAATGGGTGGTAATGTCACTTTTATTGCCACTGAATTTGAACCATCATCCTAGTGGTGATGCCCTGTAGGCAGGAGGTGAGGATAGTAAGGGGAAGACAAGTTCTGGGTTTTATAGACCAATACAGTTGTGTGTCATCTGCATAAAAATGAAACTGTATACCAAAGTGATGTAAGATATTTCTGAGAGGATGAGTTATAAATAGCAGGGGTCCCAGCACTGATCCCTGTGTGACTCAGGCTGATGGAGAGTGAACAGTCTAGCCTTGAACAAACTGTAAACCACTGAAGGGCTGCGTCACTAAATCCAGTGTTAGCCAGTCGTTCTAACAGAAGACGACACGATGTGGTGTCAAAAGCATCTCTGAGGTAAAGGAGGATGCTGAGAAGGCCAGCATCAGATATGAGGAGGTCGTTTAAGAGCTGTTTCAGTACTCAGCTCAGAGGCTGTTATTAACTAAGCAGGGCTGGAGTTGAGATGTTACAGTGTTGGAAATATTACTGGAGAATAAATTCTGGAATACTGCACACTGTGTCATGGAGGCGAGATGAGAAGTAGTTTCTGTGGGCTTGAATAGTTTGTGTACAGTTTGAGTAATATGATGATTCAGCAGCATGTAGAGCATTCTTATTGAGGAACAATGATCAAGTCGAATTTTCTTCAACAGCCGTTAGTTACTGGTCGACTGTTTGGCACTTCCTCTTTGGCTTCCTCTTTTTTCAAACCGGACAGAAGTGCTTGCATTTTCTCTGGTGCATCTATTACTTGCATGTTACATCATTTCTCAGCCAGGCTTTATGTCCAGTATTGCATCAGTTTCCTATTATTTGACCTGTGCAAAGGTTTTAGAAACTGAAAACTAAAAAATGTGATGTTATAGGAAAGAAAAAAAGTACCAATTTGGTACTTATTTTGTAATCTAAAAAATACGATTTAAACTTTAAGAGTCTTCCTTTGCACTTAACTGTTCATACATGAATACATAACACAGTGTGTTTCAGGAATAGAGAAAGAGAGAACTTACCGGCTCCCTGCTTCAGCAGGTCAGCAGCTGTGCTGATGTTACTGACTGGTTGAACCTCCTGCACCTCTCCTATGAGATCTGACAACAGACAGATAAACCATGAATTATATCTGATAGATTACAAAATACCTTGAAACACATGATTTATTTATTTGAAGGCCTGTGTGGCCTTCAAATATTCCATTACCCTTCTCAAGGATTTTAAGAGCACAGGGCAAAGAGATGGGTGTGATGGAGTGCTGGTAAACGAGTGCAGACAGACTCCCTGTGAAAAAACAGAGGAAATCATTAATAGATCTGAGACAGCAAGGTGCACAGGAATGCCCATTTCTAACTGGAAATAGATGGAATGAAACGTACCAAAGTAGGGCTCGTTCTGACAGCCTTTAATCTTCACTCCTCGAGGACTAGTTTCAATCAGAAAATGTCTCACCAGCTGCTCCAGAGGGTCGCTCACTGTAAAAGCAGATTCATAAAAAGTTATAAAGGAACAAAAACAGAGCAGAGGGACAAATCTGTCAAAATGAGACATCTATGTGATGGAGGCAATCATTTTTCACCTTTGTTGCTGTGGTTGCTGACATTGGGAGGAGGTGTAACCACCTTCAGAGCCAGCCCATAGGCTCCCTGGAACGAGTTACTATCCCTGATTAGGAAAGTGCCGGGCTCCCTCTCCTTCAGTGCTGCGATTGCTGTGCCCAAGCACAGTGATAATTTAGGAAATTTACTTATGTAGGCTTTTGAAGAAAAAGAAACAAGTATGAACTAAAGAGCTTACCTTGCTCTCTAGAGATGCTGGGCTTATACCAAAACTTGGAACTATCCTGGACAAACTTCACACTGACCCTGTTTGCAGTTTCTGCCTCTACTTGGTCATTTTGGTCAGCAGGGGGTGCAATTTCCCCCACCGTGGGCGAAAACGTGACGTGGTGCTGATGCTGAGGAGCAATGGAGGCAGGCACGTGACCCACAGCTGGCTTTACCCCATTGCTAGGTGAACCCGAATGTCCGGGCAAATGGCGCTTCTCTGGCAAGGGGGGTTGAGGGTGAGGAAGAGGGATGGAGATTGTGGTGTAGCTCGAATAGGATTGTGGGGTTTGAGGAGAGTAGCAGGGCCTCTTGTTGGTGTCCACAGCTGCACTGTGCTCCGTGCTGGCTTGGTAGTTGTGATGTGGGGGCCCGTGCGTGTGGTTTAGGTGGTTGTGGGGGTCGGACCCACTCAGCATCAACCTTCTACCCAAGGTGGCGAATCCGGGAACTGGTGCATCAGACACAGGGGAGCCGTCCATGCTGCTGGGCCCAGGCTGTGGGGATGATGGTGCAGGAGAAGATGTTGGGTTGGTGGTGCTGGTGTGTTTAGGAACCTCTGCGTGAGACTCCCTGGTCGGAGAGGATCCATTAACCAGTGCTACAGATGGTCCCACAGAGCTGGTAGCTTGGGTGTGGCTCTGAGGCTGTGACATTTCAGATGGTGGACCACCAGCTCCTGCAGGAGAAAAGGTCTGCAGCGGGCCAGCGGGATGAGGGTGTGCATCTGATATAGGCGAGGTATGGACAGGGGAAGAAGGTGTCTGGCAGTGTGCTTGGTTTGTGGTGGTTGGTGTCACAGAATCACGAGCTGAGGACATATCTGAGCTACAGTGCTGCTGTTGAGGAGCAGCTGGCGACAGGTTTGTTGGTGCAGGGCACTGATTGGTGGATTCTGTTTGTTTCGGTGAGGCTGTGTGTGACCGTGCTTCTTTGGTGTGTGGCTCCAGGCGCTCTGTGCTGCTTCTTTGCCTTTCTGGTGATTCCTGGATGACGTTAGTGTGACAGTGGCCCTCGTGAGGCTGGGGAGCCTCGTAGTCACTGATGATGTCTGTGGTTCGAATATCATACTCTCTCCTTCCTGGACTGGGGCTAAAATGGACACATGTGAGTATTATTATTATTAAAGACTAGCAATTTCTTCACTGTAATATCAGAGTGAACTCTCATATATTAAAAACACCTGAGCGATATACTGTATATGTAAATTAATCAAGAACAAATACAAACCCAAAGCCCCCAACATGGGCACCCTGCGTGAAATGCTTGAACAGAAGAAAATCCCCTTTTCTTTCAACAACAGTCTGTAAATTAGAGTTGGGCAGATCGATACACTGGTATTGGTAATAAATTGATACTAGGCGTCAGGGTGATTACTTTGTTTCCATCCAGTTCAGTATGTAGGACACTGAAATGTGTTTTTTCTTTTTGGAGCATGACAAAGTAAACCTCAAACATCCACTATGAGAACTATCTGAACCTTTGTGTGTTGACTGTCACGTTTACTGTTATTTTTACCCCACATTTAACCTCCTAGGACCTGGTGTCCCCATATGTGAACATCACATTTTGGGTTGTCTAGACCAAAATACTACATTTTGCTCTACAAGGGCCTGATATCCACTTACCAGGACATTATACAAGGTTCAAGGTTCAAGGTTCTAGGTTCTTTATTATTTGTCACATGCATAGTTATACAAGTATAACACACAGTGAAATGTAACCTGACACGCTCCTTGACATGTGCACAAATTGGGAGGGGGGTGTAGAGGAAGAACATTATATATATATATATATATATATATATATATATATATATATACAAACATATAGTATATACACTGGGTGAATGTGCAGTAGTAGCAGCACTGCCACTGCCATTGTTCTATCAAAATTTAAAGTGAATGTCTTCATATGTGGATCTCTTTTTCTTAGAAACAAAAATCAGGTAAAAACAACAACAACAAAGTAATTCTTTGTTTTTACATTCATCAGGTCCCATCACCCCAAATAGCAAAGAGATATTAAAAATGCATGCCATGAAAGAGTTTGGGTCTTAGGAGGTTAAACAACAGAAGCTGACCCAAAGTCGTAGTATGTGGTTTAGCACTGTCCTGCTGAAATATCCAAAGCCTTACCTGAAAAAGATTTGATCTAAATTGGAGGATAAGCTGCTCTAAAATGTGTATATACCTTTAAAGTGATAGCACCTTTCCAGATGTGAAAGCAGGACTAATGCTGTGTAAACTGTTGTTAAAAGAATAGGGAGTGCTACACAGCGGTAAACATGTTACTAATATTTTTCTTAAAATTGTACTTTTTTATTTTTAAACAGTTTATTATGTGTCTTATTGTGAATAAAATTTGAGTGTATGAGACTGCAAATCCTGGCATTCATTCCAGACTGTTTGGGAACTGGGGTTGTGTAATCGGACTCCTACGCATCGGTCTGGCTTGTGCTCTGATCAGAATTAAAGTTTTAAAATGTACAGTAACAGTTCATTTGAGATTTTACAGTAAAGACTCCAGGATATTAGCGAGTGATCCCAAAACAAGCTGCATGTTAGCTGGCACCCCCGCTCCTTCATGGCGTCTGACCGCTCTGTTCTGTGCTGTGTCTTCATCATACTTTCCCCATGAGCCATGCCACCAAATATAAATTCCAATAGAAAGAAATAAGCTTTTGACTATGGTGTTCTAATTAGACTAACATTATTTATGATTCACTGTCATAGCTACATATTTATTTCCACTACGGTTGTGAGAAACAGCCCATCCGACACTACCAAGGTTGGGTAGGAGTGGAATACCTTTCCTGTGTGCGTAGAGGACTGCTGGTGTGAACGGGAGTGGGCGATCCAGACATGTCGGATGGTGTGGAACACGCGGCATGGCCGTTTCTGTGCACCCTCTTAAAAGAACCATGGGTAATGTGATCCCTCCAGCCCACGCTTTCACCAGAACTACGGAGGCCATCTGACAGAGGATGGAAACAATGAAGCATTTTTACGAAAAATGACCTCAGTAAACAGCATCAGCTGTTACTTAGTTAATATGTTCCCAGCTGATTCTTATGCAAGTTCCCTGTAAAAACCCAGTCTGTGCTTAAGGCATGTATCAAGTTAAAACCAAATTTTCAGTGCATGCTGTTCCTCATTATTCCTACATTACTGAGTGTTTTTGTTTTAATGTGACTCACCAGTGTGTGAGTCAGAGCTGTATGACTGCTGTGAGTCTGGATGGTGATGATGGTGGTTGTGGTTATGCTCTGCTGGTCCGCTGCTATGACCGCAGTGGCCCATCACAGCGGAAGCAGGAGGCAGCGGGGATGTGGACTCGGACTGGTAGCCTGAAGCGTAGCCCCTGCTCTCAGATGGCGAGGGTTGGTAAGGTGAGCAGGGGCACACCTGACGTGGTGTCTGGTAACCGCTGCTGCTGCTGCTGTACTTCATGTCCAGGTGGGAATGAGCGTGGGACCTCGATGCCTCTGGATAAGCTGGGTGACCTGATGGCAAGGGGTCAAAGGTAAAGGCTAGAAGATCTTGGCCCTGTGGGCCATAGGAGGCTACGGTGGCTCTCCTGTGCCAATATTCAGCCTGTCTGTCCCTCTCCCACTGCAGCTCCGCCTCCCTGTCTCGCTCCCAGTGAAGGGACAGTTCTCTGCCTCGTCTCAGCCCTGGGTCCCTCTCCCAGTGGAGCTCTGACCCCCTGGGTAACTCCTCCCTCGTTCTCCTAAGCCCCACCTCCCTCTGATGAAGCTCCACCTCTCTGTCCCAATGGAAGCTGTCGCCACGCTCCATCCTGAGTGTGTGATAGGCCGCCGAGTCCTCTCTCCTCATGCTGCAGTCTCTGCAGGGACAGCCAGAGGGCGGCAGACCATCCATTAGCATGATGTCATGGTAAGTAGGGCTGGTGGCTGGTTTCTGGTGCTGGTGGGGATGGTGGTGGCTGTGAGGCGGAGGAGGGTGGTGATAGGGTGCGTACTCATCTTCCCGATAGCAAAGGCGACCTGGGGCAGACATAGGGTGGTGATGAGGGTGGTTGTGAGCATGAGGGGTAAGGTCTGCTGATGGGTAAGGACAGGTATGACGCGATGACGGAGCCTCTGAGCAGGAGCGGTGCAGGTAGTGTGGCGAGCCACTCTGACGGTCCCACACCAGATCTGGAGGTGGGAGGGACTGGTGGGAGTGGGGGCTATAGTGTTGGCACAGATCCATGTGTGATGGTGGAGCAGCGGGGTTGGGGCTAGCTGAAGGAGGAGCCCCGTGATGGCCGTTGGTCCCTGGAGCCCGATCGAGGCAGTAGCCATTAGGCATGAGAAGGGTGCGGTCGCATCCTGGCTCTGCACAGCGCTGCGACCGGTAACCATCCCGGCAGGAACAAGACCGACTGAGCCTCAGCGTACCCGTTCTCTCAGACTGAATAGAATCTCCATCATCCAAAATGGCGGTCTCTCGCTCTCCATCTCGGCTTCCCTCGATGCCGCCGAGAAGACGTTCGAGCTCCTCCCTTTCCTGTCTGGTGGGCGGCGGTGGACGATTGGACTCCTCCTGATGGTCTGGATGGATAGAAGACTGGTTCAAATGGAGGGAATGTGCTGAAAGGCCGGAGTCAGAGCCTTGGGTGATGCGGTGATCGGGCCTGTCTTCTGCAGCTACTCCCCCTGCGATGCTGCCGTTGGCTGAGGTGAGAGAACCAGAGCCTGGACCTCGCCGCTTCTTTATCTGAGCGTAGAGGCTACCATCCAGAGGACCTCTGGTGTGGGCAATATCTACGACGCAATGATAGATAAACTTAGTTTTTAATCTCACAATAAACATCAGCTACTGTTGGAGCTTTAGTAGACTTAAGTATACTTGAACTCTGTCTTAATAATGGCTAGCACCATGAGTGATGCTGGTAAAGGCTTCTACCGCTCCACCATGACGACTATGAAGACATCGGTTACCTTCCAGGCTATCCTGGTATCGCTGGTTAAAATTTTCATAGGAATCCCAGCGAACCACGGGGTCAGCGGTGTTGTAGTCCACTGTGACAGCCGGATCATTCTTGTGGTATTCACGGCCTGAGAAGACATATATTACTGTGTAGTTCTGTTCCTCAAAATATAATCAAAACATTTTTTTCCTTTTTGTAGGAGCCTATCCCAGCACAGGGCTAACAAACAAACAACCATTCATACTCACAGTCACACCTACGGGCAATTTAGAATCACCAGTTAACTTAACCCCACCAACTGTATGTCTTTGGACTGTGGGAGGCTTGATTATTTATTATTATCCCCCCCAGAAGAAACTGTGAACTAACCTTTGATCCGCTCTGGTCCGGAGGAGAAGACAAACTCCACTGTGGCATCAGATGGGAAACGCTCATCTGGGGAGAAGGAAAAAGGATATTCTCCGCGATCAGGATAAATATTTTTGTTCCTAGCTTAAGAAATATACCCACAGTCTACAAATATACATGATGCATTGAGTTTTTCCTTTCCAGTCACCTTTCTCACTCACTATGTATTAACAGACCTCTCTGCATTGAATCATATCTGTTATTAGTCTCTGTCTCTCTTCCACAGCATGTCTTTTATCCTGTCTTCCTTCTCTCACCCCAACCGGTCGCAGCAGATGGCCCCGCCCCTCCCTGAGCCTGGTTCTGCCGGAGGTTTCTTCCTGTTAAAAGGGAGTTTTTCCTTCCCACTGTCGCCAAAGTGCTTGCTCATAGGGGGTCATATGATTGTTGGGTTTTTCTCTGTATCTATGAAGCGCCTTGAGGTGACTTTTGTTGTGATTTGGCGCTATATAAATAAAATTGAATTGAATTGAAATATCGGCGTAATCTCCACATGAGATCCAGATTCATGAAAGCATACTGGTGCTTTTGAGACATGTAGAGTATATCTGAAGGAAACAAATTGCTGCTTCAGGATATCAAATACACTAATGCGTTTCACAGATGTGTTTGGAGTTGTATTTACCCACAGTCATGTGTTCATGTGTAACGGATCGACTGCCACAGAGCTTTAAGAACATGCTTCCACGCATATTCTGTCATTTCAGGGGAAAAAAACGACGAGGAAATGAAGTAATGAGCATATTCATTATGGGCTTAAGCAGCAGATAAGCACTTATTAGATATGATTCAATCTCTCTGTGGGATATTTGGCGATGTACAGCTCACGCTCACTACCCTCTCCTCCAGCAAGCTGCTATTATGTCCTCAATGTGGATTAAGCTACTACTATTGTGGGATTTATTTAACCATGACATTAAGAAGCCAAACCGCTGTGAATATATTCCCACAATGCCAATTCAAAGAGCTGCTATTATGTCAGTTAGTTGTAAGTGGTGATTATCCAACCACCACTAACAAGTCGTGCCAGAGTGACAATTTCAAAGTATCCACACAAGCAAAATCTGGCATGTAGGGAGCTTTATCATTTGTTTCTGAATGTTTAAAGTGAGATTATTTTTATACTAAGCTAATTCCAAAAAGCTGGGATGCTGAAATCTCATAAACTCATAAAACATAGCATAAAACACACCTGGAGGAACTCTTAGCAACTAATTAGGTTAACTGGCAACATGACAGTAACATGAATGGGTATAACAAGAGCTTCTTAGAGAGGCAGTTTCTCAAAAGTAAAGCTCGAAGTGGTTCAACAATCTGAAAAGCACAAACTATGGGACTTTTTTAGAATAACGTTTCTCAACATAAAACTGAAATCCGTGTAAATGTCATCATCTACAGTACATAACATCATCAAAATGCACAGAAATGTCTGTGTGCAAGCGAAAAGGCTGGATGTACATATTGGATAACAGTGATTTTTGGGCTCTCAGCTGACACTGCATATTACTGGCTCTTTTGCTATTATCAATATAATATAATACCTGCAAATTTTCTACTTATCACTTCAGTTTCTCAAACTTTGACCCATCATGCGGTGCTCTACACAGTGTGCAGGGGAACCTGCAAGCTTAGAAGCTACCAAACACAAAACACCAAAGAAATGTGATCCTGATCAAATTCAGTCAAGTGAAGCCAAGCAGAACTGACTGTACAGAAATCTGTGGATCCATTTGTCACGATTTCTATTTAACATCTTCATTCTTGAATCAATCATTTTAAAATATGCCACCTAAATTTTAATAATGTGGACTGTAAAGTCACTGAACTGAAAAACAGGCATGCAGCTACAGCAAAATGTCTTTCTTTGAGCACAAAGCAAAGAAAAGTAAGCTTCATTTTCATGTGCAGCTAGTTTTGTGGCAGAATAGGCTGCATAGTCCAGATAAACAACATCTTTTATTTTCTTTTTTCTAAAAATGAAAATTCCTGAATTGTCATTTTGCTTTAATTAGCTTAAATTTTAAAGTGCATGCACTTTTACTGAACTGCACATACTACACGTAGCTGTCATAATCAGGGTTTTGAAACAGGTTCCTCTGAGTTGTTATGGTAACCTTCTTAGAACTATAATCAGAGTGCTGTATTTAAATGCTAATCATTAAATTAACACTGCCAACGAATTTCCCAGAGTGGTCCAGAGTGACGCACCAGTACACGCTTCGTCCAGCTCCCCTTTGCCAAACCACAGCTGGGATCCGTGGATGGTGCAGGTGTGGAACTGCAGCCTGAACACGGTGTCTCTGTCAGCACTTTGAGCTCGCCTGTGGTAGCACTTGACCTGCAGAGGGCAGCAGAGAGTGAGGAAAAAGAGCTGCAGAATAAAGTGCATGTGGGATAATGACAGCTTGGCGCAGTAAATAAAGGGATTTGTGTTCCACATGAGTGACACCTACAACTTTGGAAATGGCGGAGCACACAAAACAAATTATGACTCCGTGTTAACAAAGGGAAAAGAAACTTTTCCAGACCAAAATGTATATTTTAGAGATTTTACCACAGTTGTTTCATGTTTGTTGAGCATAAATTAAGTCATTTAGTCATAATTCCACCCCCACCCATAACTGGGGGCTTCTGGTTGTCATTTCCTTCCCATATGACTCACCATGATGTCACCCTTTAGCAGCAGTGCTGGTTCAATGGTCACACACAGTCTTCTGCCTCCAGTGCCTTGAAGGTCACTGTGGACAATAAAGGGTACACAAACGAGCCTGTTACGTATCCACGGAAAGCATGGGGGTGTACATGGGGGTGTAAGGAGTGTGAAAGATCGATTGTTTACACTTGTTTTATACTACCACAATCTGTGACCATGTTCTCTCAACACTTTTAAACCTGGAAAAAGCCTTGAGGTAAAAATGAAAACACGATAGGAGGCGGAGTAAAGGAGAAGAAACGCATCCCTTTACTCCCGTCTCTTTAATTACTCTGTGATGATGCTGAAACTTCAGCGCATGAAAGAAAACATCCCAGAGCAAACAAATACATTCAGCTTATCCGGGCTATCAGTTGGCCTCACGACAGAAAGATAGACTCACTATATGCCTGAAGTGTAGACCAACTGCATGGACTGGTAGATTTTCAAGAAAGGGTAGTAACCTGGAAAGAGGAGAGAGAGATTTTAGACATGGCACGCACTATCAGCACGAAGACAGGAATGCGCTGACTCCTTGTGGACTCGATCATCAGATTAACGTGTGTGGGTAGAGGCTGTATGTGACCGTGCATGTCATCTGCATTCAATAACACTGTCCCAGCACCTAGCCAAGAAAAACATGGCGCCGCATGTGCATTTTATCTGCGTAAGGAAGCAGAGTGAGGACGGACTGGAGATAATCAGACAGGAGATTAGATACCTCAAGTCTGTTTACACTTTTCTCACTTGTATTTTAGCAAGTGAGAAAAGCGCAGCTGAGGCGGGGTACACCCTGAGGGGTGAACTGCAGTTCCTCCAATGGCCACTTGAGGCCATCCCCAATGCCTGACTTCGACCATAAAATGAACACAACTACAGCAACGATTCGGATCTCTTCAGCTAAACAAATATACATTTAGTATTTTATAATAATCCAGTTGGATTTTGTTTTGGCTTTGATGTTAGGCTTTGCTGAACTGGACCTCTCGACTACGTTTGCTCAGTTGACACCTTTTCAAGCGCATGCCTTTTTTTATCTAAATAGACAGTAATGCTCAAACTGTTAAAACTGAAGCTTCAAAATGCAGAATCAAAATTCCACACTGAGCATGAGAGAGAGATTTGGGGTTAAGAACAGGCAGAAATACATTTTTTATTCAGTGATTTGGCCAAAAGGTCAGGAAACACACCTCCTTCCCCCTGGAAGTTGGGGAGCGACGGGATGAGTACTTGATGAAGGAAGAGAGGGCTGCTGTTCATCTTGATCGCCCCAGACAGAAGGCCTCCAAAGTAATATATATACCTGGAATATAAAGAGGGATTATGAGAAGTTCTTATCATGGAAAATTACATTTACCACCTCTGAGGACAAATGATAAATGTAAAACAGCCGCTGAGCCATGCTGCTGTCAGACAGCCCCCAACAGCGGAGAGCCAGGTAAGAAAGCAGCAAGAAATATCTAACGCCGGCTGTGTGGACTCCACGTTTCCATTTCCCATCTGTCTTCTTGTCTCCAACACAGCTGGAAGTGATTCGATATTCCTGAATCAGTTGTCATTTCCTTGAGCTCTGTGTTGGCCTTTAATCGTCGTAAGACGTGAGTTTCTTTTAAAAGTATCTATGTGTGAAGCTGCACACTCAGCAGGCAAAGAGCTCAACTCAGCAGTTCTCCAAAAGAAGCGGGCAACCAGGTGACAAATATGAAAGGAAACTAATTCAATAAGAATTTTGCAGACAAAATAAAATTATTATGGTACAGTGCTGACCTCAAATTGAATCTGTTTATATAATTGAAGGTAAAAATGACTGGGAGTGATGCATTTTTCATTTTCTGAAGTAAGACAGCACAACATCAGAAAACCACCTTAAATCCAGTTACAGCATGTATATGGACAGTTTGTTGATTAGAAGCTCTGAATGGTTTAGGACCAAAATACATCAGTGACCTCCTGACCCAGTATGAACCTTCCAGATCCTTCAGGTCATCTGGATCCGGTGTTTTATCAGTTCCCAGAGTCAGAACCAGACACGGAGAAGCTGCATTCAGCTTTTATGCTCCTTATATCTGGAACAAACTCCCAGAAAGCCTCAGATCAGCTGAAACACTCAGTTTATTTAAATCCAGGTTGAAGACTCACCTATTCTCAGCTGCATTTGAATAAAGCACCAAATCCACACTTTTAAGCTTAAATTTCAAAACTTACACTAACTACTGATCTTATCTATTTCTGATTTTATCTGTTTTGATTTTATATACTGTTTGTTTGATTTATATCTGTTTTGATTTTATATACTGTTTTGTTTGTTTGTTTGTTTGTTAAGTGGGTTTAGAGCTCTGGGTAGCTCCCCAGCTGGGTCTAGACTGGGTCTAGAGAGTATTTTAAATTCAGGGAATTTAAAATAGAAAGTAGCTCGTCCACAGAAGGACTGGTATCTCCCCTTACGATAAGGGTTCAGATCGCGCGAACAGGTGTGAAATGTGTGTGTTTAGTTAGTTTGTTTGTTTGCTTGTTTTAATCAATTTTAAATCATGCTTTTTTATTTGTTTTTGTTTCTAATGTCTCTGTAAAGCACTTTGAATCACCTTGTTGTTGAATTGTGCTATACAAATAAATTTGCCTTGCCTTGCCTAGAAGTATGAAATGTTCCCTCTGTTTAAAGCGGATTGCACCCTACACAACTTCTGGCTCTAGTTTCTTTTTGTAAGCATACAGAAATACATGTTATATACACATAAAGATAAGTCAGAAAATGCTAAACTCTTTCCTGAAGTATTAACATTTTATTAAAGGGGACATATATGTAGAGTTTTGGTAGATTAGCTCTAAATGATTCACACTTCTATGTCTTATGCTGGTTGGACCTTCCTGAAACCCATGGATTCTCCCTCTCAGTGAAATATCCCCTTTTAGCTCCTGTATTTTTAAAAAACACCCGCCTTCAAATTCCACTTTCTTCTAAACGTAAGCTTCCTGAAGAGCTGCACCTGGTGCTTGGTAGTCGGGTGCTCTGTGCATGCTGCAGATAACCGTGTAAAAGTGTCAGCTCATCGCATCAGTAGAAGCCAGTATTCAGGGCAATCTGAACCCTGAGATCTTTGCTCACAGGGATTCATTTTATACAGGATTATTTGAGTATTTGGGGATGGAATTATTATTAACATCCAATACTGTAAAATTAGATATTTGGCAGAAAATAAGGAAAAACAAATGAGGTCCCCTTTAAAGTGTCTGGGGTAAGCGTACTTACTATTCTGTCAAAGGGAAAGGATTATATTCCATCTAAGGAGCCAAATTCACTTTTTTATTCAATTTACAAGCTCAATCTTTCTTTCATTTCACCTTTTAAAATCATTTTCATACTAGGAAAAGCATGATTATTACTAACAAGATTGACAATAGCTGTGTTGTTCTATTTAAATGCCCAAAACTCTGACAGGGAGCCAGAAGCTGAGGCAGCTAAATGATATGGAGCTCTGATTCATTATATTATTTGTTGAGCTATAAATCCAATCCAGAATCCTAAAATATATTTCTTTCCCCTAGAGGATGGAAGGATGATGCATTTAATAACTTTAGTATGACGTGGGAAACCCACACTCACCACTTCTCCCCACCCCCACACCCTCTCATTTTCCACTCAGATCATCCCGTGGCCTCTACCTGTTTTGGGACGGCTGGAGAGACGAGGACACCTTATCTTCACAGAACTTCCTCATGGCAAGAGTACTGAGAGCCTGGTCCGCCCTGTAGATGAATGCACAAATACAAACACACACACACACACACACACACTTTTAGCCAACAATTTCCATCATGGGACTTGCACCAGACTCTCTAGATGCCAGAAAGTACATGGAGAGGATACAGCTGGCATTGGCCACAGGATAAACCAGTTTCCACTGTTCCTGTGCAAAATCCGGAGGGCTTCATTTATCAAATGACTTATCATCCAAGTCTGAATGGAAATCTTTGTCCTGCACGTACATGAACCTGTACACATCAGCCTCACTGCTGGAATATGTTTAAAAGCATTTTAGGTTATGCATGTTTGAGTAGCTGAATTTAAGCCGAACATGTTTTTGCTCGTTGCTTCAAACTTCAAGTGCTGACGCATCGATGCTCCGATAATATTGCTTGTTGGGTACAAGCCTCCACTGCATGCGCTGCAGTCTATTATACCTGAGCCCAAACAGAGAACAATACGGCAAAGTATTGCGATATTTTATGTTGCGATTTTATATCGATAGAGATACCAAATATTGACATTTAATTGAATACATTAAAATATTCTTAGTATAATATGAATCAGAGGGCACCAAAACCCTCAGATAATGTTAGTCGAGCAAACGTGGACTGACTGCAGTTGCTCAGAGACATTACGAGCACAACTCGAGGGGACTCGACTTTAACCGGCTGTCAGCTGGTTGTATTCTGTTATATTCTTAGAAAATGTGAAGGATGAAGAGCACAAATGTGATAATTACATGTGACTTTCTGTCCATGTAAACAACATGATATATGTGATTTTTAACCATTTATCACAGTTAATTGCTGTATCATCACAAACAGACTGCATGTAATAGCCAGCTTGTTCCCATTCAATTGCAGACTGATAACAGACCAGTAGCAGACAGACTCCGACTTATGGCAAGATTTATGGCATGTTTTAGGTTTTATAATTTACAGTTGAATAAAGGTTATAAATAGCAATACTGCAAAACTTGCAATAATGTTAAACATTGCAATAATATCAAATCATGAGGGACGTGTGGTGGTAATCTGTCACAATCACAATACTGGATCACCCCAGTCTGGGCCACAACATCCTAAAGGTAAAACTAAACAACCAAAACAAAGCAAGTGTTTCATGCAGCGGAGCATATCAGTCATTGCAGCCCCTGCACATGATCTCTTTCCCCCCAAATGGAAGCCAGGACAGCACTCTTGATTGGAACATCTGGGAGCACAACACTGACCACTTTTAGACTGTTTTAACTGTGTTTGTTTGCTTTTGGGAACTGAACGTAAACAGGTTATTGCCCCAGACAGTCTTTAACACATTAAATGTGCAGATACTCTGATTGATTGCTCTGATTGTCTCTGACATTAACAAACACATACTCACCCTGCAGAGATCTTGCTGTAGTGCATGTAGGCTGCGATAATGACGCCAGTTTTACCTTTGTTACCCTGTAAGAGGGAGAAGAGAGGACAAAGAAATGATGACGATGTGCTGAGCTCACCCTCAGGTGCTATGGACAGCTGATTTTCACGCTCTATAAGACCAGATGGTTTTAACAGATTTTTCATAGAAAAAAAAAAGGAGCAAAGCAGAAGAGCAGGACACATGGGAGTGTCATGGCGAGATGTGAAAAAGGCTGCTTGACTTCAAATTAAAAAGCTCCCTGTGGTGTTTTTTTCACACTGGTTGCTCTTTACTTCCTGACACATTCCAAAGACATTCCAGCTCCGAATTCCTGAAGTGACCCTTCCAGATCCCAGTAGGGAGGCTGCACCTCCACACGCTGAGCACAAATTAAAGCTTGTTTTGCACAGCAGATCTCTCAGCGGAGGACGTTTCATTGACAACAACTTGTTTATTCACGTCCCTGGCGTGATCTGCAGCTGGCAAAGGATTGCTTGTAGCTGGAATGTTCTGGAAAGTTGGCAGACCACAGAAGTAGTCTGGTTTTAGGATTTCAATTCTCCTGACCAAAACCAATAAATAAAACATCTAGACGAGGTCTGGGAGCTCAGACACCACCAGCATTAGCTGGTGACTGTTCAGTAATGGTCCAAGCGTTCAAATCACCACCTCTCTTCTGATTGGACGATGGAAAAGAGTCTCTAAACGATGTGCAAAGGCGTGGAAGTTAAATGTCAGGATGACAGAGTTTGATCTTAATTGCATGGTTAATTTTTTTACCATGGGTGGAAGGAGCTTATTGAATTATATGGTGCACTCTGCAATTTTGGTTCTAGTCAAGTTGTGTGAACAGCAGTATCTAATAAAGTGTTCTTTACGGAGCAATTATGTCTGATTAAACATCTCCAGAACAAGCAAGCAAGAGAAATACTAAACTGTAACGTCACATGCCCAAAGGTCAGCTAGCCATTTGTTTCTATAATGTTGCTGCACACAGTTTCACAGGCTTGTTTCAGGCATCTGGTAGTGTTGGGATCCGATACTGCTAAGTATAATTTGGATATGCTTCACTTCACTATTTCATCTTTATACTACTTCACACTTCTAGAATGGTACGCTACAGTAGAAAACGTTTTCCTTTTATTCATTAAATTAATTTGCTGAATCCTAATACTAGCTGCTGGTTGAGATTTTAGAATTCACAAATGCTGCTGATTTATAAATGTGATGCACATGGATGGTAAGACCCAAGGTTTCTCCTGGAACATAACCCAAAGCATCACACTGCCTCCACCAGTTTGCTTTCTTCCCATAATGCATCCTGGTGCCTTGTGATCACCAGGTAAGTGACACACCTGAGCATCCACGCTGATGTCAAAGAAATGTGATTCATCAGACCAGCCCACCTACTTCCATTGCTCCAATGGAAGAAGGTGGGCTGGTCTGATGAATGGGCTGGACTTCTACTCCACATGCTGTAATGATACATAAGTTCTGATGCTCACGTGTCCATTGTTGTGCTTTCTGAGGTGGACCGGGGTCAGCACACAGACCCTGTCTGGTCTGCAGCTATGCAGCCCCATACACAACAAACAGTGATGCCCTGTCTATTCTGACACGTGTCTAACAGGATCAGCAGTAAATCTTTTGACAATTTGAGCAACCGTAGCGGATCTGTTGGGTCAGATCACATGAGCCAGCCTTCACTCCCAGCATGCATCAGTGAGCCCTGATATTTTGCAAGCTTGTTTGGAAACATCAGTCATTACAGACACATCGCATGTGCCTGTTTTAAAGCCTGGGAAATGATGTGATGTCCGTCTGAGAAACCTCAGAGGGCTAAAGTCTCACCTTGCAGTGTAAGACCACCACGTGCTGGGGGTCAGAGTTCAACCAGTTCTCCATGGCCTTGCATATGGCACAGATCTTATCCAGCGGTGGGGCGTGGAGGTCGGGCCAGCCAAAGTCGTGGACCTGATGGTGGGTGGAGACGGGAGAAGCAGATTAAATGAACGTTTCTGAAGTGAATTCTTAACATGAAGAATTACAGGAAGTCCTACCTTTGGGTTCAGTCGGGTGATATCGTGGCGCCTTTCAGAAAGATTCAGGAGCTGAAAACAGAAAGGTTTGTTTTTTTTATATCATCACTACACTGCATCACAGTAACAAGCTGTCATCACTATTATTTTATTATGGGCGTGACAGAAAAAAAACAAACAGACTGCTTATTTGTGGGTTTCTATTTTGTCGCTTCCTGTGGCTATATGCCAAAGTGTATTGTGCAACAATGCTTCAAATGCTTCAAATGTATTTAGCTGAATGCTCCCAGGAGTAAACAATGTCTTGCAAAGGCTTCTGTACTTACGGTATAACTCAGCTGATGAGTGTATTGCATTTCTCTTCACTCACCAGAAACTTTTCCTGGTGTTTGGACTTGAGCATGGCAGCCACCTCCTTCAGGTTCAGCCGGTATCTCTGCTCTTCCAGCTTCGGAGGGAAGAAGACGGAGATGATCCTCTCGGTGATGTAGGTCAGGTCAAAGTCGTAGTTTCGTTCCATCACTCGCTCCATCACACGGTCCACGCTGAAACTCCTGGAGGAACCGAAAAGAGACAGCAGGGGTCAGTGGGTTGTTTGTGGTAGCTTAGCACAGACCCTGAGACGCACTCTGAAGAAGCTCCTAACTGGATGAATGGAGAGAAACCATCACGTAAGAGAGAAACTGGGTAGTGCTTCACAAGCAGGTCACGCAATAAAAACATTTGTCTAAGGAACAGGTATAAGATGGTGCAAGTTTCAGAGCAAGCGGAGCGTTGTGCCAGTGTAGAGACATTATTGTGTGGATGCTTTAAGCATCCACACTATTGAGTTCCTTCTTGGTGTTTCCGTACACTTTTCGCCGTGGATCTACTTCCACAATTTTCAGCTGATTTTCACCGTTCAAATTTTAAACTATTCTGCTATTTCTGCTAATGACGGCTATGTCTTTTGGTATTTTTCGCTATTATACTTTTTAAAATATTAAGCTTTTTTCCTTTAATTTGAAATGAATGGGAAACTTCTGCAATTCTGCTAAAAATTTCTTGTTTTTGAAACTTAACTACTTCCTCATATTTTCACGTAGAACAACCATTCAAACTTTAAAATGTTCTCAAATTATTGGGCTATTCAGGTATAAATCAGCTTTTTCAAATCTTTTACTGTTTTACTTTTATGCCTCCTAAAGTTTTGAGTTGCAAAATTGTGATTTTTCACAAAATACATGCGTTGTTATGGTTGCTATGCACTTGGCTTCCAGTGTGCCACTGAAGGTTTCGCAGTCTTCTCTTCATGTCCGAACAACTTCTTGCTACTTGCTCAAATTTCACTCAACTTCCACATATTATACATCAAAACGTAGGTATTTTTGCTGGCTTTCTGAAAATGTCACTATCATTGTTGTGGAATTTATAGAATTTTGGCAAATCTCCTCAGACCAACAGAAAGTTGGAAAACTCTCCATAGAAAGTCAATGGAGAGTTTGTTCAAAATCACCGCTTGATTTCTGTAATGAGAGGCATTTTCGAATCGTCATATCTCCTTAACGAAGCAAAGTTAAGACATGAGGCTTGTCCCAGTATATCTTCAGACACTCCTGACGCTCACAATTCAAGAATTTCTTTCTCACCTATTACCGTTCTGAAATGAGTTAGACTTGTTTGAGGGTAGGAAATCCGTCCTTCGCTCAGATTTCTTCAGATTTCAAACTCTGGAAATGAACCACTTTTTCTCTCGTCATATCTTTTTAATGGATTTCCACAGAGACCTGAAAATTTCCATGATTGTTCACCAAAGCCTGCTGTCTCTTACAGTGAAAGAATGATATTGATATTCCAAATAGATTTAGAGTTAGAAAGCGTTGTTTGAGGGCAAGTCAAGGCAGTTTTTGCTTTGCTCTACTCAGTTATGGTGCATTAGAAGTCAAATATCTTTAATAATTCATATTTTAATGATAAATTGTCAACACTTTAAGATTCCCCCATCTCTTCTGAACAAAACGGTGTAAGAATGACCGTTCTAGCCCCTACGGTTAGGAAATTATGGTCATTTGTTTGAGGGGAGTTGTCATTATGAGAAATAGACTGCAAAAATCCTGTGTCTCTCTGTGCTGCGTGCACCTGTTTTGGCGGGAAAAAGTGCACAGCCTCTCTGATTGGTGGATTCAAATTCAGCAGCTTGCTTCTCTCTCCCTGTGTGTGTGTGTGTGTGTGTGCATGAGAGAGAGAGAGAGAGAGAGAGAGACCCTCTTTAGGGCACCATCTCATTGTTGGAAAAAAATATAATATATTCAGACTGGTTGACTGGCATAGACCCTCCGTGTGTCTCTCTCTCTGTGCATTTGTGTATACATATTTGATTTTGTGTGTATCTGTTGGCTGTTCCTTCTTGTTTTTTAAATTTATTTTTATTACTTTATTTTTTTTTCACAGGTGAACAACAATTAGTTTTGAGGGAACTTAACCATGTTCCGTTTTTTTTTTTCAGCTTGTCATCTTACTTTTATAGTATTTTCACTTAAGTTATTACTATTCTGCTCAATCATAGTATTTGTTCTAAATCATTGTTATTATGCTATATTGTAGTATTTCTGCTAAATCATACTATTTCTACTATATTATATTTTTCTTTCTAAATACAGCATTTCTGCTATATAATTGTATTTCTGCTATGTTATAATATTTGTGCTAAACCAGAGTATTTGTGCTAAAACATAGTATTTCTGCCAAATGATAGTATTTCTGTCAAATTATAGTATTTGTGCTAAAACATAGTATTGATTTAAAATTACAATATTCATAGTTCATCACAGTGTCTCTGGTAAATCACAGAATTTCTGCTCTGTTGTGCTATTTTTCTAAATCATAGTGTTTCTGTAATGCTTAAGTATTTTTGGCTAAATATATTCTTTCTGTTATCTTATACTATTTCTCCTAAATTCTTGTATTTTTGAGAAGTTATCATGTTTCTGGTAAGTTACAACAAAGTTCTGCTATGCTATTGTATTTCTGCCAAGTATTATGTTTCCTCTAAGATATTGCAGTTCTGCTAAGTTATTCCATTTTAGCAAAGTTCCTTTGCTTCTGCAAAGTTTTTACAATTTCTGCAACTTTTCAGCTTTTTCAGCTAGTTTTTGCAGACAGCTTCAGCTTTAAAGCATCCACACAGCATTTTCGCAGGAAATGCAAATTTTTCTAGTTTGCATTTGTATTTAATGATTTCTGTAGAAACTTCCCCAACATGGAAAATGAATGAAATGGTGTTACCTTGGCAGGGTGTTTCTCTGTTTGGTGTAGGTTAAAGATTTGGTCGATCCCTGTAGAAAAAACAAATATGCAATAAGACACAGTCAAAGCTCATCTATACCTCATTACCACTTTAACAATGATGTACTTTGGGCCCTTTTTGATAATGATAAAAAATGAGCAAGTTACTTATCTGTCCACATTGGATATGGACTACCCTCAAGTCCCTGAAGTTTGCCTTTCAGGCCTCCTTTGAAAGCTTGTTCATCTCTTCTCTCACAGTAAACTGGACACTCTCTAGTCAATCTTGTACACAGTAAGTTAAGTAAATTATAATAAATTAAGATGTCAAATCATGTCATCGCATTGACCTGTGCATTGTTTTAATGTTCCACTGGAGATATAGTTTACACTGAGATAAAACGGCAGAGAGCAAAGGTATGGCATTAAAGTTGTGGAACCACGATCCTCCTTCAAGATTTCAGCCTAAAGGCAGGGCGATCGTGGCTCAAGAGTTAGGAGTTCGCCTTGTAATCGGAAGGTTGCCGGTTCGAGCCCCGGCTTGGACAGTCTCGGTCGTTGTGTCCTTGGGCAAGACACTTCACCCGTTGCCTACTGGTGGTGGTCAGAGGGCCCGGTGGCGCCAGTGTCCGGCAGCCTCGCCTCTGTCAGTGCGCCCCAGGGTGGCTGTGGCTACAATGTAGCTTGCCATCACCAGTGTGTGAATGTGTGTGTGAATGGGTGGATGACTGGATATGTAAAGTGCTTTGGGGTCCTTAGGGACTAGTAAAGCGCTATATAAATACAGGCCATTTAAAGCGAACATCTCCAGAACATAGACTGTACATAAAAGACGGTCACAACCACAGTGATTTCAGCCATTGGTTAGTGAGAGGTTTTGTTGCTGTGAACCTTTTGTTCTATTGTTGACCAATAATGTTACAAAATAAACATAACATAATAAACATAATGTTTTATACATTACATATAATATGTTGCCACGGGTTTCTCTAGAACCAGACTTCTTCTTGAGACCAAAGCCCCTTGATCGCTCTTTAGGTTTAAGGCACTTACCATGTTTTATTTACATCTATGGGATGAATTTAAAAAAATCTAATCTGCAGATTATTATTAACCCTTTCTTGTTCTGAGGCACTTTGATCCTTTGTTTGCACATTTACAAAGCTAAAATATGTCACGATAAAGAAGTAGGTTAAATCTGCCCAACACACTAGTTCTTTAAGGGATAAATCACTTTGAGCTCAATTACATACTTCATGGCCTTTAGTAAAGTATCTGCCATCGCTCTCTCTTCGGTTTGTTTAGTATGTGATAAATCAAAATGAGTGAAGCCACAAACTTTTTATTCCTTGACAGGTTTGGACATTGCCCAGACAGACAGCTTGATACTGGCGGCGTGTAGGAAAAAGGGGGAAGATACAGAGCGAAAAAGCATGAGGGTTATGACGAGGACGAGGAGAGAGCATGGAGGTCAAAGTATGCTCACCAGGTGTTGGATGTGTCGAGAAGGAGCCGTCCCTCTACGCTGCTGGATGTGAGGAAGGAGCGGTGATAGGATGAAGGTGAAGTGAACGAAAGCGAGAAGAAGAGGGGCAAAGGGAGGAGGTTGAAAGGAGGTGAGAGTGGGGAGAAAGGGGAGAGAAGAGGAGGCAATACAGAGGAAGGAAAGGAGAGTTAATTAAACAAACAGACTCCCTAATAGGTAAACATTACTACTTCCTACATCAACTCTTTTTTTTTTTCCTCTTGTGGACTGAAATCCCACAGAGCTCGAGGAATGAGCACTAACTGGGCTGAGGGCTCGGCTTCCCAAAAGGAATTCAGCAAGAGGAAACCATACAGTGGTTTTGGGGAGCCATGCCTCCTAACTATGGACAGACAGGGTGGGAAAAGTTTCTTTTGAGGAAAAGAAATGAGGAAATGGAGGGGACTTACCAGATCATTGGAGGGAGCTGGGGTGCATGCAGAGGTCACCTAGAACACACAAATGCAGACACATCTGAATACATGAATGACACACATGCCCACACACACACACACACACGCACACACACACAAAGAGGATAAAAAAGCAACAAAACCAAACATCCTTTTCGCTTGAGGACAGAGTGATGAGGTCGGACGTGGGAAGCAATTGCTTCCTATAACAAGATGATAGGGAGGAAAATCCACAAATAAAACTGAGAAGCCGTTAAGTAGAAGCTGGAAGGTTTACGATGATACAGTCCACTCATACACAGCATCTGTATTTAATATGAAGATTAAGCTGCGACATGATTAGTCCCATGACTGCAAGGCTATGTTGCCCATCAAGCTCTACACTTACATTTCCATTTTGGTTTTTGCAAATTACAAACAAAGACATAATGAAGGTTTGTGAAAAGTATTAAAATTGTACTCGAGAAGATGTAACGTGCATCACACTCAAGATCCACACAATTAAAATCCTATTTAACATTCTCACAGTCAGTTATATACCGATCAAACACAACATTATGGCCGCTGACGGACGACATGACTAACACTGATTATCTCTTCATCATGGCACCTGTTAGTGGGTGGGATATAACAGGGAGCAAGTAAGCACTTTGTCCTCAATGTTGATGTCTTAGAAGCAGGAAAAACAGACAAATGTAAGGATCTGAGCAGTGGTCACTGACTGCAGTGTTTAGTGTCTATCACAAGTGGTCCAACGAAGGAGCATTGGTAAACCAATAACAGGGTGATGGGTGGTCAAGGCTCACTGATGCATATGGGGAGTGAAGGTTTGTGCACGTGGTCCAATTTGAGCTACTGTAGCTCAAATTGCTGAAAGAAATAACAAATAAAAATGCTGGTTCTGATAAAAAGGCATCAGATTATACAGTGTATCACAGTTTGTTGCGTATGTGGCTGCATAGCTGTAGACCAGTCCATGCTACAACCTGTCCACCACTAAAGGCACCATCAATGGGCACCTGGGCATTCGAACTAATGCAAAGGAAGAAGGTTGCCTGTGTGATGATCTGGTCTGCCACAAAGCAGAAATAGCTTGAGGAGCACACCAATGAGTCTGAGGTGTTGAGTCCATGCCTCGATTGGTTTAGGGCTGTTTTGGCAGCATAAAGGGGACAAACACAACATTAGGCCATGTTATGTTTGATTGGTATATGGTGTCTTCTTGCCAAGATCTCACTCAACAAGGCCTTTAGAAAAAAAAAGGGAAAAAGGTTGTACATGGTTTTGGGATTGTTTTGCTGACTCACAGACTGGGCAGCAGGTATATATCCAAAGGTTTGGCACAACTTCACCTACTTCCAAGGGACATGGAGAAAGATAAAGAGCTGGTGGAAAGAACAGTTTGTGTTAAAAATAAAAAAGTAGACTCCAGAAAAAAATCAAATAAACCAATCACCCATTAACGCATAAATAGGCTGAACAATCAGCATTCAAGGGGATGATGCTTGCTGGCTGGTTAAACCAAAGGGTCTGGACTGACTCATTACAGATTTAAAGATGTTTAAAGAATCCTCACGAAACGGCAACTTATGAAAAAAGGTAAAACATTAGGGTTCGGGTTGTTAGAGCTTCACATGATTGCCCAACAACAACTGTGATATAACCTACATAGCCTACAAGGTAATTTTGAATTTGGGTCTTGCATAAATTACCAATACACTTAAAATCATCTAAAGACCCTATAAGTGGCAAGATTATTTATGTAAAAAGCTTTATTAATAAAATATATATATATTGTGTCCTCTCAAAGGCTACGTTCACACTGCAGGTCTTAATGCTCAATTCCGATTTTTTGATCAAATCTGATTTTTTTGTCTGCTCGTTCACACTACAAATAAAATGCGACAGCAAACGCGCTCTAGTGTGAACGCTCAAAGCGGCCCGCATGCGCAAAAGAAGTTTAGACCCAGAGCACACAATATTGTTTGACTGATGGCCCTTAATATAAAGACTTCGGACTTTATGTTTCCCAGTTTTTGCTTTAAGTTATTTTGTTATTTACATAACAATGTAAATAACCTAATAATGATCCTTATTGCTGTTTTAGAGGAGCGCTGCTTCAAAGGATAGTTGCAGATTCCTGTCAGAATCTGCAGATTATACAGTATAAATAAAATGTTCACGTTTCTCCAACATTATCTTCCCAACAGTTTCACTAACATCTACGCTGGATGCCCAGGAAGCATTCGCGATGTCTTATCGGGCGCTTCTCCGGCGCTGATAATTGCCGTCTGTCTTGTGTCAGTGACGTAAAAGACGGATTTAATGCGACATGACCGTTCAAACAGCAGTCGCTTTCTAAAATATCGGATATGTATCGGATTCAGTACCACATACGAAAGTGACCCAGATCGGATTTGAAAATATCGGATTTGTGCCGTTCATACTGTCATACCATGATCGGATATGGGTCGCATAGGGTAAAAAAAAAATCGGATTTGATGCGCTTTCGCCTGCAGTGTGAACGTAGCCATAAAAGGAAATAAACAATACAGAAGTTCTATTTAAAGGAATGATTTAACCAGGCCTGTTGCAAGACATTTTAATGAAAAACACTGTAGCTCATCTTTATTCTTTATAGGTATTAAAGCTGTTAAGCCCAGTCAAAGAGATATCAGTTTTATCAGGAACAAGAGAGAGCTATTGTGGATATTCCATTTAAAGAGTTTATTTCTAACAGGTATGAATGAGGATCTATTTATTAATAAGTTTCTATAATTTACTCATTTTTGTTTTTATGTCTCTAAACATGTTTTTGACATTGATTTTATATATTTATAGTTTGTTAATTGTGAGGTGAGTTGGACTGGATGGACTGGTTCTTATATAGCACTTTTCTACTCTTCTGAGCACTCAAAGCGCTTTACACAACTTGTGCATTCACCCATTCACACAAGCACTTTTTCTTTGTGCTTTCTAACTAGCATTCACACTCCGATGGATGCATCGGAGAGCAATTTGTATCTTGCCCAAGGATATTTGGCATACAGACTAGGTGAAGCCAGGAATCGAACCACCAACCTTCCGATCAGTAGATGACCTGCTAAGGTGATCAAATTCTTGCTTTTCACTAATTTAGTAACATTTTTTATGACTGGATGTTAACTAGTGAGCAAGCAGTTTAGTACATTATTTAATGGCTATAACTAAACAAACAAACAAACAGAAAAGCTAGACTGAAAAACTAAAGCATGCTAAAGAGGTACGAGCGAGAGCCTGCTGACAGACTACATCATATTTTGGTATAGGGATAAATCTACCAACAGAGCCTTCCTGCTATTATAAGAACATCTCCCTCCAAGGTCCCTGTGTGAGTCCACTTTATTATCAAGGATCATCCAGCACATAATCTCTTCTCCTTATTACCACCAGGCAGGCTGGAACAGCAACGGTTGTTATTGCCGAGCCATCACGCTCCTCAGCCGACGTTGTGGTCAATTACTTATGAGAAATAAAACTGAAACTCAGCTGTGCCTCAGAAAGGTTTCATTATGATGAGAAGGGGTCTCTGACCATCGTGATGAGGCAAAACTGTTTTGCAATCTTAGAGAAGAAATAATGTCAACAGGACTTTGGATCCTTAATCAACAACAAACCAACTCGGTATTCTTGTGAAAGAACATGTAACTGCCCAAAAGTCCCACATTTTAATCAGGTGTTTAAATGTATTAACCACGACTGGGAGAACTGCCCGTCCTATTTTAAGATCACTGATATCACGCAGGATGCAAAGACAAAACCAATGCACATGATAAACACAGCACAAGATCGAGATGTCCTTGAGTTCCGAGTAATTACAAGAACAACTCGTTTTTGAGAGTGTGTTTACAAAATGTGAAGCATGTGCAAACGCGAAGCCAGATATCCTGGCTACACAGCTGGAGGAGCACTGAGACAGAAACGCACACACACTTGGAATGACACATCCGATTCCCATGTCTGTTATGGGCCTACAGGTCAATGAACTGTGACCAAAGGAAGCAGGGGCTGAACAGCAGCCCTAATGAAGGGGGCTGAGGGCCACAGTCAAGCTTACGTAACGTACGACAACACGTGTGCACGCACACACATACGCAAAAGGCAATGTTCCACCGAAAGAGCCCTTTTTGGACTGTTTATTTGGACACAGGAAAAGGGCAAGGGCTTGTGTATATCTCATTGTGCACAAAGGGGAAGTTACACAGGCCCTGAACCCAGGGGGCGTGTCACCACAGTGACTATGTGCTGCGGAGTTTGTGTTAGGCGTTCTTTCTTTAGAATAAAGTGCAGTCTCTTAGTGTTGCCTGTGTGTGACACAGACATCAGCAGGAAGGCAGAGGAGCAGACAATGAGCTAAATTGAGGGACAACGTTGTTTGATAAGTTGCAGGAAACTGGTTCAGGTTTAACATCGGCTATCAAATGACTGACTGGACAATGTTCCTGTATGACTCACTCTAAGAATTAATGTTTCTTTTCCATGTCCACAGGGGACTGAATCTCAGATCTTTTCCTGTGTACTTTTTTAAAGCTGAGTCTGAACCCACTGCATCAAAAGGCAGAGTTTGGGCTGGGCCAGGATCTAATTTCTCTTAATTCCCTCTGGCTGGTGAAGGTCAGTTTCATTTTAAAAGAGTCTTTTTTCCCGTTTTTTTCTCCCCCAACTAGAGCAAGTGAAGCAGCACATTTTCTACTGTGTGGTCCATTCTGCTATTCTTAAATAACACAAAACAGTCTTCTTACAGCCCCAGTCAAATATATCTTTGGCTCTCACATGGAAGAGAAATGATTCTTTTAATATGTTATCAAATTCTCTTTTCGGGACATATTCTAAAGCGTTTCAGATAGACACTGCCTGCATTAATTTCTACACCCCTTCCTTTGGGTGTGGGTTTGAACTCAGGGTCAACGTTCAGGGCTCACAATTTAGGCTACTATGAAAAAAAAAAAAAAGCGCCATATCTGAAAATCTTAAAAATCTAGTTCATACGTCGGCCATTTTTTTTTTAGATACAGGGCTGAACAAGAAGATCTGAGATCTGTCCTCTCACACAACTCTTCCATAAATTTCTTCCTGTTGATGGATATGGATGTTAGTATTTGTTTTTAGATGAATGGATGTAAACAGTAAAAATAATTGTTAATATATTCTATCCATTCCTCCTCTTTTGCTTCTTGTGAGGGAGCTGGAGCCTATCTCAGCAGCCAGGTACACCTTGGGCAGTCTATTGCAGGGCTAACACAACCATTCACACCTATGGGCAATTTCGAATCACCAGTTAACCTAACCCCACTAACTGCATGTCTTTGGACTGTGGGAGGAAGCCAGAGCACCTGAGAGAACCCCTACAGACACGGAGAGAAGATCCAAACTCCACACAGACAGATTCTGGTTGAATGGTGATTCAAACCCAGGACCTGTGAGGCAACAGTGCCAATCACTGCACCACCGTGCCCTATTACAAATTACTTTATTTTTTTGAATAAGTGACTCACACTCTTTATGTGATGAGTCATCTTAAGCATGAGGCCTGACCAAACTGTACTGTCCACACATTTGCTCAGTTTTTTGTACATTTCAGACACTGTCCATAATTCAGTCTCATAATGCAGAAGTTGACAGTCGGTAGGCGGGAACAAGATGGTATTACTGTTACCATAGCAAGTGTCCGTAAGCTGTTTAGGTCTGACGCTGGAAATTTGGGGGAATTCTGCAGAAATTATGATCTATAACATGAAAGACCATGAAAGGATCTTTAATATGGTCAAGCCAGTATTATACAGTACAAATGTTGTGCATCTATTCACGTTATGTAATAAAATGCAGTACAGTAGTTCCATCTCTTCTCATTAGATCATCATTCAAATATCAAATTATACTTTAATCGCTTGAACGTGACGTCCAACGAATGATGCCACAGGTTTAAAGAAAGATATAAAATTGTTGCTGTTACTGGAACAAAAAAATGAATAAAAATAAAATAAATTTAGTAGTTCAACAAGAAAATCAAAGCCTTATGGGATCATCCAATGCTTCCCGTTTGCAGTCCTGGAAGTGATCCACACTGTTTCAGATTTCCATTTGTTATGACTACAGTTGCTCGATTTTCACCCCGCACCCTTTAGTGCTTTTGTTTCTCAAAGCAGGCTGTACCTCGTTTTGGCGCTTGCGCACTGGTTATCGACTTTTCAAAACCATTTTCTCAGTTTTTAGCCCTCTGCATCCCTCTCTCCCCCAGTGCCCAGTGAAGGGGCCTGCTGAGGGTGGCCGCTAAGCCAGAACAAACACACCACACCGCACCAGATTCCATCTCCCCAGGCCAACACTTACGCACAAACTTCCTGCTAACAGACCTCCACCCATCACTTCATTTCTCTTTTCATCCTTCTTGCATCGCTTTTCTCCTACCTTGTTACCTTCTTATCCGCTCATTTATCTCCTCTTCCTTCTTTTCCTTTCTCAGCTTGCTCCCTTTATTTTCCACGCTTATTCACTTCCCTCTTTACGGTTTTGTTTTTCTTCTGCTTCCCTTTTCTTTTGGTCCATATCTGTTTTCCTCTCCAGCTTTTTAACTTCTTCCTTTCTCTTTCCTCTGTTTTTCTCAGTTCTACTCGATCAACTTTCTCCTAATCGCAGACTTTCTTCCCTTGGATATCCTCTCACAATCCTGGTGTTTCCTTCCTTTTCTTCTCTAATCGGTTTCTGACAAAACCATTCCTGTTTGTCTTCCTCTCACATCTCCAACTTCCGTGCCTCCCCCTACTTTTATTGGAATCTTTTTATTCCCTGCACCCTGCACCCTGCTTCTGAACTTCTGACTTTCTTACATCTTTACAGTCCTTGTCTTTGTGTGTTTGAAGCAAAGGAAAGTCATAACGAGTGACAAATGTTATTAAAATGACAAAAATCAATATGCCTACTCTGTCTTACTAATATACTTGCTCTCTGTACTCTATCATGTACACACACTCAGTGAAACGCTGCCTGTTGTTTTGCCCCTGCTGCCTCTTTTCAAATGTGTCCTGCTGATGATGTCCAGAAACCTCTGACCTCCATAACCCTCTCCACCATCTCCTTCTGCTAGCTCTCCATCTTCTTCTTGCCTGTAGTGGCCCTGGCTCCTAAACCTCCCAACTTGCCCTTTGATCCATCAAAGCCAGAAAAAACATAGTAAATGAATAAAGCACAGGTCTCTCCTGTCAATGCATTGCTTAAGAGCCGTGGGCTGTGACAGGAGTAACTACAGAGTGAACTATTAGCCTTGGTATGTCATTACCGTAAGAAATAGCATCAGACACAGTCTGTGCGTGAAAAGCTACGAGCGAAAGTACTTTTTTGTCGCTTGTAATATTTCCTTGCATATAAATAACCAGCATTGCCTTTAAGAAGCACACACAAGCAACAAGGCCATACAGCAGCACTCACTGCTCATTCTGATACATCAAATGAAGCAACGTAAGTTTTACTTTCAATATTTTTCATCTGATTGACATTTAGCTGAGTACTTGGTGACTGTTTTTCTCTAACCAATCCAAACCCAGAACATCGGGGTTTTAGTATTCTCCCAGCAAATGATGCTATCAGTCTGAGGCATTGATAATCATTGATTTCTAAGGCTGCTAGCTGGGAACATTTGGGCTTTCTTTCCTTGGGGTATCCTCATGAGTGCTTCTGTGACTACACGTAGCCCTTCCAGCTCACAGCAGATCTGACAGGAGGAGCACTGTTGCTGCCAACTGCAGGGGGAGTTGGAGTATGTCCCACTACAAAATAAGATGGGGAGGCAGCTCAGTTACTTTAATGACCACTACAACAACACCCTTGCCATCAAGCCTAATGGCAGCAAAGAAGATCTTAAAATACCATGGTGTTCCCTCAGTCAGTGTTGAACGGGAAAACATCAAATCAATGGATTAATGCAAGTGAGATCAGTGTGCAGATGAGGAAATTGGACAAAGTTCCCCAAGCATATAAACCCACAGTGACACTAAACCATGACTCAAGGGAAGCAATGGAGACCTCAAATGATCGCAGATGTTAAGGTGTGGAAGCCATACCAATTACATTCTTTGTTTGTAGGGTTTTTGCAACAGACACCCAACAATAGATGTGTCTGTTGTCCTTATGACAAACCAACAAAAACTACGTCTATGAGCAAAGCAAACTGTACCAACCAATCCAGACCCCAATCAAGCCACGTCCAGCTACATATGAACGCTGCTCTCATGCACCATTTCCTTTGATGTTAAGCCTTAGGCCTAACAGGCTCCTCATTCCTTCAGCTCCCTTAGGAGAGCCAATCAGAGGACACTGATGAAAGCAGCAAAGATTCAGCTGTCGAACAAAATGCTGGCTGTGACCTTGTGTGCTTTAGTGATCACCATCATCACCTACATCAGTGAGCAAGCCTGAGAAGAATGCAGGGGGCCTTATAAAGTGATGTATTACACTCATATGATCGCAGAGGGAAAACTTTTTCAAGCTGTAAGAGAAATGCTGATGAAACATTGAAGCACTTACAGAAACGAGGAAGCAGGACGGATACAGCAGCAAGCTTGAACTGTCTGTGCTCATTTGCTCAATCTGACATTTTGTAATAATAATTTATTTTGATTTTTTTTAAACAAAGGCTCCCTTTAATGCACTTAAGGGGGTAATTACTTCCTTCACCGATATACAAATACGGATATATAAAGTTCACCAAATTAAAGCACATCATTGCACACCAGTTGTTTTTACTATAGCTCAACAAAAAGGTCAGTTTTTCAGGGCTTATTCTGTTATTGTGCGCAAATAGAAATAATTTACGCTTTCTAAAGAAACTAATCTGTTTAAAGATGCTATGTTGAAAATCCCTTGCTCTTTTAAAGGAGCGCTTAGTAGTGGTAGAATAGTTATGTTAAGCTATATAGTTTATGCTTTGCATATTTCCACAACCATATCCTTAATCACATACTGTGTATGCTACTGTTGTATATAGTGTATTATCTTACTTATTTTTTATTTGTTTGTATTTTATTTGTATTTTCATTCTGCTATCTGTACCTGAGCTGAGGTAACGCAAACATTTCCCCGTCGTGGGATCAAAAAAGTCTTATCTTATCTCGGAAGTTTTTCCAATTTCATAGGGGGGTAATAACTTTGTCCTCATCTGTAACTAACGTAAAACTGACACATAAGACTGGGTTTTGTTTTAAGACAGTTTTGGCAGTCAGAAACACAGATGGTCACTCTTTAGCACAAACCTGCCTGACTTATGCTATGGCACTTTTGATAGTTACCTGGCTTAGCTGTATAACTGCCCTTTAAATGCAACCCACATGTCCAATGCCTCTTAATCATCACAAGATGGTCTTCATGAGAAAACCAGAAACCCGACCTAACTCATGAGGGCTTCAAGACCAAAGCTAAGCAAAAACAACACCTATAGGTGAAAGACTTACATCCAGCAGATTTAGGAGTGCAATATTGTGCTCGTCTTTATACGAGGCCATCTAACAAAGCATTTGTGTTTTCCTTCCCCCCTCCTCACTCTTTGTCTCTTGTTCCCACACTTTATTTTGACCCCAAAAGGAAAGAAAGAGGTCTCTGTCTATCACGGTTACATTTTCGGTCCAAGCAGCTGAGAGGGCGGCCGAAGATCTCATAAGTCACATGGGTCCCTGTGGTGGAGCTTTTATGACCAAGTGGGGTGCAAATCCCTGTTATGGATTTTGAGGTTCTGACTACACAGACTAAAGTTAAGCAGATGGAAAACACAAACAGGAAAGCTGCTTGTACAGAGGGTTGCTAGGTACATGCTCAAGGTTAAAGCGCGCACACACACACACACACGTGTGCACACACACACACACACACACGCGTGTGCACACACACAGCATTCTCATCCACCCATCTTTAACGTCCACCCAACCCAAACAAGCGCGGAGAGCTTGAAGCTGGATAAAAATAAACATGGGTAAATAAACAACACAGGAAGGCCGGGGTCATGATGTGATTGGGAGAGATCAACAATGGAAAAACCTCTTGTGAGCCAACCGATGTGGGGCATCATTACAGATCTTCATTCCACGTCTACGCTCTGCGGCTGGGCGCTGTCTCTCATTCATCTTGTCGATAAGCAGGCACTTGCACAATTCCCAAAAGCACAGTGTCTCCTCCTCTTTCTATATTTGCAGTCTTCGCATTGTTTACCATATGCACAAAAATGCATTTGCATTCTTCAGATGGGCAATGTCAACCACCGTTTTAGGACCCATCTCCTCCTGCACTACACCACAATTCACAAAATAGACGCCACTGTGGTCACAGTCTTCCATCTCTTCCTTTGACTTTTGTTTTTTTTTAGGTTTTTTTCAGTTATTTCTTTGAGGTCTGGGGAGGTGAACTGACTGAGTACAACAGCCATAAGAGGCAAGACAGGAAAACCCAATTAAACACAGGCACACATATGACAGACCCCGCCGGAAAGTATTCAACTTGCTATAAAGATAGTTTTTGTCTCTAAGAACGATTTACTCTTTTATACCAAATGTACAAAAGTCCATTTTTCTTTCCTAATTTAGTTTTAAGTGTTGATATTATTCAGACATGTTAAAATATAATGTGGACAAATGTTTCTTTTTACACAAACAGTAGTAGAAACATGAAAAACGCATGCAGCCATTATACGACTAACCTTTTGTCAGCCAAGTGAGTTGTCCTATAGCAGCCACCGTAGCTAGGATTATGCACTTTGATTGGGAGGGGTAAGAAAACAGAACTCACCTGATTCAATCTGCAATCTAATGACATCTAACGGTGAAATTTTTATTGTAACTTTCAAATTAACAGGCGTGCAGATACAGGCAGTCGACGCCAACAGTGTGCTCAGCCTCATCTGTGCTCAGGGCTGGACTGGGATGGCTCCTTTAACCATGAGCAACTGCTAGTAGCTAAAATGTAGTTTTTAAATTGTCACATACTATAGATGTTTTTTCCGCAAACATGAAATTGCCAGGGCCGATATTTTTTGTGCCAGCCCAGCCCTGCCTGTGCTAATTCATGGACCCATTTCTTTATAAGTGAAAAAATACAAGCACACACACACACACACACACACACACACACACACACACACACACACACACACACACACACACACACACACACACACATTTTGGGATTTTTAAATAATTAGAAACATTGTGTATTAGACAGGCATATTTAAACAGATTTCAGATTTTATAATCAAAACAGATGTGAGCTGATGATGGTGGTAGAAATTAAAAATATATATATATTTTTCATCTTCCTAATAATTGAAAATGATTGAAATGGTTGAAAAATGGCAAAGTTAAGGCTGTAAACTGTGAAGTCGAGAATTCACAGTCATGGTCTATCTTATGTACAGTTAATAACTATTCTCTATAATAGTCTTGGGTCTTGCCCTCACTATAAGAAGGCTCCTTGAATGATGTATGAAATCCAGATACAAATGAAGTGAAGTGAAATATGCAAAAGTTCTGAGAACAAACCCATCGGCCAATTAGAACAGCTTATGTCCTAGCTAAAACACACACGCACACACATGTACGCATACACACACACAGAGTGGACTGGCTTAGTCCCAACTTGGCTAAGTAAGCTGTCATGCTTATGGTTTTAACTCTCATCAACAATGCTCACTCGCTCCTTCTCTCGCTTAGTCTGTACTGGACACACACACACACACACGAACTGAAAACATGCCAACTTATCTCAGCAATTACCAGAGCTGTCTGTGATAAAGTTCGTTGAGTCAGAAGAGACGGTCATGGTCCCAGTAATGTTAAAATGATGCAGTTGGATCCTGTTATCCTAAATGACTCATGCTGACTACACGAGTATTTAGTGAAATACTGGAACTGCAGGGGGGGAACCAGAGGCCCGGGCTAGACGCCACAAGAATGACTTGCTGCTGATGTCACTGAGGCCCCCCAAAAACAACCTACTGAAACAATTAAAAGGTTTCTTACAGTAAACTGCTGCGATGGATATTTCTTATTTAAGCCTCCCTGTTACAGGAGACTGCTTAAAAGCATGCTGCAGCTGGCATGCTCTAATAGCAACGAGTGACATATTCCTATAGTGACGGGAAGTCTGTAGAGTAACAGGGATGTCGGGGTCAGCTGCATGTTGGTAAAACAGGGAATCTGGTCGACTTTTTGTTTCTGACATTGCTCTAAAATTTCATCCACTCATCGCTTCTGTTAGCCTGCAACTGCTTGATGTTTTTGAGAGTGTCACGTTAGTTAATGCAAAGTTAAAAAAGGAAAGAAAGTGGCAACACAGTCTTTTGAATCCTTCAGGAAATTTGTCACAGTAGAGGAAGTGCGCAGAAGACACTTCAAATGGTTCTTTTCCTGAAAGTACTTCTATGTTTTGAATTTCCTTATTAGAAAAAAAGAGCCCCGAGGAGCACAACAGCAACCACAACTGTCTTGATGAAAGGCTCAGAGAAACATCAGGCGGGTTATGTTGCTCTTCTCCCCCATCCTTGCGTCCTCCCCCACTTCCACTCTATCTGTACTTGATTGTACATCCTCTTCTTGTAAAGAGAACAGCAGGCAATGCAAACGGCACACAGCTTAGCCTCATGTAAAATATATTTTGACATGTTCAGTGGATGAGAGCTGTGACAAGGACGAGAGACAATAAGCAATCCCAATATGTGGGGGGCGGGGCCAGAGAGTGTAATTACTGTGATATGCAGCGCCACTTTACCAGCATAAGCGTACACCATCTGCAGGACGACTTACCCCTAAAACAATGAAATTCCATTCTGAAATGTTTTCCTTTACTCACTGAACTGCAGTCGCAGACAGTCAGTGGTGAAATAATACTTAAAACAGGGAAAGTAAATGACGCTTATCTTGTTCTGCTGAGAAATCTTGCTTCATGTGGATGAAGCAGTACAACAATACACGCATGAAACTGTGAAATGTGCAATTTAATTTATATTTAATTTGGAATATTAGGCTGGCAACATGTCCAGAGTGTACCCTGCCTCTTTTCCCATGACAGCAGGGATAAGCTCCAGCACCCCCATAACCATTAACTGGATAAGCTGAAGAAAAAGTATTTATGGATGGATAGATGAATGGATGGTTGGCAACACCAGTTAGGAAAAAATGTTATCAGATTTGACCTCTTATGACCTTATACGAAGGGTTTAAACAAAGTTAAAACTTTTAGATTGCCTTTGGTTTCAGATGTCAATTCAAAGCACAGCTCACCCTTTTGTCTGCTTACAGTAAGAAACCATCAGCAATCTACAGGAGCTCTTTTTAGTCAGCTCTGTTTTGTCTGATACAACACATCTGGCAGTCAGCCACACATCCATTGATCCTGCCTGACTGATCACTGGTGGGCGTGACTCGGTTTGGGAACCAAGTAGTTAGCCACCAGCCCGTAGTTTGACCAGCGGAAATGCCTCTTCTTGCCTAATTAGACCAGACGGGCCGGTCAAATCGTCACGGGCTGCATTTCACTAATTTTAATCCTTCCTACTCCCACTGTTCCTCTCTCGCCCCCCTCTCTCTTCTCTCCCCGCCATCTCCTTCCCCGCCACCCCCTACAAATTCCCTTCGGACTAAATTTTCCACTTGGGATCAAAGATAAGGGAGACTATTCTCTGAGAGAGAACATGGTGAAGTAAAACTGTTTATGGCCTTCTGCTCGTCTCTGTGAGAGTCTGTTCTTTTTAATAGAGACAGAGATGAGGCAGCTGGAGGCTGCTGACCTCATGGGCAAAGAGCAGGGAGCAGAATAACTGAAATTAAAAACATGCAGAGTACAATCACTACCAGTCAATCTTTATGAGATGTAGGTTTATGATTTCTTGTTTTCCCACCGTCACAGAGCTGAATTCTACTCTGACAACATACTGAATGGTGTGGTAAACAGGATGCCTTACAGATGACAGACCTCCAGAAGTGCTTAGGCGTGTGTGTATGCAGGAATATCACACACATACAAACACAGACACACACAAACCGGAGAGGAGAGCTGGGCGATTCAAAGACAATGTAATTGTTAACAAAATCAACGTGAATGGCATGCAAAGCAACTGAAGCCTTGCTCTAACACAGGTAACTACACCTGTTTACCACAAACCAGGTGACACGCATTAGCTTGTTCATTTTTATTCAGTTTGCTGTGTCACTGTCTTTACTTCAAATATCTGAATTCACATTAGGAAAGACCAATGCCACTCCTTCATCCCTCCTCAAGTCTCTGCGTTATACATAAGGTTAGATAACAGCTAATATGGACAGAGAAGCCAGTCCTCCACACCCTCCCTTATCCGACCTCTCCCTTCCTGGGCAGCAGCGATGGATATCACAGTTTAACTCCCAGTCAACAACCACACATCAAACAGTTATAGTAAGACTGTTTAAGAACATCCTGATCTTTGTTTTTTTGTAATTAATCTTAAAAATATAAAATATCTGTGGAATAATCAACTTTTTTCCTAATAAATTGGAAAACACTGGAACATTTCTCACCATTTAAAATATGTACTGCTAAATGAGGAGCATAAGTAGCCAAACTGCTGATTTGTACAAATTGACACAAACATTGTAATTATTTTATTCTCCCAAGTCTTTATTTACATTTTTCCCAAAATAATTGTCGCTCGTCTCCAGAGCAAAGGGTTAGGGTTTAAGTTCAGGTATAGAATTGTGGTTAACAAAATCACATGACAAGATAAACAAGAACACTGATACAGCCTTTTATGGCTATACAAACACATAGCGCTCTAGCTAGCACCTAGCCTAGCTTAAAAACAGATTAAATCTCTGATTATGTCTAAAGGTGAAGTTAACAGTATCTCTTAATTAACCAGTGAACACATTGTACTGTATTTTGTTTGTCTAAAGTCATTAAAAAGTAAAGTTATATTTCAAGTTGTGGTTTTACATCTAAACACAATCATGCTAGCTGTGCTGCTATAATGCTATGTTGCATTACTTTTAAGTTAAAATAAGAAACCAGCTGTGTTACTGAAAACTCATCTAATCCTTGAAGTTTCTCTTTCACAACAACGCATACAGACAGACAGTTCCTACAATGGAAGAAAACAAATACTATTTTCAGTCAGCCACAACATCAAAACCATCTTCCTATATTCTGTAGGTTCTCAGCTCTGACTGTGAAAGCATAGACACAGATAAGGCCTGTTCCTTCACCTCTGACAGTTTGGAGGGGTAGTTCCACTGGTATAGGAGACTACTGTAGTCAGTGATGTGGTGCAGCAATATTTTAGGTGGATAGTATGTAACAAAGGTTGTTTCCCAGCAGAGCATTCCATTGTAAAGACATTTTTATTGTTCTTTGTTTCACCTGTCGGTGGTTTTAATGTTGTGGCTTACTGGTCTATGTCCACTCTAGAGTCATAACCAACCTATAACTCTGTGCGACCAACACCACAAGCTGTCCTTGAAAAGCTGATTTTACTTTTTTATTGCGTGTGCTCTTTCAAAGCCATCCTTTCATCTCTGAACTCATCCCCAAGGCTCTCCGCAGATAAAAGACAAGAGGACAGAGGGATGCTAGAGGAATGATGCTCGTCTTTGCCACATGCCTTCACCCCTTAGCTTTATCTCAGTCAGCTGCTGCCTGCCAAGGTTCCCTGCCTCAGCCTTCTGCGCCTTTCACATTCTCCCCCTCAGCATCACTCTGTCCATTCATTATGCCATACTTCCATCAATGACTCTTTCACAGAGCCAGCAGTGTGGTGTTCGAAGGAAGGCTCGCAGCTTACATTGAGGAATGCAAATGAACAGGCTTCTTTTTAGAACGGCTCCCGAGATGTCGGCTTTTATAGAGATACTGTCATGTACCTATACCTTTATTTGAGGTAAAAGTTAATCATAAAGTAACATTACCTTTCACTGTTATGCTTTATAAACTTGTGATATTTATTTAGCACGTCGTTAAAAAAAACAACAACAAAAAAAGAAGTCTATTTCATGTTATTATCACTCCCATGATCCTCTTTAGCTCAGAATGTGACAGCATTATGTTTGGACAACCCCAAAGAGTTTCCTTAATGTCATTTATCATTTCAGTGCCTGGGAACTGGCTTAATGAGTACATGCAAATGCATTTAATTTAGTGACCTTAATAGGAGTCAAGTTTACAGCAATTAATATCTGTATCCATCTAAGTTAGACCTCTCCCCAAGGTCTAACTTAATCCTTGCTCTGGCCATTCAGAATATGTAATTTTTGTTCTTATGAAATTGTTCTTCTAAAAAAACAAAGACAATAATCATTCAAATGACACGTCAAAAACTATTCACATTTACAAAAGACTAAAAGTCATTTTTATCTTTCTCCAAAACAGTGTTGGGTAGACTTGGGGTTAAGAAGGGATGCTAATAGTAATTATTCTCACAAAAAATTCATGTGTTGTTTGTTTAGCCATAAGTCCAAAGCCCCAAAACTCATCAGAAAACTGAACAAATATTTGGGATTTTTCTTTGAAAAGCTGCTGAAGTAGCCTTCACCTCAGTGTTAACCCCGTCTTTGCAATCAGGGGACAGGAATCTTGTTTTTCCACAAAACATCAGGGTTAGGATGAGGACTGTTGCCAAAGTATTTGCTGTCAATCAAGCCCTAAAAACTGGGCTCTCTGACACAACCAGCTGGCACTAATTCTACAATTGGATGCCATGAAATGTGAATAACACACATCATGGAAAACTGGCATTTATCCTTGTTGTGTGCAGTTTTTTGTGAAACATTAAGTAACATCAAAATTTCCTCTGTATTGTAATTTTTGTGTTTAGCGATACAGAATTTATTTTTCTCCATCTAAGTCAAGCCTGAAACTATTTCCTTTGGCGGTCGATCCTTACCTTTGCCTCGCACTTCCTGTGGGTGGCTGTTTTGCATACTGAGAAAAACACGTCAAGTGGGAGGGGGAAAAGAAAACAAAGGTTAGGATTAGTGACCTTACAGTTGTGTCCAATTTCTTTCTTTGGTTTTATTTTTAATAACAACCAAATTAGTGGGAGAAAGTCAACACAGGAGCACTCTCACCTCTGCAGAAGGAGCCCACGTTATCGATGCTCTGCCGACACACGCTGCACTGCCGCTTCTTCTTGAAAGTCTTCTCCTTGAAGACGTGGGGCTCTCCTTTGCCTGCCTGCTCACAAACACACACAGAACAAAGGTTTACACTGTATTACATGCCTAATACTGAACTAGACATGCTACTGTTAGAAACACTTAAGAGTCCTTGTTTAACCTTCATCCAAGAGTTTCGACTTGGCAGACGTTCAATGTTTTCAGTCAGTCATCCTTACACCAACTATAGCAGGGGTGTCGAACTCCAGGCCGCGAGGGCCGGGGTCCTGCAGGTTTTAGACATCCCCCTGGGTCAACACACCTGACTCAAATGATTAGGTCGTTACCAGGCCTCTGGAGAACTTCAAGACATGTTGAGGAGCTGTGTTGGATCAAGGACACATCTAAAACCTACAGGACACCGACCCTCGAGGCCTGGAGTTCGACACTCTTGAACTATAGTCATTTCACTGCAGCGTCCAGTGTAAATTAATTAATTAGAGACAAATAAAAGATCAAATAAAAGTTGGGTGAGTAAGTTGGTTATAACAGTAGCAGAAGCTTAAAGTTTTAACATGCAGACTTGTGTATGAATGAAGGTGCTTCTTTTACTCCCTTTGCCTCTCAAACTTCTGTTCTGGTTGTGTAACTGTCTTCCAGTAATAATCCATGAGATTCCCGCCCATAACCAACTCTAATCCTTAGTGTGTGTGCAAAGATTTGTGAGAAGAGAGGGGGAAAAAAAAGCAAATGTATCGAACTAGACAGCTAATTAAAGTGAAAGTACAAGAAAATCCCATCTTTTCTTTCTTACGTTTCCAAGTGTACATGTATGTGTGTTTGATTTCATGCGTGTGTGCCAGTGTGGGTACATTAATGTGTGTCGTGTTGTCATTTCCACCCACGGAGTCTTTGTTTCTCAACATGGGATCAAATCTACATATGACTCTGTGGAGGTTTGCAATACGAATCCATGGGCCAAGTGTGAGGATTGCTGCATAATGGGTCTTATCTGACATCAAATATGAGTCCCTCCCCCCCACACATACACTGAACACGCACCAGTGCTGTCGTCACCCAGAGTAAACAGCTATATTTAAGAAAGCAAACGTGCTGCTAACGTGTCCATAACGTGTCCATAGCCTTGGATAATTAAAGTGATACAGAGACAAAAAGGGTTTTGTTGCCTCTGCTTGTGCTTTTACTCCTTGGCAACAAAGAAAGGGAGCTGTTTGCACACTTCTTCCATTATCCTGCTTCCCTGGCTCTGTTCTAGGGACCGGACAGTGTTTGGACAGCTGCCTCGCCTGGCATCACCCTCGTGCCTGCTGTGTGCAGCGGCTGCTGGCCTGCTGCTGTACAAGTGTACTGCGACCGCAGCACCTTGGATGGTGGAGGAGGATAGGGTGGGTGGCTCAGGGGCTGGTGTATGTTATATAATAACACATGGCTGGAAAAGCTCATCTTGCCAGTACTTGTGGGTGACGTATCATTTTAAATGCTGGGACTTTTTATTTTATTTGACTCATATGGTCTATTCTTGTTGGTGCTTTTATCACATTAGCAGACCAAAATCCACTCAGATTTCATTACAGTTTAGCATCATCTTATCAAGTCCTGTTTTGACGTATCTTCTGACTCAATACAATGTTGAATACAACAAACGCTCCTTTGCCTTTCCTCATGACCAGTCTTGCTGCCTTTATGTAATGCACATTCTATTTCTATTGCTTCGCAGTGACATTCAAGCCCACTGACAAAGCAAGTTAGTTAAACTCCTCCTGGACTTTAGCATGCATCTATAAAAGTATGCAATAGACCTTTAAAATATACATTATTGTACACAAGGGGGCCTACACTGAAATTTAAAAAAGCAACTAGTTACTGTCAGCTGAACCACAGCGGTGATGTGGGCTGAGAAATAAACACACTGAGGAAAGGCTGGCAGCATTCTTCCTGTTCCAGACACAATCAAGACCACTATATAGTCCCACCACAGGCAATCATGGTCAGACAGTGATACGGGGCTCTGCTACTGAATTCTTTGCTAAGGTGTTTAAAAAGCCTCTCTCAGGCGAGAGGACCTGAGGGTAAAAGCATGAAAACCAAGAAAGTGTAACAAAGGCAACACAATATGGTGATTCTATATGCAGAATAACCTCTGTGTAACAAGAACAAGGGCAATGAATGGATACCAAATGTTTGAAGTGTGGCATTTGCTTGGTTTTAAGATTGATTAACTGATTAACTCGCAGAGGTTCCAATGTCCTTCTTCAAACTTGGAAGCAGTTGTTGACCAAGCAATCTCATCCCAAGGATCATTTAGTAGAACAAACTCATGCTTTAAGCCAACACGGATGAAAAGTCTTTCAAGCACTATGTAAAACATGACCATCTGCAAACTCATTACCCATGTGATCACAAGCTTCAGTCATGGTACCAAGTTGACTTGAAGTGAGGTGGTTTTGCACGCTGTAATTATTATGACTCGTCTGTTTGCTGTTAAAAGCAGCAAATAACTGCTGTTTCATTAGAGCCCACAATAGATGGCACCATATGCCTCCAACAGAAGAGACAAAGATAATAAATAGTAATCGAAAAGTTAAATATGTGTAATATCTTACTGTAAAAATGATGTTCTTTTACAGTTGCACACAGCAGCTGCTACTTTTGTTTATTAGCCAACTTTCCTTAAATCAACCCACTGAATTGTGTAAAATAAATTATGTTTTAGAAATGAAACATTATACATCAGACATACTCTAAAAATCAGCTCCCCAAACTTTTTTGCACCACGGACCGGTTTATGTCCAACAATATTTTCACAGACCGGCCTTTAAGGTGTTTTTTCTAATAAATTCAACAAAATAAAACCAGTACCGGTACCCAAAAATAGAAGATTTATTCATAACACAAGGGAAAAGACCCAGGGAAACAGAGTTAACAATAAAATAGATTAAAAAAAAAGAAAAGAAAGATAAAACATAACAACAAAAACCCTGAAAACCATGGATTTCACACCTGAGCCGGGTACCAAACGACTCACAGACCGGTATCGGTACGTGGCCCGGAGGTTGGGGACCGCTGTCCTACAGAACATTCAAACAACAGAATATCACCCAAAGTGCTTTAGAGACAGGCATGTTTACATTCCAGGTCTCCATAAAACCCCAAATAACTAAAAGCTGAAAGGTCTGTTTTTTTTTTTCAATAACTAATTATCATGGAAACAGATTTAGTGGTCATTAAAATGTGTTCAGAATTTCCAATAGTGATTCATCTCATAAATCGTGACACACTGCTCCCTTTCCTACATAAGCTGGTTAAAAGTATGACACAAATGACACAAAGCAGCATACAGGTACGCCGATGCTAGCTGGCTAACATGCTAACTTGAGTTGATGCTTCTGGAACACAAGGCTAATATTGCTCCATAACACTCAGTAACCTGTTGATAATTTTTGGTATTTTAAAGAATGTTTTAATCTCAAATTAATAATCCCACATATAATGAAATTTGGTAAAGGTACAGTCAGTCATTTTTTGAGGCTTATTTAATAGAAAAGAAAAATGTTATATTTGCTTTCTTAAATAAACATTGAATATATAGAGTATATAGGAAAATACTAGCTAATGTAGCTGTTAAGCTAAATGTTTTATACTGTGTTAGCAAACTCAGCTTAGCCCCTTTATCTTTCCTTACCCAAAAAATGAGTTTAAAATCACTTAAGAAGATGGTTTGTATGTTAAACAATATGTTGAGGCAGTTTCAGGATATGACAGATACTGCTTTACCTGACTCCTCAGAGATACAGTGTATCTTGCTAATGACATTAGGGTTCTGCTCTATGTAGCGCCTTAATTAGTGTGACAACTGTGTTTAGCTACTATTTAACAAAAAAACAAACAAACAAAAAAAACTTGTCTAACCGAGCTTAGTACGTCTATTTTGACAGTCACAATCTAAAACAATATTACAGATTAAATTTGCTTTTACCTACATAATATCAGCATTTTCCTAAGCTCTGAAGTTTTTTTTTTTATTTTCGATGGCTCTTCCTAGTTGGGAACTTATATCTCCCATTATTCAACAACAAATGACTGCATCGTAGGAAAGAGCTAAGCATTAGCCAAAAGCATTAATGTCCATCTGTTGTTAGCATCTCTTTTTCATGTATTTGTAAGACATGCCGCTGCACTGATGGAAAGCTGTGTGCAAACTGAGTTCAAAACTCAAATCTCCTGAAACATTCCCGTCAGCTCAACTTGGGAGTCCAGCAGAGGAAACCACAGTGAAGGAGGTTTACAACTTTGTGTAGGATTACAACAGAAAACAGCTGGTAGAGTCTGAGTGCATGAGCACTAAAAACAACCTGCAATGCAGAGCCTGGTCCCCAGGATAGCAATTACTGTCACTGCTGCACTGGATAAAAAACATCTTCCTCTGGTAAAGCATGTGTTATCCACCATTTAGTACTCAGAGCCCCTAAAGAAACAACTTGTTAGAGAAAAGAACCGCAAAACTCTCTTAATGTAATAATAATAATAATAATAATAATAATACCACCAAATCGATTGACTCTGTCTCACTATAGATGCTCATTTTAATCATCACAGTTACTGATGGACAAACCCTTATAAGAATAGGCTACATGTGGCCATTCAAGCTCCAGTCCTAACCAGCTGAGGCCTGTCTACATTTCCAAAGCACTAACAGAAGTTGCAAACATCTACCTGAGACCTCAAGAGGAAAAACTTTGCTCACACATACACACTCACGTGCAGACGTGTATCCCTGCAGACAGCTGGAGAAAACAGACACACGTCCGCTCTCCTCTTCCCGTCCCCGTGTGCTGCAGGAAAGACCCCACCTCCCCCTCTGCAACATCTGCTACGCACAAGTGGGTCCTTTTTCTAATATTTTTAGCCTTTTGGCAGAATAAGGAACGGGGAGTTTAATGTTGTCAAAGAGATGCTTTCTAACCAGAGCTCCCTCCCGTTTCTCACTGCACCTCCTGTCCACCACCACAGAACAGTAGCTGGATTGAACGAGGGAGGGGTTGAACACACAAACAAGACATGAACACAGGCCTACAAATGTAAAAACAAATGCGCACATAGAGCAAGCCATTTGCAGCCACACACACACACCCACACATCTCTGGAAACTCTCTTGCCCCTACCCTTTCGTTTCTTACTAAAAATAGTCTTGATATTTGGACAATGATGGGCATTGTGTGGGAGTGGTTCATTCCTGACAGCAGGACTGGTGACTGTGACCTCGGCATCAGATGCAGATGGCCTCAGTAAGAGGACAGATTGAACATGCCCCAGAGGGGGAAAAGTCTTCCTAGTGCTTTTAGATGAAATGGGATTTTTGTCTTTACATCTTTAAATCATTATTAAAGCCTTTTTGCTGCACATGACATCTGCACTAGAAAAAGGAGCACGTGTTTCAGAGTATAATCTGGAAAGTACCCGCAGATACGCCTGGGTTTTCAGTGTTACTTGTACATCAATGATTTTAATCTGATAGACTTAGATTAGTTCCTGGACTGTATTCACCAACCCCAACAACACATTCATTGATTTAAACTGCTTTTCTAATGAGCTACAAAAATGAATGTTCATCATTAATTTTGCCATACTTGCAAATCAATTAATAACTGGGACTATATAAAAAGACTGTAAAAGAAAGCCAACTATAGCATCACCAGATAATTTGGTGTTGTTATAGTGACTTAGAGCAGGGGAGTTAACAGGTTTAGAAAATCTACGACCTAGAGAAACAAAAAACAAAAAGTAGAGGCAACCATTTTTAATATTTAGTGTTGTTTTTGAAGGAGGAGTGTAAGTTTAAAATTTAATTTGGTGATTTACAGTCGACTCAAATGGAAGGATCTTTAAACAAGGAATTCAGGCTTGATGCTCAATACTAATAAAAACAGTTCTCAGCATCTAGAGTCCATCTGGAAACTCAAATAAGTTCATTTTTCAACTTAGAATTATACACACAATACCCCATAATGACAAAGTGAATATTCTTACTTGAAAATCACAGCCTTTGCCATGACACTCATGGTTGAACTTAGGTACATCCTATTTTTACTGATCATCTTTCACATATTTTCTACAACTTGGTTGGAGTCAATCTGTCAAATTTGGTTAATTGGACATGATTTTGAAAGGCAGAGTGGCCTTCATCATGCATAAATGGAAGAAGTTTGGTCTCTTCCGAGAACTGGCCATGCTGCCAATTTGAGTGATCGAGGTAGAACGCAAGGTGACCAAGAACCAGATGCTTCCTCCACAGGACAACCATTTCTGCTGCACTCCACCAATCGGGCCTGTATGGTAGAGTGGCCAGACAGACACCACTCCTCAGTAAAAGGCACACGACAGCCTACCGGGAGTTTGCCAAAAGCCACCTGAAGGACTCTCAGACCATGAGAACCAAAATTCTCTGGTCTGATGAATCAAAGGTTGAACTCTTTGGCCTCAATGCCAAGCATTATGTCTGCAGGAAACCAGGGACTATTCATCATCTGACCAATACCGTCCCTACAGTGAAGCGTGGTGGTCGCAGCATCATGCTGTGAGGATGGTTTTCAGCAGCAGGACCTGGGAGACTAGTCAAAGTTGAGAGAAAGATGAATGCAGCAATGCACAAAGACATCATTGATAGCAACCTGCTCCAGAGTACTCCGTTCCTTGGTCTGGGGCAAAGGTTCATCTTCCAATAGGACGACTACCCCAAGAAACAAAGGAAATGCTTTGGGACCGCTCAGTGAATGTCCTTGAGTGTCCCAGTCAGAGCCCAGACTTGAATATGACTGAACATCTCTGGAGAGATCTGAAAACGACTGCTGATCCAGCCTGGTGGATCTTCAGAGATTCTGCAAGGAAGAATTGTAGAAACTGCCCCAAAATATTTGGATCAAGCTTGTAGCATCTTACTCAAAAATAATGAGCCTGTAATAGCTGCCAAAGGTGCTTCAACAAAGTACTGAGCAAATACTATGATTACTTATGTGCATGTTATGTTTTTGTTTTGATTTTTAATACATTTTCAAGAATTTCAAGCAAATGCTTATTTATATTTTTCTTTTTTGGGGGGAGGGGATTTTTTGAGGTGAAAAACAAATATAATCCATTTTGTAATAAGACTATAACAAGACAAAATGTGAAACAAGTAAAGTTTTCTGGATGGACTGTACCTCTCTTTATGGTCTATCAGATTATGAGTTTACCTTACAAAACACAATAACCCAAACTTGTTCAATTGTGGGCATCTAGTATTTACATTATGTTCATTTTATGCACCAGATCACACGGCTCAATGGTCGGTTTGTGACTAACTGTAAACCTAAATCCAACCCTCTACTGAGAACATCTCATGGGTATCTGAGTTCCTGCTTCTTATTTGTTGGCATCAAAGCCTGCATGTGTTATAAGCGCGTGTGTGCATGCATGTGTCCGAAGGGTGGGACAGGCAGTGGAGGGAACAGAGTGACTCCCTGTTCCAGAGGTGATGTCAACATGCTGCCGTGATACACTTCCGTTCTCTTGTGGAACTCCTGCTGCAAGCATACACACAAACACAGAAAGGTCTTATTGCAGCAAAGCCACCAACACCCTTTGTTGCATTTGCTAAATAAAAATGTTACCCTTGTACTGCAATGTGGCCTCAGCCAGTGCGCGACATTAAGGGATGTAAAGTATGCTGCCGTAGTTCCAGATCTGACACTTGTTTAAGAATCCCTGTTGCAACATCTGCTAGAGTATAAAGGAGTCACTTAGATTCATCCTGTGTTTACGGTGAAGAATTCTCCAGGTGTGAGTGACTAGCTGTTACTGCGGCTTTATATCCAGGGGAACGTGAACCAGCTTCTGTTTCAACCTCTTGACTTGGCAGTGGCCAGGAGGTGCCACAAGCACACAGAATGTGTCGTTCCTGGGCCTTCAAGCTTCTCAGTTACACCCAGTAATTATAAATATAGTATAGCTGCTGTACACTGAAAACAACCACAGCACTGTACTGCTGGTCACTGAACATCTCCACTAGAGCAGCCGGCTTACATGCTTACACCGGGACAGTTATTTGAACAAGCTACTCAAGTTTTTCCAGAATGCTGGAACGGTTTTTTTTTTAATCACCAGCTTCCTCTCTGATCTGATCAAAATGCAGCCCGACTTCCACTTATCTGCACCGAATATAGTTCACACAGGAGAAAAGTGACCAAAGGAAAGGTCGCACAATGTTATCTTGTTATTAATGCGTGGCTGTTTCCCTCATGTTGCAAAGGAAGATAGGAACTCTGACAAGCAGGAATCACGATGTGGAGCCAAAGCTAATTGTATGAACAATCATCAATCACCTGTGTGCACACTATACCTTGCTTTTGAGTTTGCACGATGAAGCCTGTGTGACAGATTTTTGTTCACAGCATCCCTGCAAACACACATGCATAGGCTCCGCATTGGCTCATTGCCACGAGACTGAAAGCGGCAAATTATATTCGCCTGAGTGATTTAAGCCTACTCCAGTGTGAATACAAGAAATGAGTTTTTATTAAAATAAAGACGGTATATTCCACTGGATAGAAATCATTGTAAAACAGTCATTTTGTGAGTCATGAATGAAGAAAAACAAGCAAAAGGAAAGTCAGACTGAAGGTCCCAGTTGCATTTCCAGCTGTTGTTCTTGGCCAATTTATGTTGACACAGCTGGGAATACACTGGGAATTCATTTTTAATAAAATCTATGTGCTTTCCTCAAATTCTTTTAACTAGTTCACGTTTAGAAAGTAAACCTTCAAATACTTTAAATACTGATTTCATTTAACTTCAAAACTCAACGGCGCACATGGTTGAACAGGACAGTATAACTCTGCAGCTGTAAAACGACAATCAAAATTGCATGTCCACACTGGGACATGCATTGGTGTATGGAGCGCACATCAAGCAGGGAGCAGACACTGAAAAACACAGGCTGAAGAAAACAGCACAAGTTCAAGCTAGTTTTTTAACCAAAATGACAACAACAACACTTAAACCAATTTTTGCTGTTTGTTTTGTTGTTTTTTTGGAATTGTGTTGTTTCCGGTTTGTCCTGTTTACCCAAGAAAGTTGGGAAGGTATGGGACAGCTTTTCAAATGAAACAAAAATGTACATTGCTTTTAAAAAAGCATCACGTATACTCAAGATCAGGTATTCCCCGGCTATTTATGTGTGCAGACTCTTAGATATTGCTAACCCTTAAGACTTCTACAGTGCTGACGGTGCCATTTCTTTGGAGCTGCTGTAGTAGTACAGTTCCCATTCTCAGAGGTGGACACCGGGCCAGCAAGGGTGGCAGTCTTGCCGCAACAATACCAGTTGCACTGTAAGGGACTATACAGTGTAAGGAAATCACTGCTGTAAGGAAAGACAGCTTTATGTTCTACAGATTGTGGATGGAACTGGAAACTACTGGGCCCTCTGACCAACACCAGTAGGCAACGTGTGAAGTGTCTTGCCCAAGGACACAGCCGGGGCTCGAACTGGCAACCTTCCGATTACAAGACGAACTCCCAACCCTTGAGCCACGGGCCCCGAATAATTCCTGGCTGGCGCTGACGCAGAAACGGTGGGGCTATGTGGGGGGGGGGACGGACTAAATGCGTCACATGACCCTATTCAAGACCATTTTATGTCCGTTTAATGAAGTGCGACACATCAAGAAACTTCCCTGAGAAAAGCACAAAGTCCCCGAAATCACTGAAACTTCAATGTTGACTCAATAGCTAAAAACATTAGCGAACATGTGACTGTCAGAGAGCACGCGCAGATAGGTATGTCAAAGGTGTATTGGAACTCTTAATGAATCCCACAAACTTATTAGTTACCGACTTTCTAAAAAAAAAAAATACATAAATAAAAATAAAACAGTCTACAGACGAAAGTTAACGTAATTTTACATCTAAGCCAGTCAAATTGTCAAAAGTGCGCAACTGCCCAGCCAACACATGTGCATGAAAACCCAGCATCATACACCCACCCAAAACTCCTCCGCGCACACTTACACTGCAGATACTGACTATTAAATCATCAGGAGATCGATGAGCCAAGACAGACTAGACCAGACCCTCGAAACTTTCTTACCAGGGCTTTAGTAGACTTTCTCCTCTTACCTTGCTCATTTTCCCGCTAATCATATCCGCAGGCTTAAAGGCTGCCCCTCATTCTCAGGAAGGCCATCAATAACATGGCCTGGGACTATGAGATAACTTGTTTTCTTTACTCCGGTCCACCCTCTCCAGAGCTGGAACTGCGGGGTGGAGCTGCAAAGCGGGGAAAAGCGTGTGTGGAGTACTATTACTGGAATTTGTAACCCCCGCTGATTGGTCGGTTTCTGGAGGGGAGCGTAAAGATCCTAACTCCCGATTGGCTGAATTAAGCATATTAATATTTCCATTAGAAGCTCTGGTGTGATCGAGGTGTTTAATCCAGACCGCAAATTACAATTCAAGCTGTTTATTTTATCAAATAGTGCATATTTACTGATTATTAAGGCATTAATACGTTTGATTAATAACAAGCATGTAAACAAGCAGAACATGAATGGAGACAAAAATGAATATCATCTACACACAGTTTACATCGGTACGGTTGTAAATGTGTGCAGTTGAAAGGGTTTAAATCTAATTGAGTATTTCTGACACATACGCGAGTGTTGCAGCAGTATTTTTGCAAGCCTTGGCTCTTTGTATTTTTAGCTCTTCCAGCTTAATAACTGTCAAATTTCCTGCACTTTACTTGGACCTAAAGTTGTGGTTGTGCTGTCAACCTTTTCATATCCTGAGGGTTATTTTAGCAATAAATACACAGATCAGCATTTTGCCAGTTTGACCTTTCTTTGCAATGTAAACACGCGGATATGCATTGTGCAAAAACGATCTTATCAATCTTTTTTTCTTTCTAAAAACAAATCCAACCCAGCCTACTGTTTAAAAGTTTCTTTCTTGACTTGAAATGTGTCTGTGGTCAGCACCCCTGTGCCCCACACTAAACCTCCCTGCGCACCAGTATCGACTCAGCTGCTAAACAGTAACTCGTGTATTAGTAGCGGCACCTAGTGGCCAAACAAAAGAAATACAGCAGGTGAGCCAGCTTCTTTTCCAGGTATTTTATGAACATAACGTGTTTGCAGCTGAGAAAACGCAGGGTGTTTTTTTTCAGTATTTGAGCTTCTTTTTTTTTTTTTTTTTTTTTTTTTTTTTGTGTCCCGTTTGGATCTATAGCCATCAGAATTGTTGTCTTAAGGCCAAGAAAGATGCCAAGCGGATTTATTTTACCAAGTGGATCGTCATGGCCTTGCCATATTGGTCCATTTGATTGACCTTTATTATAATTATGAATTTATTTTATTTTCAGTTGCTACAAACGGGACAGACATGACTGGAGGATAGGACAGGGAGAAAGAATGAAAGAAAGAGAGGGAGAGAAAGAAAACCAAATTGGAGAAGAGACGGTGAGAAGGGGGGGAAGAAAGAAAAAAGAAAAAAAAAAGAACAAAACTCCTGGGTCACCTGTATGGAGAAAAAAAACAGAAGAGAAAGCAAACAACAAAGAGCAACATAATAAATAAAAAAAACGGCACCATCACAATAAACTAGCTAGCAGTAGATATCAGTAGATACTAAATAATAAACGATATTGTGCAGCACGCAAGATAGACAGCGCACAATGTGCTTTGAGGCAGCAGCCAAGAAAGCTGTAGTCCGCGTCTGTGAATACCCGTGTGTACACCTGTGTGCATACCTGTGTGGATCAGCATGCTTGCATTCCAAAGGTTTCTCCATGTAACAATCTGCTAGGGAGTGTGGGGAGCCACAGCCCCGTCCTCCAGGGCATGAAGCAGGTATGGAGGAGATCAAAACTCCAGACATCCAGAGGCCCCCAGAACACAAGAGACCAAGGAAGACCAACAGAGGGGCAGCCGCGCCACTGTCCCAGTAAGAGCTGAGGAGAGTCCCAGATGAGGGCTCACTCAGCAGCCGCGGAGCAGAAGCCAGGGGGAGTTGCAGTGACGCGCCCGTGAGCTCCGCCGGCAGCCAGCTGTGCCTGAGTGACCGAGCCCCAGGCCGAGAGGCCGGGGGCACCCCACCTCCGAAGTGGCCCGAGCGAGCCCCAGGCTCCAGGCCCCGATAAGCGGCCGCCAAGGAGTGAGCCGGTGTGTACCCGGACGCCCACCCCCAGACACAAAGAACCACCAACGCACCGACACCTGAGGGAGTCCGCCACTGGCAGGGGAAGTGGTGGTGGGTGGAGATAGGCCTCCAAACCTTGGAGGGCCTGAGATGTCCCCAGAGAGGTGGCGTCTGATACCCAACCTGACATATAGACACAGACATACAGGCACACACAGACACAAACATCCATTCCCACCCTCATGCTCTCATATGCACTTACTCCACACTCAACCAACGTGGAGACAGACATAAAGAGACGCTGTACACACGGTCACACTCCCCAAGCGTACTCTACGAACCGGGTCTAGGTACCCTTGCCCCTGGAGGGGGGAACTGCACCCAGACCCAGGTGGTGTTACCCTTTTCCCTGCGGTGGGGAGAGGCAGACCGCCCCGACTCCGCAGCAGCAGGGAGGCCCCACACTCCAGACCGCAGTCGGACGGCCAACTCCTCCTCCTAGCCCCCCCGCTCCAGCAGGCCGCAGAGAACGGGGGTGAGAGAAGACTCCAAACCTCCCTCCACCCGCTCATTGTAGTGTTGATGCATGTGTGTTCTAAGGTGCAATTAAAACCCAGGAGGGCATGGAGCTACCTGCCAGAGAGCAGCAGGTAAGCGCATAGTCCCTCCTGCTAGCCCTCAATGTCTACGTGTATTCAAAATTGAGAGGTGGGCAACGACGCCAGGGGTGGGGTGTACACCCTGATGGTAATTCTGACTCCGTGTATCGTGCCCACCCCCAAGATCCTATATGTATGCGTAATGAGAGTGTGAGTAATGTGAATGTCTAAGTTGTGGGATAAAATTGAGGCAGAGGCAGCCAGAAGGGGACAGGGGGGGGGGGGTGGCCTCCTCTGCACCCTGGTGACATACCCCTACTCCAAGGCCCTACATGTGTGGGTGGTTGTGGTGGAGCGGGAAGAGGGAGGCAGCTGGAGATGGGGAGGGAAGGAAGGGAGGGGCAGGTGACCCCTCCCTGGGGCCAGCTCCCCCGCTGACCCCAGTAGGCACTCCCATACTCCGCGACCCGCCAGGGAAAGGGGGCCCAGGCCCATCCAGACCGGGGCCCAGCGCAGCAGCGCCCCCCGGCCCCACAGAGCCCGGGACAGTCCACCCAACCCCACCACAGAGAAAACTGCACCCACCCCACCATCCATTCATCTTCCAGACTACATGAGACAATAGACGCCCAGGCTGAGATCTTCCTCCACCTCTCCTGTGTCTCCCCCTCCTGCAGAGAGTTCCTGAGGAGAGGAAAGCTCCTGCAAGGTGTGACAATCTCCCCCACCAGTTGAAGAGCCCCCCAGGCGGCTCGACGCACCAGCGGCACCCCGCGCCAGGGATGGGCCCCCATGCACCCACCCGCCCACAACCCCGGCGACACACAAACCAGGACCCAAGGCCCCGAGGCCCGGCCCGGGCCCCAGCCCAGAGACGGAGTATTTGAGCTTCTTATTCAAGCTTTCTTTCTCTTTGTGTGTTTTCTTTTTGTTGTTTTTGGCTTGTTTTTTGTATTAAACCTCAAAAGGAGACCGAAGTCTGGTTTTATGTGGTTCTAAATCTATTTAAAACAGGAAAACAACCAACTTTCTGGATTACACCCCATACATTCCCATATATTCTTATATGTGGATTCCTCTGCCCTAAACTGTAATCCATAATATTCTCCTGCCTGAGACTGCAAATCCAAACAGCATCATGTCTGCCCGCTGCCTCAGTCCTGTAGTCGCTTCCATATATGTTAGAATGACATTCAGGTATTAAGGCTGTGCAGTATATCCCTACCAATCAGTGCAGAATCCAACTGTGAGTCATGACATGTGCTACAACCCCTCCAGTCACCCACCTACCTACACAATCACCAACTAAACAGCACGTGCAGTAGTGCGGCCAATTCTATTAGCTCATATTCCAAGAATTTCATAATAGAAAGTGAGGACTGATTTTTTTTAGTGGGGGTTCTTGCAAAGTTTAAATATTTGATAGATTTTCAGCTCCCTCTCTTTGGAGGGAGGTGAGGAGGGAAAGAGGAGGAGATGGAATAAGAGGTGAAGAACAAAGCAGTGAGGTGAAAAAAGGTAGACTAACAAAATGTCGAGGGATCATGAGAGACAGGAAACTGGTGCTTGGGATTGGAATGAGGGGTCGGGCAAAGTGGGGGGGAGGGTCATGTTGGGGGAAAAGATGGAGAGGAGAAAAGAGGGGGATGAAACAGAAGAGGTGAATTCCAACATTTCTGGCAAACACTCAAACAAATCGGCAAGCTTTTAATGCAAGGTGCTGCACGCGTTCGTTTGACCTGCAGAAGGACAGAATTTTAGAGGCTTGATCATACTCGGAGGCAAACGAGACAAACGGGGGAGCCCAGGCAAGAGGAAATGAAGGGAGGAGGAGGCTAGAAAAAGGGGGCTGTGTGGCAAGACGATGTATTGTGTAAGACAGTGCTAAGCCAAGGCCTGATAAGGTGCAGCTGTTGAAGGAGCTAAAGAGCGAGACACAGAGATCCTGAAGACTCGAAAGAGCACGTGTTTGCATTTATTGCGTTGATGAATTCAATAAAATCCTATCTGTCAGCCAGAGCTGCTTAGACATTTGTGGAACTTACCCGAGAGTCGGGCATCAACATTTTTGTGTGGAAGCTAAGAAAATATTTTGTGCATACTTTGCTGGGAGGTGTTTCTTTAAAGGGTGGTGTTGGGATTTGTTGGGGACTTACTGAGGGAGGAAATGGTTTATGTCTTTCCCATTTTCCCTCCATCAGCTTTCATCTGCATGACCACTATGCACAAACACGCGCACACACATACACACAAAAAGGCATTCCTCAAAGCCTGCGCAGAGTTTGGGACAGATCATTGTTTGCAAGCCACAGCAATCTAGTCTACGACAGCCACCCCCTGAGCCCGGACTTTACACAGGAACTTACCTTTTTCCTTAAAGGCAGGAGTGTGACAATTCTATTTCTCCTCTATTCTTTTCTAGTCTATTCTGGGTTTGGGGGGTGTCTATATTTAACCCCAACCAGTCATTGTTCCTTCCCCTGTTGGGTGTGTGTTTGTAGTGAATGCCTGTGGCTCACAGCCTCTGTATTGGTCATGGCCAATCTAAACTTTGTTGCTCATGAGAAATTATAGGGAAGCTACACAAATACATATAAAAGTGTTGTTGCAATGCCAGGTTTATATATACAGTACTTCAACAGCCAACAACACACACAAGAATAAAAATAGTGTGATTGCATTTTTTTCTCAGAAGTTGACCCCCCCTCCCCCCAGTCTGGCTGAAAAAAACAAATTAAATTACTCACTCTCAACTGCGAGGGTTATATCTGATTGTTTTTACAATCTTCCAAAATAGGCAGTTTCATATTTGCACCATTGCCCCTCTGTAATTGCACAATATGAACTTCATTTGATACACTTCATTTGACCTTGTGGGTTGAGTTGCACCATTTCAAAAAGCTACTTTTTGTTACATGTCAGATGGAGTACTTCTGTCAAGAATCCAAAAGAGGACCCAAATGCATACAGAGAAACTGAATGAAAAAATGGTTTATTTAATAAAAAAGGTGAAACCAAGATACCGCAATAAAATGTGCGCAGGAAACAATAGCTCAAACAGGGAGTCCAACAAAGACACTGGGACTGACAAAATAAACTACAAGAACTGAACATAGGACTGACTGGGAAATCAGTCACAGATGAATAAAACTTGGGGGGGGAAAAATCAATCAAACACCTGGGGCTGTCTCTAAAAGTGTATCAGTACCCATAGACTCACTTCACTCTTTTTGGTTAGCTTGCCTCTTAAGAACAATTGTACATCTAGTAATGAAACTATTACTTAACAAGAGCACTCAGAGAGCACGACTCCTTCTGAATCTCCTTCCTTATAACTTCGACCTTGGCCCATCATCCCAAGCTGTTATTGGTATCTACCATCACATAAAATGTGAACATGATATATCTTGAAACCTGTTGATGCCAGACTGCTAACAAATACACAAACAAGCAGAATGGATTACATACTCTGTCCCATCAGGGGGAGAAAAAGCCGTCAACCAAGCTGTTTTAGCTAATTACAGGCCAGTCTTCAATCTTCCTTTTATTTCAAATATTGTGAAAGTCTAGTTTTAAAATAGCTAACTGATCATATGCAGGTAAATAATCTAATAGTGGACTGCGCTGCAGTGGTTTGAATCATATCTATTTAATAGACTCCATTTGTTAAATCCAAGGTTAATTGTGGAGTTCCACAGGGTTTAGTGCTAGGAACAATTCTATATACATTACACATGTTTCCCCTAAGAACTATCATTAGAAGGAATCGCATGAAATTTTAGTGCTATGCAGATGATACTCAGCTTAATCTATCCATGAAGCCAGATGACACAATGGCTTCTTATCATTTACTCCGTTATAAATGCAGAATTAAATTTAAACTCCTTTACCTCACATATAAGGTCTTGAATGATCAGACCTAATCTTAAAGACCTCATAGTACCATATTACCCCAACAGAGCCCTTTGCTCTCAGACTGCTGGCTTACTTGTGGTTCTTAGGATATTTAACTGCAGAATGGAGGCAGACTTCAGCCTTTAGGCCACTTCTTTGTGGAACCAGCACAGTGGTGTGGTGGTTAGGACTGTTGCCTCACAACAAGAAAGTCCTGGGTTTTAATCCAGGGTCTTTTTGTGTGGAGTTTGCATATTCTCCCTATGTCTGTGTGGGTTCTCTCTAGGTACTCTGGTTTCCTCCCACAGTCCAAAGACATGCAGTTAGTGGTTAAGTTAAATGGTGATTCTAAATTAGCTGTAGGTATGAATTGCTGTCTGTCTCTCTGTGTTAGCCTTGTGACAGACTGGCAACCTGTCCAGGCTGCCCCCACCTTTCTTTTTTGCTTTTTACACTTCCGGCATGATGGCGCCTGTGTTTGGCTTTGCCGCTGTCGGGTGTAGCTGTTTTCGCTCTATTGTTGTGTTTTTTCTCTCTACTCTGCTGTTTTTTAACTGTTTTAATGATGTTCTGGCTGCCTTGGTCTACGACCGTCTGACGCTATTATCCATCCGTTCGTCAATGACGGCCAAAGATGTTTTTTCCTCTTCCTTTTGTGGGACTTTCCATTTTCCACTCTTTTCCCCGCATTCCTCTGGTACCTTCCACCCTCTGCCTGTGACTGAATCTTCGGCCAGCGCTTTCAGCGTTCCCCGTAGACTACGGAGAAGAAGAGGAAAGAGATCAGGCATCCAGGTGAAGTTTAGGCTCCTTTGGCGGCGGGGGCTGATTAGAAAGCGATGTCGGGCGTTTTCTGTTGCCTACGCACATGACAGCTATATGGAGAGGCCTGGCTCTCCGAGGTCGTGTTATCTCAGAAGGGTTCATCCAGACTCTTCTGCTGACTGGTTTTTTATCCCCTCGGTGAGTGGAATATATGAACATGAAGGCTCTGATCTCGGGAATTTACGCCCTTTAGCTCGAGAAACTCGAGCTTCTACCAACAACAATGTTTTCACCCCGCTGTCTATGGCGCTTTTTAATGCCCGATCTTTGGCGAATAAATCGTTTGTGCTTAACGATTTCATTGTTTCTAAAAATCTGGACTTCCTGTTTTTGACTGAGACCTGGCAACGGGGTTCGGATTATTCGTCTACTATTGAAATGTGCCCAAACGGCTTCTCTGTCATTAGCCAGCCTCGAGGATCTGGTCGTGGAGGAGGCCTCGCGGTGGCATTTCGGAGCCGTTTAGACTGCCGTGCAGTGAAAGTTGGACACTTTCTGTCTTTTGAGCTGCAGCTCATCAAAATCGGAAAGAAGGATCCTTTTCACTGTGCACTGGTTTATCGCCCTCCTGGCCCAAACAGCTCGTTCTTAGCTGAGTTTAGTGATTTTTTGTCCTCTACTATGAGGTTGTCTAAATTGCTTCTTGTGGGAGATTTTAATATACATGTCGATGATGAGTCCGACCCCTTTGCTAGGGGTTTTACCAGCATTATGGACTCTTTTCATTTTATCCAACATGTATCTGGCCCCACACACAACAAAGGCCATACATTGGACCTTGTCTTTTCCCTGGGTCTGAATATTGATTTTATTTGTTCTAAGGACATTTTTATTTCTGACCATTATTGTGTCTTTTTTAATATGTCTTTTTGCGAGCCTATGTCTCCTGTTCATCGGACAGTCATTTCCCGTACTATAAACCCCTCCACAGCACAGAAGTTCTCTGATGCTTTTAAATTAACATTATCCCCACAAAACGATGTTGATTTTTCTATAGCTCTATTCAATTATCATTGTCTTTCGATCTTAGATGAAATCTGTCCGATTAAAATGAGACCTGTGCGTGTTTCTAAGTCTGTACCCTGGTTAAATGACAACATTCGTCTTATAAAACGAAATTGTCGTAAAGCCGAGCGGTTATGGAGGAAAACGCACTTAAATGTTCATCTCCTCTATTTAAAGGATCTTTTAGCCTCCTTTAACAGTGCTATTAGAGTTGCGAGGGCTGCTTACTTTTCTCAGTTGGTTACAAAGAGCAGAGGTAATCCTAAAGTTTTATTTGATACTATTACTAATATTATTACTCCTGCTTCACCTGCCGCCATTATCTCCTCTGTTGAAGATTGTGAAACTTTTCTTGATTTCTTTTTAGAAAAAATCAGTAGCATAAGGAAAAACTTGTCCTTTTCAGCATCTGCGCTGTCTGCTCCCACGCCAGCTCGGCCTGTCGTTTTAGAAGGTTTTTCAACTGTTTCACTACCAGAGTTGGAAAAAATAGTCAGTGCAACAAAATTATCCACTTGCTCTCTTGATGTGTTACCTGCATCATTATTTAAAAATGTTTTTTACTCTACTGGTCCTTGCATTCTTACTATAATTAACACCTCCTTGGCTTCGGGCATAGTCCCTACCTATTTTAAAACTGCTGTTATTCATCCTTTGTTAAAAAAGCCCATGCTGGACCCATCTCTCCCTAGCAATTATAGACCAATTTCAAAAATTCCGGTAATCGCTAAGATTTTAGAGAAGATCGTGGCTAAGCAGCTTACAGCAGTCTTAGATAATTATAGTATTTTCGACAAATTTCAATCGGGCTTTCGTAAAGTCCATTCCACCGAAACAGCCCTTCTTAGAGTTTCTAATGATATTCTGTTACAAAGTGATGCAGGTAATTGTTCTGTTCTCTTAATGTTGGATCTTACGGCGGCTTTTGATACTGTTGACCATATTATCTTACTTAACAGGTTGAAATACTGGGTCGGTGTCTCTGGGACTGCATTGAAATGGTTCTCCTCGTATCTCTCTGACCGATTTTCCTCTGTGGCAGTTTCTAAGTATAGATCATCTTCTGCGTCTCTGTCTTTTGGTGTGCCACAAGGCTCTGTGCTGGGGCCATTACTGTTTTTAGTCTATTTACTCCCTCTCCAGCACATTCTGAGCCCTTTTGAGGATATTTGTTACCATTGTTATGCGGACGATATCCAACTCTATATATCTTTTAAGCCGGAGGAGGTTTCTAAGCTGCAGCTTTTAAATGTGTGCTTGGAAACCATTAAAGGCTGGATGGCTGAAAACTTCCTCCAACTAAATGATAACAAAACCAAAGTCCTCTTATGTGCCCCAGATAGACATAGACCCAGTATAATAAATGCTCTTGGTCCTCTTTCAGCGTTTGTAAAACCATCTGTCAGGAACTTAGGGATTATCCTTGATCCTGCTCTTACGTTAGATAGTCATGTTAAATCTCTTGTTCGGTCCTGCTTTTATCATTTAAGAAATATCTCTAAATTGAGCTCCATAATTTCCTATACCGAACTCGAGATTGTTATTCATGCTTTTATTTCATCACGATTGGACTATTGCAATTCCCTGTTTACTTGTTTAAACAAAGGTTCCTTGGAGCGTCTGCAGATCGTTCAGAATGCTGCAGCAAGACTTCTGACGAAAGTTTCTAAATATTCACATATAACACCGTTGCTTAAGCAGTTACATTGGCTTCCTGTCGAATCTAGAGTCCATTTTAAGATTTTGGTTTTAACTTTTAAGGCTCTTCGACAACAAGCACCACCATATATTATTGAACTTTTGCAGCCCTATGCCCCTAGTAGGTCTCTGAGGTCGAGTAGTCAGGGCCTACTTGTCATTCAGTATACGAGACTGAAAACTAGGGGTGATAGAGCTTTTGCTACTGTGGCCGCTCGACTTTGGAACTCCCTTCCTCAGGACCTACGATCCGTTGATTCATTGATTACTTTTAAAAAACAGCTAAAAACTTATCTTTTTAAAATTGCTTTTTGTTAACTTTGTTTGTTTTTTGTCTTTTAATCTGTTATATCTGTAAAGCACTTTGTGATGTCTATCTAGAAATGTGCTATATAAATAAAATTTTACTTACTTACTTACTTACTATTGCAGCTGGGATAGGCTTCAGAATTCCCAGAATCCTGAATAGGATAAGCGGGAGAAAATGGATGGATCTCACTGAGTGCTTGGTCATGGGGGCGTTGTCTGATTATTGAGGTTTTCTCTCTGTTATTATAGGGTATTTACCTTTTGGCTGTTGGACATGGACATAATGTGTAGACTCTCAGCTTTCATTTGAGGGTATCCACATTTAAATTGGATGAAGGGTTTTGGGGTTTCAGCTCCTTAACATGTTCCACCCTCTTTTTAAGGGGACCAAAGGTAATTGGACATTGGACTCAAAGGCTATTTCATGGGCAGGTGTGGGCAACTCCTTTGTTATGTCATTATGAATTAAGCAGATAAAAGGCCTGGAGTTGATTTTACGTGTGGTGGTTGCATTTGGAAGATATTGCTGTGAATATACAACATGCGGTAAAAGGAGCTCTCCTTGCAGGTGAAGCGAACCATCCTTAAGCTGCAAAAACAGAAAAAACCCATTCGAGAAACTGCTACAATATCAGGAGTGTTAAAATATACAGTTTGGTACATCCTGAGAAAGCACTGGTGAACTTCAGCAATGGAAAAAGACCTGGACACCCACGGAAGATAACAGTGGGAATGATCGCAGAATCATTTCCATTTTGAAGAGAAACTCCTTCACAACAGCCAGAAGCGGCCAAATGAATTCTGAGGTGTTCAGAGAGATACTGTCTGCTCAAATCCAGCTTAATACACTCAGATTGATTGGGGGGCGTTTCCTAATACAGATAGACAATGACCCAAAGCACACAGCCAATGCAACCAAGGAATTCATTAAAGCAGAGCAGTGGAATATTCATGAATGGCCAAGTCAGTCGCCTGATCTTAATCCAATTGAGCTACATTTCACTTGGTGAACACTAAACAGCAGAGCGTTAAAAAGGAGGAAACAAGGGATCTGGTGATGTCCATGAGTTCAAGAAATAAGGCTGTCATTGCAAATAAAGGGTTTTCAACCAAGTGTTAGAAATGAAGATTTTATTTTCAGTTATTTAATTTGTCCAATTACTTTTGAGCCCCTGAAATGAAAGGATTGTGTTAAAATGTTTTAGTTCTTCACATTTTAATGCAATTGTTTTGTTCAACCCACTGAATTAAAGCTGAAAGTCTGCACCTCAACTGTATCTGAGTTATTTCAATTAACATTGATTGTGGTAATGTACAGAACAGAAATTTGAAAGAAAAAAAAAAGTTGTGTCTGTCCAAATATTTACGGACCTAACTGTAAATAACACAGAATTATATGAAAAATCATTCCTACATTCTGAAGGTTGTGTCATTTATGTCATATAAGTGGAACCTGAACAACATGTTCCTTAGCTTTGTTTTGACCTAATATGAAATTGTTGTGTTTAGGAGGGTAAATACTGCACCGGGGAACACAGGACCCTGTGAACACGGATACGTCACTGTCATTACAGTTACTTCCTGAGTATTTGTGTCTGCTTGGTTTCACTCAGAACCTAAAATGATATTTGGCTACATCAGTGGGAAACTTGGCCTGCTGGTGTAGCTAGGGGAAAAGTCAGAGGACCACCAAGTCATTAGGAATCACTCTCCAGGAACCATGAATATTGACAACAGAATTCCCTTGAATCCCTGCAAAAGGTACTGAAATGAAGGGTAGGAATCATAGACTAACTAAAGAAACAATACTGATGATATTGTCCTCAATAAAAGAGGTTTCACAATAAAGCAACTTTATGATGTATCACATTAACTGAAGAATTAAAAAATACTACTAAATTGCCAGTATATGTAAAATATATGTGATAACGATGCCTGTGCATTAGCTATTGTATTGCAAGAGGAAGTAACATGATATGTCATCTAAATGCACTGTTCAACACCAAACTGAAATATTTCACTGTGGACCAAAGTAGCTGACAGACTGTTGGTTTGTAGTCATGCTGCTAACGTGGCTCAAAGAAACCCTGCTTTTCCCCTTCTTTGTCAAAGGAAGCTGACACAGAGTACATGTCATATTAGATTTAACTCCCAACTGATTTCATTAATGACTCTCAGACTCTGTCCCTTGGCTGTGCTTGTGGGTAAATTAAACACATCTTTATCAAGACACCTGCCAAGATAATAAGACATTTAACTTTCAGCACCAGTATGCTCTAGCATGCAATCACAACACACTATGAGACAACTCAGAAAGGTAATTTTATTATATGGAAATCATGCTGCTCAGGATCATCACACAACAACAGTGCTTGCTGCTTTGCTTTTTTTCTAAAGAGAACCACATGTACTGCTGACTCTCGCTGCCAGGAGTTGTTTAGTTCAACAAATCATCTTTAGAATGTTGTTTATTGACGCTGAGCTACTCTCAAGATCTGCAACTGTCCAATAATCGCTGGACGAGGAGGCCAATTTGGCTCTGTCGAGTATTTTTGGAGCATTCTGAGCACAAGTGAATGAGAATCTGAGAACTACATGTGGACCATAATATTTTTTGTTGCTAAGTGTTTCCAGTAAGTACTTGGCATGGGTTTGCTTAGGAATGTATATGCGTGATTCTTGCCAGAGTATAAAGGCATTAAAACCTCATTTATATTCGTCAGGCTCTCACACATAGTTGCATCTGGACTGCAGTACCCGTCACATGGATGCTAGTTCAAATCTGAAAGTCCCCAAGAAGTGAAAAACAAGTTTATATATAAAAAAAAATAGACCATAAAAATAGATAAGGCAACTACATCCTCCTACTCCTTGGATAATTGGGATCTAGCTTGTTCCCACACCCATGCAGTGGGGTCAGTCACAGCAGGATGACGTAATCCAGAGGGCTCCACATTCCCACGCTGCTCAGCATGTGATATGGAGCCACTGGGACCAAAAGCTTGTACACACATGCACAGATGCAAAACAAACGGGGATGGATGCATGCAGCCCAGCAGACTTGGGCACTGTAAACAAGTGTTTGAATCTGCACGAGCCCCAGCATGATATGAACTAGTGATCAGAGATCAAGCTTCTCTGTGGCCCTTTAAGATCCCCCCCTACAGCCAGCTAGCCTGCCTCTGTTTACATGATGGTAACTCCCAAGCAGTGGAGGCTATCACAAAAGTACTATTGTAGCTGCACAGCTTGAAGATGCCAGTGTCATCCTCATCATCTTTTAAGACAAGTCACACACACACACACACACATACAGAGACTCCTTGTAGGGAACCAATATAAACAGCCACTTTTCCTATCTTTGGATCAGCACGTGTCTGTGACTCAATCAACAAACATTTCACTGTGGTGCAACACTAACGTTGCAGTTCACATTGACCTTTGACCCCTCTGCTTGCCAGTGGGTTTTAAAAGTATAACAAGTGAAGAGCCCTTGTGCTGTTCTGAGAGGGAACTGCAGTAGGATGCTAAAATTATTAAATCGGCATACTAATAATAATAATGATGATTTTATGCTGTTTTGTTGTTTCTGTGATCAGAAAAACATGTTATGTGTGTTTAAAAAAGGTAAAGAGGCCATGATTCTATGTGTCTGCACTAAAGCTACATGCTAACTGGTGCATGGTGAAATGACAGTATGCTGATGAAAGAAACCTAACCTAATTTTAAGTTAGAAATGTAATGGACGTTAAGATTCATCCTCAGATGGTCATGGATATTTGTATCCAATAAATATTGAAGTAATAAGACATTTTAGTCTAGACCATGGTGGGAATAAGAAACAGACTAGAACCAAGCTACCGTAGTCAGAAATCTCTGCACTGTGACACCTGATGTCTTGTATATGATCTAGGAAGGGCATGCTCACAGAGATTTATGTACAGTTTCATGAACATCACCACACTGACCTTTGTAAGTCTCATCCTGCCACTCTCACTCCTCTCCAGGCTCCTTTTCAGAGATGAGTTTCTGACCACTGGCACCGGTTGCACCTCTTCCTCCCCGCACCAGTCCGAACTCAGGACGCAACCCATATAGGTGGACAGGGTCCTGGACTTGGGGTCGTTTTTCACCTCCTCTCACTCTCTCTTCCTTCTGTCCTTCCTCCACCTCCTCCACTTTCTCTCCGTGTCCTCGTCCCCTCGTCCTCTAAACAGGCTCCAGGCTCCCTGGGTTCCTGGGCAGCTGTTTTTGTCAGCTGGAGAGGAGGAGACGGAGGCCCTTCCCCTTTTCCTGGCTCTTGATCAGCCCTGCTCTGGGGACAGAGGGAAGGATACACTCTGCCCCTCTCTGCTCACTTTAAAAACACCTCTCTCTCCAACTCTGTCCTGCTGCTTGTGGACTCCCCATTTTTCCTGCCTCCGCCCCCTCTCACTGCTCCTCTTTGTTTCCCACACGCAGTTGCAACCACTCAACTTTCTTGAGCACACCTAGGCCTCCAATTTTTCACCCTATTTCTTTGTGCCACTCAATCACATTCTTCACATCCCTCTGCTCTGTGCTCTCACTCTTGATCACTGTTCAGATATGAACACTCAATGTTTCATCTTCCCATCTTGTGAAGCTCCTCTGTTTTTTCCTTCTGCCTCTTCTTTCCTCTTGTTTTTTCCCTCTTGTTGTTTTGCAGTCCTCCCATCCCAAGAACACTTCTCTCCCTTCCTTCTTACTCCCATTCCTCCTTCTTCTACCTCTTCTGCCAGTGTTGCCTCACTCTTACATATACAATTACCTCTCTGTTCTTACCCCCACCCATCTCTCCTTCTTAGCTCCCCTCTGTTTCCTGCTCCCAGATACAGACAGACTCTCCTTAGCCCGTGCAGCACATTGTTGGTATTGTCCAGAAAACAAGTAAGAAAAACCCTCTCAACAGTGAGGGCAGCTGTCAGGATGCTGCTGTGCAATGTAGTGATTCAGAGTGCTCTTAGCTTTTGTTAGACTGAGCCTTTCCTTGTTTATGATGCAGGACCCTGTCTGTTGAAACTGTGAGGCAACATTGCTTTTCCCACATAATCCAAACCAACTAAATGAAGGGATGTCAGATATATTATGCCATCATCTTACTCATATTACTAGAAAAATCTTTGCATCTTTGCCTGTTTTTCTTCACCTACCTTAACAACCATGCTGAGCTTGACATCACTGAGATCGTTGCTGTCTGTGGTTTCCCCCTACAGTGACTACCTGCTCCCCTCTGTATAGGGGGAAGGGGACCAATACACACACACACGTTTTCTACTTTTGTGAGAACATTTATTGACATGAGTATATTCTCAAGTTGTTTAACCATCACGGCTAAGGCCTTACGTTTACCCTACCCTGAGCCTTAATTATAACTTTACAAGCACGTTTGCACTCTCCAACACGCCTTCAAAGTGTGAAAAATGTGACCTGGCCAGAAGGTTTGAACTTTATAGTATTTAGCCAATCAGATTGTCTAAACTTAAAACTGCCTCTCACAAAAGCAGGTGGATGTGCTTTTTACTAAATTATATTTATCTTGGCTTTTGTTTCCTGTAGTCTCCCAAGAAAGCTGCGGCTCACAATCTTCCCGTTTTGCATGTATACACACACACACACACACACACACACACACACACACACACACACACACACACACACACACACACACACACACACACACACACACACATGCATTCAGTGTATCCGTGTGGCGTCCTTTCCTGAAAACAGTGACTTAATGATTCCCTGTAGGTGATGAGTTGAACGAACATCTTATAACTGTAGTAACAAAAACAGTCATGTGTTGCACTCTCCCCATTTACTGCATAAGTTATGGATAAAGAAGAAAACTCCAAGCACAATGTGCTCCTGTGCCTTTTTAATGTGGCTGGTGTGTGAAAGATCTTAGAATTCCTCGTGTTTCTTTTTTCCTCGCAGTCTCTTTGCTGTTGTTTATTTCTTCTCCCTTTTTGGCTGCTGCGCAAGGCTTGGAAGAGTGAGACAGTGCCCCTTAAAAGGCAAATTCTTGATGCTCCTCCAAAAGCCCCTTCGCTCCTCCCAATTTTGTAATGACTCTTTTACACCCCCTCCTCCCACCCCCCATTCCTCTCATTTTGTTTTCTTCTTTCTTTCATTGTCTCCCTTGCCTCTCTCTTCACACTAAAACTACTGGTGAGCCATTTTTTTTTTAGTTGGAGGTACTTTGGCTGAGAAACCTACCAGGTGTCCTTCTTTTCCTCCCTTCCTGTACGATTGATCCATCCCTCCCCCAAGCCTTGTGCATTAGTCCCCCTTCCAGTTGACCCCAACCCTTTCTTACTCTATCCCCTCCTCTTTATGTATGTTTTTCAAGGCAATGTTTCAGACATGAGCTCAGGCTGTAGACAGTGTTTACAACAAGCCCCCTCCTGGTTTTACATGCCATGAAATTAACTCCTTCTAATCAAGTGAGGTCCGGATAGTTTTGCATCTGGAAAATATGGGGAAGGACACAGTAGTTTTCAGAGTGAGCCATTATTTACGGCTAATTTAAAAGCCCCCAAACCCCCACCGCCACAAAAATAATAATCTGATTACAGAAAATATGGTACTAAAAGAAGCCGAAAGCCCGGGCTTTCTGGCAAAAACATGGCCGCCATCCACTGCAGAATACTTGGCACTTGTAAGTGTACATGGCGGGAATCACTCTCAGTCTGGATCGGTGATTAAGATAAATGACAGATTTCTGGATGGAGGTTTGTTAAGGAGGGGACAGACAGAGTGATAGGATGACTGAGATCGCTACTATCTTCAAGAAGAGTCGAGAAAGGCATGATCAACCGACTCCACAGAGAGGCAGCAGGAAAAAGAAGGGATTGTAATGTGAGGAAACAAAAGCTGAAGAAACAAAGGAGTACAGAAATAACCACAGTTGTGATGATGTCACGTATGATACTACCCGAAGGCTTCATAGACATCACGGTGTTTACTGAAACGTTAAAGTTGATGACATTCGTCATCTCCAGTAGTTTGTTTTTCTGGAAGTTGTGAAATAGAAGTGTGTGCACACGATCATTCTCTTGTGCTAAATGATTCTCTCTCGCCCTCTCCCTGGCCTCTTCAAGAATCTGTTTTTGTGGGTCAGTCTTGGACTGTTCCACAGCTACACTGTGTGTGTATGATAAATGTACACAGCAATAACATGTTAGTCAGGCCACAGGCTAACCAAGGACATCTGTGCCAAGGGTGTGTGCACTGGTTAAGCTTTGAGATCCCATCCAGACATCCACACCACACCACTGAAATCAAAGGAAGACTATTGCAATGTCACTTACAGGCACTTGGGCCCAATTCAGATCACCTCCACTTTGTGTTTGGACAAAGTGTAGTCCATATTTGTAGTTTTTTTTTTTTGGTCCACAACTGGACTTGACTGGTTTCCTCAGGGTATTTCTGCCTCAGCTCAGCCGCAAGTCCATCTTACATGGGAAAATCTCAGGTGTGTTATAGCAGTACGGCCACATCTAGCCTGTTACCCAGGTTAAGCCAAGCTCATGACTTCTGGGCCACATCTGGCCCACAAAGCACTTGCCAGTAACTGGCATGCAAGTCCCAGAAGCAGCCCAGATAAAACCTGAATTCATCTGGGCTGCAAAGTGAATGTTTTGGGTCTTTTCCTAGCACTGATACACTTTTTAATAGGTTTGTTTATCGATTTATTTGTTTTTTTTTTACAACCACTTGGCAAAAGTGTTTATTAGATAACTCAGGCCCAATATCACTGGCTAACCAAAATTGCAGGGTAGCATCCTTTTAGTTTTCACATCAGCATCAAAACCCATTACAAGTCCAAAGCCAGCAATAAAACTACCGTTTGAATATCTGCTGTGTGTGTTATGGTCAATCAATAAATTAGCTGTAGCTGTGAACAGTTTCTCTCTGACCGATCCAAGTTTATAGTAAAGAGCTCTGTGTAACCTGATTGAATATTGGTTAAGGAAAGAGGTGTAGCGATAGATTAGCCCTGTATAAATTCCAGTCCCTTTGCTGTTACAAAGAAATGTTAATGTCCACTGCCAAAACTAACCTACACCCCCTTAAAAAGAGTTTCTCCTTATTCTTCTTATTTGCTGAAAACACAGCGCCCTGCTGTTTTAGAACAATTACTGAGCATTAAAAGATTATGTACTTGCAGAAAAATGAAAAATGGCTCCCATCTTTTATAAGAACCATTAGTAGGCAGGTGAGAAGTATTAAGAGACGTAGGGAATTGTTTGTTTTAGCTTTTTCTTGGATTTGCTGACAATATGAAAACTGTACAGTGCTGCCAGTCTTATCCTTTAAATCACACTTAATTCTCACCAAATGTTTTTGGTAAAACTAAAGAGGGTTTAAATAGGTTTAGGACAAAAAGTTAGACAATCAGCACAAGACAGAATAATGGGATCAAGCTAGGCAGGATGAACGTTTCACACCTTGGCTGCCCTCTGTGGCATTGTGCCAACTTAACACCACAGGCTCATGAACAGGAACGAAATGAAAAAGAAGCCTACAGAAAGCCTACAGAGCCTACGTACAGAGAAACTGTGCAAAACTGAAAACTTTAGCTCAGGCGAGCTTTGCATTTTAACGTTTGCTCATGTTGCAAGGTCAGAAAGATTTGCCTTGATCTCTGTAATTGACGTCAAACTTTACAATGAGCGCACAACAAATACAAAAGCCGGAAAGAGAGTGTCTGAGTTTGAAAGACGCCTAGCTTAGTCATCATGGAAAAGATGGAGAGGAAACAAAAAGGAAAGCCAGGATGGACAAGTGACATGTTCATAGTTTGTGGCTGGTCCTGCAGACAGAAAATCATTCCAGTGCTGCATTCTCTTGTCTGGGCTGCATAAATCATTGGGCTTAAAGACAACAGGAGCGCCTCTAAAAACTGGCCTCTTGTATAAACATTAAATGCTTCAAACTGCAGCTCTCAGGAGGGTCACTGGCTAAAGAATGTATATATATATATATATAGTTATTAACACATTTTATATACCGGTACATATATTACACAGCTACAGTGACATCACTGTTGGTTACTGAAGTCTGGATTTGAAGTCTCGAGATGAGTACTTTGTCACCATCTTGGCTGCAAAAAACTGGATGTGACAGGGCGGGTGGATCGAATTGTGAAGCTACACAGTCATTGGCTAAAGACTTGTGAATGAGAAGTTTTAAGCCAATGTGCATGCAGTTTCATAGCATAGGTATGCCTTCATTTGAAACATAGTGTGACCAAGATTTACAAAATATACCCATTTTTCCCCCAGTATGGCTAGAAATGACTGACCCAGCCCATAAAGAGGAAAGCTGTTTACAGAGGTGAGACAGAAAGCCATTTTCTGATAGAGCCCACACTCACACCACCACCACACATTTAGACTGTGTTTGTCGCAGTCCTCAGTTTTTCTAGTTTTCTAGAAAACTAGAAAAACTGCTATGACATTACTCAGTTAAGAATGAATCAAGCAGGGGTGGGTCTTTTTCTTTTTTCTTCCAAGAATGGGCCTTTTTCTCAATCCCAGAATATGAGTTTCAAGTATGAGTTCACAAAACCGCTGAATCTTTTGTGGTAATAAGCCCCACCACACACAAATACACACATTCAACCGCACAGTGGTGTGATCTCATCAGCAGTCGCACAGCCTCTTTTCTGGCAACATGCACATGCAGGCAGGTTGGGGAGGAGGTCTGATATCAACGCACTTTAAAAGAAAGACGTACAGCCGAGTAGGCTGGAGCCACAGTTTATCAGGTGTTCAAGTATTTCTGCTTTTTTGGCTAAAACAATACATCCATCATTGTCTTCCGCTTATTTAGGGTCATGGAGTTTATCGTCAGGTTCCTCAAAAACATAGCTTGTTAGCTCAGGACTCTCCCTCATTCATCTTCAACTTGGAAACACAAAAGAAGACAGAAGTTTAATCATGGTTATATTAACGTCAATTCAGCAGCTATAGTAAAAACTAGGAATTTTTAGGAATAATTATTTAATTAAAAGTGATAGAGGATCAAATATATGAAACCAATATTGGTTTCCATTTTTTCCCCTTCACATGAATAAAGAGATTTCCAGCCACAAAAAAACCCAAATGCTCAAGATTTCCTGGATGATGAACCTCGAGCATCCCACTAATGTGCTCAGATTAAATCCAACTATGATGGTAGGTCATCAAAACAAAAAATCCTAACTTCAAAGCATATCTCGAACACATACCAAAAGTTCCACAGCCCCCCAACTATCCCCTCAAATTCCTCAGATGTAGCTGAGAAATATGTCCCTGTAATACAGGGACATAAATCAAAGCCTAAATCTGAGGGGAAATGAATGCTGATTAACTCTTCTTCTTTTAATAATAAAAAAATTAAATAAAAAAGAAGTTACAATGGCATTTCTATTTTGGGAGATGAGAGCCTGGGATGTGTTAACGCTGTGTGCCTCCAGGGGTTTGGCCACAACATGGGAAACAGAAAGGAAACTAGGAAAACGTGGGGATGGTTGTCCCAGTGAAAACAAAGAGTACTGTGGCAGACAAATTGCCCGGGAATTTAAAAGTCTGCCGTCTAACTGTGCAGGATCCCATACCCCCCAAACCATCTTCTTGACTTGTACGATGCGGTTCAACAAGCACTGAATATCTTGGTATCATGCAAAAGTCCCAGCTGGCTGTGGTTTCCCTCATTTTTGAAGGTTTCAATAGGCTTTCACAAGATGACTGGCGTATGTGGTCACCCTTTTCCTTCAGAGGACGAGTAAGTAATAAATTCCTTACATCCATTTTGGTTAACCCACGTCACTCCAAAACAGCTTCATGTTGAGGTGATTAAGATGAATTTTGTAAATTCCCATGTGTGATGTGCGGTGTGAGGAGCTTTTCCCATTGGTATTGATTGGGGAACACTGAATGTGCAACTCGGTGTAGGGCGAAATAACTAAATGCACCGGGGCCAACATGTTATTTTTTTTTAAATCATGCTAATAATTGTTTATAAAACATCTTTGAACTGGGATTTTCAAAAAAAAAAAAAAAAAGGACTAATTAAAATGTGAGGTTTCTTCCTGTTAAAGGTTTTTCCTTCCCACTGTCGCCAACTGCTTGCTCATAGAGGGCTGTGTAATTGTTAGGGTGTTCTCTGTGATATTGTAGGGTCTTTATCTTATAATATAAAGTACCTTGAGGCAATTGATGCTGTGATTTGGCGCTATATAAATAAAAGTGAATTGAACTGAACTGAAATGTAGTTTATCCTTTGCAGTTGTTTTGTAAGAAAGTCTCTTGCTCCCTCTTGTGGTTGACATGCAGTTTGTGGGGATAGGTTATTTGATTAATCTAAATTGCCCATAGGCGTGAATATGGGAGTGAATGTGAGCATAAATGGTTGTCTGTCTCTGTGTGTTAGCCCTGCGTCAGACTGGCGACCTGTCCAGGGTGTACCCCGCCTCTCGCCCTATGACAGCTGGGATAGGCTCCAGTGGAAGCGATGGATGTATGGATGGATGAAAGTTTGTCCTTTGCAGCTGTTTTGTAAGAAAGTATCTTGCTCCCTCTTGTGGTTGAACTCAGACATTGCAAATTTTCGTTCATATTTAATAGTCATAGTTTTTTCTTTGTTAGTTATTCTCAGGGTTTTCCTTTCCTCCTATGTTCCCTGTGCGTACTCTCTGTTTCTGTTCGGTCTCCCATGTTTCATCAATTTTTGTCTTTGTGTTTACTTTGGTCTATCAGGTTTGTGTCTGAGTCTCCATCTCAGTGTTTAGGCTTCCTGTTTTATTTTAATAGTCTCTCGTCTCTGCATAATGGGTTAGGAGCTGAATTAGTCTGCAATGCAAACAACATCAGAAACAAATGATCCAGTCTTGTACTTGGCTTGATCCATGCATGGTTCTGCAGAAGCACCAGCAGGCTGTCTCAGCTCAATGAAAGAAAAAAGAAAAAGGTTCATGATATTTTATAGGTCCCTTACAAGAAATACTAGAAACCATAATTGTAATATTTGTGACCAAAGCAAACATTTTATATATTTGTTTATATGGTTGATGGCGTGTTGTGCTGTTTCATTATGAAATATTGAAGTTAAGTGGTACGCCTGACCATAAGGCGTAATGTCGAAGGGGATTTTATTCTCCAGTGTTGCATCTCTTCTTACCACATAGTAAACCAGGAGCTAATGCCACCCATGGTTTTGTTTTGTTTTTTGGTTCAAATACTAAACTCATGGGTGTGGACAAGCCATGAAGGCTGTTGTAACACACAGATTCTAGGTCTGACCAACAGTCCCAGAAAAAAAATGACAACCAATAAAAATTCTACAATATAATTTATTACTCACATTACTAAGATCAGTGGGAAACAATCCCAGCTACATTTGTCACATAAAAGTTGAGGAATAAAACAGTCCAGCATTCCACTTGCAAAGGGATAAAACACACAGTTCAAGAACAGGGCCAGCTGTGCCACAAATCACAAGTCCACACGCTGACAACTTCAACAGGGAGCAGCAGTTATCCTCCCAGACCCACCGCGCTGTACAGAATAGGCCAACAATCACCCCAGCCTTAGCAAGCCAACTCTGCCACAGCACGTGGGAGAGCTGTACCAGTATTACACACTGGTATTTCCAGTGTGTAATATCAGTAAACGATTATGGGTAGAGTTCGGTATTCCATTCTGCTTGACAGAAGTGACCCAGAAGTCTCTGTTCCAATTCTCCAAATACTGTTATAATGCTGTGTTTACTGCCCCTTTACAATAAAATACACTAAGACCATCCTTTTTGAAAGGAAAGGAGAAAATGCCATCCCATAATTCGTAGTGACCATCCATAAAAAAACCCATCATAATAAACTGCTGCAGATTATGTAAATGCTAATTATAACAGCATTTTCCATTTGATGCCATAAATCACTGATATATTTCAAATTCTTAACATCAGCCTGTTAAACGCACAGCTGAACTGTGAACACCACACTGCTGTGATAAAAACTACTACCTGTTGAGTTCTTATCCACCCAAAGTGCTGATTACATACTCGTTCTGATAACATTGCCACCTCCTACAATAAACAACTATCACAGCCACAACAGTCATAAGACATGATTTTTTGGTGTTTTGTTGCACTAAATTACATGCCACAGACTTTGTAATTCACATTCGCGTGACTCATTTAAGGAAAACTCTTACAAATACAAGCTGCAAAAATTCTCCTGTCTACAATTTTCAGTCACATACTGACATTGTGCCTGTTTAGTAATGGGGCTGCATAGCCATAGACCAATCAGGGTGTCCATGTTGACCCATGTCGACCACTGAAAGCGTGACCAATGGGCACGTGAGCATCAAAACTGAACCAGAGAGCAATGGAAAAAGTGATGATGTGATGAATCATGTATTCTTGATCCCCAAAAGTTGATTCTGTGGGAGAAACATTTCAACACTCATCCAAGTGACTTCTTCAGTCTCAGCTGACTGCAGGTTTCCCCAGTCTTATAAACAGTACATTTGCATAATGACTGAAACCAGCCCAGTGAAGGAACAATGGGCTGGGAGGTCATGACCATTGATCAACAACCACTGATCAAAGCCTGCTGATCAATGGCCATGAGTACCATTCACAGAGTTGGGGAATGGTTGCAATGACAGCATTGTAAGATGGTGAAAGATGTACCCTTAGGCCCCCTCCTCAATTTAGAGATGGTCTTTCCCTTTTCACGTAAATAGCCTCCTTGACTCCGCACTCAAACATCCTCATCATTGAAAGAGTGTCCACTGGCCTGTAGGTGTAAATAGACTGCAGAGTCCTGGCCTGACGAGGTAGCTCTTCTGTGTTGTGCCATCCGCTTTGCCAGAGGTTGTTTGGTTTCCCCGATGTATAAATCCTGGCAATCCTCCTGGCACTTAACGGCGTACACTATGTTACTCTGTTTGTGTCGGGGGACCCGATCCTTGGAGTGGACCAATTTTTGGCGCAGCGTGTTTTGGGGTTTAAAAGCCACAGAGACGCGGTGTTTAGAAAAAATGCGTTTCAACTGTTCTGATACTCCTGACCAATGTTCCCTCTAATTTTTCACGTGTCTGAGCGAACACACAAACTCTCTGAGCGATCCCTTGGACCACTGTGAGCAACAGCAGATGTGTGCACTGTAGTCACGCCTGCAAAATACAGTATATAAAGACCAATGCTGGGCAATTAATTATATAGTTACTTCTTCAAAAAAGTTACTGAGTTTTGCAAACAACAAAGTTTTTTGCAGCTGTTTACCTAAAATGCTGACAAGGTTTTTTAAAACAAACATTTCAAACTATTTACAGAACAATCAGCTGTTCTGCATCAAATTTGATGCCACACAAATTATTTGTGCCACTAAAAAAAAATCATTTCTGTCCACTATGAGATAAAGGAGAACAACAGCCTGACAACAGGAGATGTATCACTCCTGTAACACCTGTAACACATTTAGTTCTGACACACAAAACAAAACTATTGACTACACTACACACTAACTACACAATATTTGCGCTAAACGTCCCAAATCACTCACATCTCAAAACCGCCGTCACTTCTAAAACTTCCTCCCGTCTCTTAACAACTAAACGCCATGTTTTGATTGGTTGACATGGTACATTTTTCGACCAATAGGAAAGGGTGGGTGTTTTGGTTTTGTCTTTGCTCACAGCGCGTAGGAGCGTTTTCCTTATAAAACACCGTCTTTACCGTTTCAGGAAGGAAGAAGAAAACCAAACATTGTATACTTCTTTTTTTTTTTTTATCACAACTCTGGTTTTATGTGACCTATCAACACAATTTAAAAACTGGTATAAAGTTCACGCGTTTTCCGTCTGTCCTGCTCACATCTCCAATGGTTGTACACGTTATCATTAACGTGGCTTGACTCCACATCAGCCACGCCACTTTGCTAGCTAAAACACCGGTGTCGGCACATAAGGACGCTGTCATAGCCTGTCAACGACGTTGATTAGCTGCGTATATACGAATGTGAATCGCATCATTGGCTGGACTATGGGATAAGGTGGCATCGTTGTAATCCCATATTAGAGCAGCCAGTCACTTACTGACTAACATTGCAAAACAGAATTGTTAACATATTTACTTTAATTTCAATTCAGGTTAGAATTTTTTTGTGTGCGCAAGCCGGCTCCTTATCGCAAGCCGTGGGTTTTTTTTTCTTTTCTTTCTCTCACCCTCTCTCTCGCACTTTTTTTCTGCTTCACTCCGCATGCCAGCCTTGTGCTGGGCAGAGGGGGGAGGGGCGGTAGTTACACTGGCAGTAGCACAGGAACAGAGCAGGAGGGAGAGAGAGAGAAAGAGAGCCAGGAACAACAACGTCACATTAGTAAGGTATAGTAATCATCCACAACTAGTTTCGGTTGCGGATGATAAAGGATTCAGAAAGTTTATTCATGCGGGCCCATATGACAGAGAATATGCATGTTCTTTTTGTTTTCATATTGTAATTTATATTTAATTGTGTTGTGGTTTGCAGTGTTTTGTGTTGTTTCACATTAAATTTGTTTAAAAGGAAAAAGCTGAAAATTTAAATAGTTAAAAGTTGAATTTTGACTAGTTGGTTTTTGTATTATATGATTTATTTATTACATTTTATGTGGAGTGAATAAATAAAAGTACAGTTACGGTGGCCCATAGAGACAAAGCACGTACAAACTCCAAAACACGTAAAAACTCCAAAACACGTACAAAACACAACAGAAGTGCTCCAGGATGCTGGGCGCAGTGTTGAGCTTTTGTTTCCTAGTGGCTACACAAGCCAGCAAGTACCAATGACCGGATTTGGTGTGTGGTAGTAACAGGTAAATGAACTTTTTAAAAAAAAATTATTTAAATATATATGAGTGCTTGTGTATAAATACACAAACAATACACATATGCTTTCAATTGTGTAATTTAAATGATCTAGGTAGCTCTGTTTTGGAAGTTCAGTTAAAGCTAGAAATGTGTTTTGGAGTTTGTACGTGCTTTGGAATTTGTACGTGCTTTGTCTCTGGGGCCACCACATATATTTATATATAAACATATATAAATAAAACCACTTTTTTTTTTACATTAGTAATTCCTTTTGTGCATAATTTTATATTATTGTTAATAATAAATTAATTAAAGCAACAAAACAACCTGAAGAGCCGGTTCAGAGCCGAAAGAGCCGGTTCTCTAAAAAGAGCCGGAAATCCCATCACTACTGGGGAACACCTGGCACAAGGATGCACCACGGTAAGAACCTGTTTGAGGCAGATGGCCCCGCCCTCCCTGAGCTTGGTTCTGCTGGAGGTTTCTTCCTGTTAAAAGGGACTTTTTCCTCTCCACTGTCACCAAAGTGCTTGCTCATAACAGGTCATCTGATTGTTGGGTTTCCCTCTATAGGTATTTTTGTAGGGTCTATCTTAAAATATAAAGCACCTTGTGGCAACTATTGCTGTGATTTGGCGCTGTATAATAAAATTTAATTGAACTGAATCGGTAGAGGAACTGTGATCTTTTGAGTGATTATTAAGGAAATGTTTGGCTTGAGTCCTGCCATCCATGTTGATGCAACTTTCCCTCGAACCACCACTTACTACCTACCTAATAATTGTTGCAGACCATCTACACCCTTTTATGGAAACGGTTTTCCCCGATGGCTGTGGCCTTCATTGTTTGCCAGTAAATTTTTGGTTTCATTTTAAAATTTTAGTTTTAACTCTTACATGGTGACGCTCCCCATTATATCTCTGACCTGCTGAAACCTCATGCTTCTTCTCGTGCACTTAGGTCTTCAGGCCTGAGGTTGCTGTTGACTCCACGTACTAGGCTCAAACACATGGCGATCGGGCTTTTCAGGCAGTGGCACCAAGGTTGTGGAATTCTCTTCTACTCCCTTTACGCTGTACAGACTCCACTGAATCTTTTAAAAAACAGCTGAAGACATTTCTATACAGACAAGCTTTTAATTAATGTGTAGCACAGAGGTCTAGTGGCATCCATGCCTCAATGACAGCAGCAAAAGGGGGACCAGGACCAAAATTAGGCTGGTGGCTGTAATGTCATGCATGATCGGTGTGTGCGTCTATAATGTGACTTTTATACTCTCAAACATTTACACCTAAAGTTCACTAGGGAGCAGTGTAGGCAAAGAAAATGGTGCTGCTGAGTCAAAGTGTTTTCGTTTCTTGCTTTCATTTTCAGCCATAGTTTAGTTTGTTTCTGTCTGGACTTCTGTTTTTACCTTCTCTACACAAGTTCTGTAAATGTGGTTGTTACTTCTCTCCAATAATTTTCTGGGGAAATATCTGCACCGTCCAGTGTTTAAAGATGCTCAAGATACGTTAATGCTATAGTTATCACATATGTAACAGTTTCTATAGTTCTAAAAAAGAATGAAAGATGCATGTCTAACGTCTCAAGTCAGGTGAGGTGAATGAATACAGCTGCTATTGTCGGAAGGTTGTTGGATTTGTTTCTCTTCAGTGTATTAATAGATCGCTCACACCACTATTTCCTGTGTCGTTGCAGCACATCTGCTGCCACTTCCAGCAGGTTGAATAAATGCTTTGTTTTGCCTATAACCTGACCATTATCTGTTTGGTACAGCTTCAGACAGACAGGGTGTCGTCTGTGTACATACAAATATGTCTTAGAACACAAAACTGTATTTATAGAGGACTAAAATGTGCATGAACATGAGGGTGAACATAAAAGAAGAGGTCATGAGAGAGAAGGAGGGTTTTTTCACTCTTTTGCAGATTCGTTACTGCTGCTCATCAAAACCGAAGCCTGGGAGTCTTGGTAACTCCACAACAGTTCAATCATTGTTTTGACGACAGTAACACCCCCGTACATTCCAGCATTGGCTGCTGGACCTGAAGTCATGTCAGTTAAATGTAGTTTTCATAAATGCACCACCCAGAAACAAATGTCTCCCTCCTTCCAGGATATTACAGCTTCTGTTTGGCTAATCAAACACTAAGCCTGTCATGAGCTGGCAAGAAAAGGAAGTGACATGATACTCGTACTGCGAAAGAGATCCATTTTTCACCCAGTTAATGGACGGCTTTTAGAACCGCAGTCATGACATTCATGTACAGTACTTCCCGTTTGTTTCCAAATGCCATGGCAACGCTTGAGCAAAGAATAAAATGTGTGGTTGGTTGTCAGTGCCAGACAGACGGGAGAGGAAATACGTTATTTTTTTCTTTTGACATTTTAGTGAATGAGATGTTTAAGGCTTGAGAGAGAGAGAGCACTCTGAAATGGATAGAGATGCTTTCTTCGTAAACATGAAATAACTGTTGATGAGTGAGTATAGGGGTGGGATTTAATAAGTTTTCTTCGTCCCACTCCTTTTTCAGGCAATTTTTGTTTTTTGTTTTGTGCATTTTATGTTCAATATAGGTATTTGTTGTGCCTGAAAATGAACAAATAAATGAAATGAAATGAATAATACTAATTTACAACTTTTTAAAAAGAAATATTATTTCTGGACTCTATTGGAGTAGCTTTACATAATTCATATGCATCATATACGGGCCTCTTAGACTAACTTATGATGGACTAAGGTTGCTGTCCTCATTTTACTTCCCACAACTAATCATGCAATCCTCTCTGACTGCTTTGAGCAGGTCTTACTGTTCCGTTTGAGTGGTTCAGATCATATATCACTGACAGGGAATTCTTCTTCACCTGTGGAGATCAGGTGTCAGTCGAGACACTTCCTGTGGTATTGTGCAGGGCAGTTGTTTTGGTCTGCTACTTTATCGGACAACATAATATCTGTTGCCATAGTAGCAGAGCTATATGACTCTGTAGCTGCAGATGACAAAGACTACTAACTTCTGTAACTCTCTGTTTAACTGACATTAACCAGTAGCTGACCAAAAACTTTGCAAAATGTTAGGAACACGGAATGGAAATATATCTGAGGCATGCGGGCTCAATAATCCAATAAGGATTCACGAGTGGGAGAAAATTCTCCCACTGAAAATGTTATGTCCATATGGACAGCTTCAGTTTCTGGGAGTCTTCTACTTGGTCTAAAACCCAAACATAAACTGATCATTTATGAGTTAGGAAAATTAGCTAATGGGGTAAAACCACAAATTAGTAGTCTTGGAGATATTTCACGTAGTGACTTAAGGGTTAAACACCACTTTAATTTCACTACCAAGGCAGTCTTTCTGAATCGCAGTGAGTTTGTTCTTGTATTTATTTCTAGAAAGCTGGATAACTGCAACAGTATTTCTGGTGCAGCTTATTCAGAACTGCCACGTTACACACAACTACATGACTAAACAAATAATAGCGAGCACATCACTGTAGTTTCAGCAAAATAGGATTTTTCCAGTATCCTACAGAATTGATTTTAAGTACTCTTACACATATACAGAAGTCTAAATGCTCAGTTTGTCACTTTATATCCCAACTCACCCTCTCAGATCCTCCACTGCCAAACATTTAAGACATCAAATAGGGTCATGCCGTCTCGAATCAGCATATTTCTAGAACACTTTCTGCCTCAAATGTGAGAGCAGAAAAATAAAACTGTTATAGTCTAAAGTTTGGACAAATATGATGATTTCTGTATATATATGTATATATATATATATATATATATATATGTATATATATATATATATATATATATATAACAATTAATGAATTATTGAAAATTATTTCAACCACCCAGGGTGGTGAGAATGACTGAGTTAAGATCCTGTGGAACTTCCAGATACAAACTGGTGATGGCTAACCTGGCTAACTGGACATAGTAGTGGTGGGCAAGCAGAGGAGCACAGCTGTAGATGTGGAGGGTGAAGACAACAGTGGTCTCAGTGGTAATCAGAGCACTCGGTGCAGTGACCCTGAAGCTGGGCATGGTGGCTCCATCAGATCCCAGGAACAACATCTGAGATCTCTGTGCAGAAGAGCCTCAAGCTCCCAACCCTCTGGTAGAAGACCCGAGCTTGTAGGATAAAGACCGCCTGAAGGGGCAAGAGGGGAATTTTGATCTAATTTATAAACACATATTAAATGGTCCATTGATACACTCAGGGAATTTTTTCACCCATCTGCAGCATTTTTGAACATGCATATCCCGAAAGCAACTAAATATGAAAACCAGAAGAGATTTCTGTAATTTAGTACAGATATATAAATAAATATTTCAGTCTTGGCTGCTTGGGAAAGAAACAAAAAGACATTAAAGCCGCCCTGTAAGGTCCCATTTTTGAGCACATTTCCTTAATAAAACAAAAAAAGGTTAATCATAGTGCACACATAGTTTTCTTTGCTTTCAGAGTGACTGATTCTATCATGTTCATTTTTGCACAATACAGAATTCTTGAGTTCTTTCCAAAATGTTATGTGTAACCACTGAATAAATGAATGATCCTTTCCTGCTCAGTCCTATAAAAACTACATTTGTTATCATTTAGAAATCTCAACACATTCACGAGATCTATTTGTGCGGGATCTATTTTTTTTTTTAGAACCAATTCCTTAATTTTGTTTTTAGCTACAGTTTCTAAATGAACAATGTCTATAAATTGCTTGTGTTAATAATTTGGTGTCATACAGTTAAATACTGAGTTTTTCTTTCAGTTCTGGACCAGCGCTCTGTGTGCCTGAAGCTTTAGTTAGCATCTTCAGTAGTCGTAGTTAGAAGACTTTGTGGAGTGTGAGGAGGAATAGAAAGACATTTTAATTTATCTAACATGTGGCACTGTGTGTCCACTGTTTTTATTTAATTTTTAGCTTGGAAAACATAAATCACTGTGCGTCGAATAGTTGAAATGGGTACGTGTGCGTATTTGAGTGTGTATGGAGGCAATGTGTCTGCTTTTCTGTGGAAAATTTCCCAGAGTGGTTTTGACTGTCATTTTTTCCCCAGTGCTCATTTTCCAGAGCTGAACTTCAGCAGAGGCCTGTGTTGGAGCTGTGGACTCAGTTTCAGATGAAGCTCGGGGAGATGACTACACTTTTTTTTTTTTTATTGACGTGTCAGTCGTCACCTCCTAATCAACACTCATAACAAACCTTTGAACTTCATCAACTTGCCTATATTTAGATGCTCACAGATGTTACACAATGAGTTTGAGTGTATTATGCCTGAAGTTGAGACTGTGTTAATAAGAAAATAACGATGTGTTGAAGTGTACTAGATGTTTAGAGGTTATGTCAATAAAAGAGCAGCTGTCCTCCTGCAATAGTAGCTTCACTATTGTGTAAGATGCATACATAGGCCTGTCTAATACTAATATAATTTATTACTATGCAATAATGTCTGACTCTGCAGTTCATGACCTCACTTTTTAGTGTTTTACCACCTTTCAGCTTGTGGTTCTGGTTTTTGCTACGCCATAAACCTCTCTGTGATTCGTTTTGTTGTTTGCACACACGTCAGTATCTTTCTGCAAACTGCAAATGCTGTTTACGCTCTGAGCTGAAACTTGGAGAAATGCAGAAAGTAAAAACTGAGCCTTACCACTGCAACCTGTTGGTCTTTAAAGGGCATGGCTTATGTCAACAATCTCTGTGTGTTGCATTGCACTCTTCACAGTTTTCACTACTGCTTAGTTTCCAGACAAGTTGGCATCTCCTGAGGCGATCTGACCAAAAGGACCAAAGCACGGTTTTCATTGCAGCTTTGTATATCTTATTGTGACTGTGTGCTCGCTGCTAGAAACCTCCAGCAAATGACTCAAGGTAGACAAAGACAGCAACTGACTGTTGAAGATTTTACAGTATTTAAAAAGAAATGGCAAAAGTTAGTGAAAGTGCAAAATGAAAGAAGAGAAAGAGTAATCATTAGACTTTATGCAGAGTTTGTGGATAGCTGGAAAGCAGACAAATATGGTGATATTAATTTCAGATTACAGACAATGTTTGAAAAATTTCTTTAATGAAAAAAACATTCTTGCTTTATTGTCACATGATAGAAAAAAATAGATAATACGGCCAATAACGAGTGTTTTTTCTGGTAGTTTTTCCACTAGTAACTAGTGCGGATGTTTAGCCATTGGAACAACTGGTGTGTGGTGTTCAGTATCATTTTAGGTTATGCACAAGGCTATTAGTGTAAATAGTCTATAATAGTAGTATTATAGTAAAGCTTCAAATAACAATTAAAACTTAGTTACAAAATAAATGATAATCACTCTGGTTATATCGCCACCTGTTGAGTTTAGCATGCACTTAAAGGTACTTTCATTATATTTCATACTTTAAAACAAATCCAAAAAACAAGATCTCACGATGGCGTCCTCGTTTGCACGAGGAAAATGAATGCATGATATAATCTTTCAAGCATCCCACAGTCAGAGATAATCAAACCTAGTTTTGAGCATGCTGCTGAGCTGAAGGTTGGAGGAGGAAGAATAATTAGTTGCAGCTCTCTGACATCACACAACTTTGATCTCCTGCAAAAAAAACCACACTGCTTCCTGTACTGGCCCTGTGCATTTTCCCTCATGATTACTCTCACAAATCTTCACATATTTTTCTGCGTCACGGGCTAAATGAACATGAACACTTAACAGGGCGTCACATCCAGCCTCGGCTGCAGATACCGTGTGATTATTTCTCTGGAGGGAAACCTAGCTCGATCTGAGTAAGATCTCTGTGTGGTTCCTGGCAGAGTGACCTCTCGGATTCCTCAGCATGAAGACGCTGAGCTCCAAAAGACTCCTTACTGAATGTAAACCGAAAGCCTTTCAGAAACTCAGATTCAGCCAACCACATAACCCCCTTAAGGCAAGCCAGGCTGCACTCGGACTGAGCAGAGAAAGAACTATTGTGTACGTCTCTTTTACAGCATATTCGGAACAAAATGAACCAGCTAAATTGTTCTGAAGAATTTATTGAACATTTTGGTATTAAAGTTTGGTTAGAAGGATACAGTACTATCTTTGTTTTGCTTGATTTATGGGAGTCAAACTGAAATTAAAACAATTAAGTCTGACCCTGGAGAGCTTTTATTGCCAGGCCTTAAGTTAGACTGACATAACGTCTTGTGTAATGGTGGAATTTGTGCGTGTGTGTATACACTAAGAGTTTTAAAACTGGTGTCCCAGATTATTATGACAGGTAGCTGCTGAAGCATGAGCGTGTGAAACCCTCACGGAAGTCCCCCTGTCAGTGTTACATAACCCAGGGAGACGCAGAGCCTCACATAGAGAGGATTTATTCTCTTAAGCACAGAATGAGCAAACAAAGCCAACTGATTTATCGCCACATAACAATAACAGAATCAGACCCTCATTAGTTTTACAGCCATAAACTGTAAGGGTGTAAATATAGGAAAATGAGTTCCTGCAAGCTCTGACAGGACCACAAGCAGAATGATGAAGGTAATGACTTGGCACCTGCACAGTGGGCAGAGATGAGCCTGTATTTGACCCTTCTAACACAGAGATGTACTTTAAATCGTGTGTTGACATGTGGGTAAACAAGGCGTCAATATGTGACCGGCTAAAGTCGTACTTTTTTGTTTCCTGAAACTTCAAAACTTGCAAAAAGACAAACAAACAAGCAAAATCTTATTAAGGGTTATTTTACTGTTTGTTTTTTACAACCTTTTAACCTGAAGATGTCACTGTCTATAAATAGTCACTTGTAACACATGGTAAATGATTAAACTCGTAATAAAACTCCGTGCGGTTTACAAGAACTCGGTGATCGATCTCAATCCACACAGCGTCACTGCCACGGTCTAAAGTCGCCAACACCATTAAAGGGGGGTGATTTCCCTGTCTGACTGAGCAGGTCATACCCAGGCTTGTGAAACGGGTGTTTTCCCCCTCGTGACTGAGATATTTACCAGAACATGGTAAACTGTTTGTTTGCAGTTTATGCTTTTGAAAATGTTCAATAAACTAGATTTTTCTGATGCAGTTTCGAGAAGCAGTTAAGAAAACAAACATTGGAAGTCTTGAAAGATATTTCTTTGTGGTTGCATCATTGCTTTGGCTGGCTTTTATGCGTGCTGCATTAAGCATGACTAGCCACTTAAAATATTTGATTATTTGAATATTATACTGTCAAAAACTGGTCTGAGTTTAGCAAAACTGCGTCACACTCTCATGCTTGTTTTGTAGCTCTAGAAGACAACTGGTTTAGCTTAGCATGCAGCCTGCAAGCTAACCTAAATCTAGTATAATAGGTGAGCAGGAAAACACAACATAAATGGGAATTTAATAATAATAAAGGATTGCATTTATATAGCGCTTTTCGGGACCCCTCAAAGGACTTTACAATACCACTATTCATTCACTCTCACATTCATACACTGGTGAAAGCAAGCTACAGTTGTAGCCACAGCTGCCCTGGGGCAGAATGACAGAGGCGAGGCTGCCATATCGCGCCATCGGCCCCTCTGGCCATCACCAGTAGGCAGTAGGTGAAGTGTCTTGCCTAAGGACACAACGACCGAGACTGTCCGAGCCGGGGCTCGAACCGGCAACCTTCCGATTACAAGACAAACACCCAACTCTTTGCAGGTAGTTACGTACTATTGTTATAGTACGTAACTACCTGCAAATCCTCACAGTTGTCATGTGACTGTGTGACTGTTCATTCAATCAGTGTTTGAGATAATGCAAACGAGCAAACATTTCCACATTGATTGACTGTCAGCTGACGTTTTTTTCTCTCGATGTTTAGTTCCAAATTCAAAGTTGTGCTGATCTCAATGTGACCTTGTCTTTAACACTGTCTGAACGTCCTCATTAACCTAACCCCCCCCCCCCCCCCCCCCACACACACACAACCTTAATTATACATAACTTGAGGCCTTGTAGCAGTGATTCCACTACATGAAAGTGCTGCACGTAGTTTGCTAGAAGTCGTGCTAAAAAATATTTTTCAGTATTTCTGAATTTTTGCTTGAAATTGCCACATTATAATCTATATATAACCTGTGAGTGTTTGCCACACTTCATGCTCATACTCGCTTTGCTTAGCATAGCAGTAAATTATTCGTACACAGTGCAGGTATATGAAAGGGCCTGTAAAGAATTTAAGCAGGTGAGTACAGTGCAGTATGTCATGAAGCAATAAATTAATTAGAGACCAAAACTTTTGTTTTTCTTTTGTAAAATTTTTTTAAATTTTAGATCTGGCTTAAAATATTTGCATTTGATTCTTGAAATCAGGCATCTTAACTAAAGACATAGACGATGGGTTCACCTTTCAGTGGCAGAGGTTGCTACCTGTTCAAAACAAGAGCTTCATTGTTTTGGGATTTTGTGAGTTTCTAGTAAATCAGTACAAAGAAATCCGATCAGGAGACGATACCAAAAATGTGGAACTGGGTGTGTGTTGGATGCTTTCCCAGTAACTATTGATGTCAAATCTTTGCATCTAACTCTCTGAAAAAATAGACAGGACACTGTGCTGTATTGTTGGCTGTAGCCTTACAGTGATTCCCTGCAGAGATACAAACTGTTTGCCTTTTCATCGCGTGCCACATAAAGCAGTTCAAGCGAAAGATTTAACGACGGTGCTGAGTCATTTTAATTAGTAGGTACAATAATAATAATCTTCCCTAATCTCAACACTTTCTCGGCCTTCCTCCTGTCCACTCCCCTCCTTTTCCTCTGCTTCTTTTTTTCAGCCCAGTCTTGGCAAGCAAACAGACATCATGAGGTTTCCCAGAGGTCCGGCTCACGGAAATGTCAGTTCGATTCATATTCTGTTCGGAGCGAAGATAAAGATAAAGGTACTTGAGTTTATTTAGCGCACATTTCCATATCTAATACCACCCATTCCTGACCGCCCTAAAAGAAACCCGCAACGCCATTACAGCTAAGAAAAAATAAAAAAAAACTGAAGTTGTTTTAATATTTTTGCAGCTGGTGAGGCCACTGCTATGTTTATAATTACATCACACATACCATTTAAATCCCTCTGGTTAAGAGAATCTTGTTTGATTATGATACGGTGATGTAACTGGGAGGAAGGCGTTGAGTTATACAAGCTGACATCATCTCTGTGTAGAGATTTCACAAACTTTCTTGTTAAGGCTTCAGTCGATGACAAACTGAAACCCTGCCCGAGGCAGGTGCACATCAGTGAAGCCATTTTTATTATCACTGGGTAAAAATAAACTACTCACAATCTGAATCTTTAGCCTGCTGCCATGAGACACAAAAGTGAGACCCTACTTATTTTCTTGGATATATCTTATTTATTGCCACTGTGTTGCTATGTGACATGCCCAGACTTTGCTCAGGGCTCAGATCTCAGCTAAAAGTTTGTTTGGTATTATCTGTCTGTGTGTCTCTGAGATTTGATGGATTGTCTGTTGGAGGGTGGGGGAGGTCCTGTGAGACTGAGCTAAGACAAATGTCTTTTTGTCTTGACAGTTCACAGGATAAGAGAAAGCTATGGGTGCCAATTTTGGGTATTAGGGCTTTATTATAGAAGGAGTGGCTGAATGCAAAGAAATGTTTTCAGGATAATCCTATTCATGGATGAAGAGATTGTAAAAAGGTTGACATGGTAATTACGTCATGATATCAGGTCTAAGTTAAACTCTATAACCCTCACTAAGGTGATGCAAAATTAACGTCTTGGATAACACTCTATATTCTGAATTGTAACCAAGCTATGTTTGATATTTGAAACATGGTGCACAGACAAAAACAAAACTACTTGTTGACTCATTGCTTCTGAGGCTGTTTTGAGCTCACAAGCAATTGAATTAGTTTGTATCTGGTAAAAATTTATGTCATAAGAATTCTGTTAAAAAAAGCATCCTTACTAAATTAGATTAAGCAAGGCACATACACACACATACAAAGAGTCATAGTTAGCATGGTTAAGATGTCAGTGGAGTTTTGCTCACCATGGAAATTATATATAACCTGGCATAAGATGTGTTTTTTTTAGGTTAGTTGACAATATAAGAATTTTTAGATGAAAACTGAGCCTTTTTAAAATTTCAGACTCCAACTTTGCCAGTCTCACTTAAAGCTGGACTCAGTACTTTTGTGATGCACTCATACGCTTTATGAGTGCAGCTTACTAACCAAGCTTGCAAGTCTCAGCTAAAAACTCTACTCTTACGCACAAATACGGTCACTTTTCGCCTCAAACAAACATTTTATAACCAAAATGCCAACATTATGGAGCCCCGCAGGGGACATGGGAGAAAAAAAATTAAGACGGACTTTTGCAGGATCTCGCAAAAGTTTTGCGAGATCCTGCAAAAGTCCGTCTTAATTTTTTTTTCTTCCATGTCCCCTGCGGGGCTCCGTACAACATAGAGGTTTTGAGATGCAGAATTTAATTTAAACTTTAACCTTTGGAGCTATTAGGTGGAAAAGGATCGGAAAAGAAATCAGGATCCTGTCAGGAAAATGTGGATGTGCCAAATTTTTACAAAGAAAGCTAAAGCTAATCATCCCCTTTCTCATGACTGTTCCTTCTTGTAATAGTTTAAAAGAGGTCAGAAAGTTAATGCCAGTGTTCATAAAGCTAGTAAGCAGAAAAGTCATATCTGTTTCACATTTTGCGTCAGACTAAATAGTTATTCCATTGAATCTCTCCCAGTGGGATGCACTGCTCAACTGGACTCCATTTCTGCTCTTATAAGGATGGTTTGTTGTGAACTTAGCCTTTCTAAGCTGAATACAGAGGAGAATGATGAAGTGTTTGTGTGCAGAGATCAGCCAATCTCCAGCAGCATGCCAGATTAGGTGAAGTCAGGAGAAACATTTTAGGGACACATTTATGTGTTAGTTTGACCGAAGGAAAAAATAAAAAGTAAGATGTCTTTAAAATGAGATCACTGCGGGAGTCTCCCTTACATAGCCTCAATCACTTGTGTGTCCAGAAGCACAAAATACTCAGGAAGATCAGAGTGCTCTTTCCCCCCGCTTATGTAAGAGCCCTGCATCTGAGCCAAGACCAGAAGTTTGATGCTCCTTAAGAGGCGGTGATCAAGCTGCCTGCTGTAATTTCAGTTTGTTTCCTTCACTCTCTCACACTCGTTTGAAGTCATTACTGCTCATACTAAGACCTTTGTGAACCGTACAATAACTGTGAGTGTTTACAGAGCACAAGATCAGAGAAAGGACTGAGCTGAGCACAAAGTTTTTATGTGTTACTGATGTCTACTGTAGCTGTCATGTCAAGGCCATCCATGCTGGTGAATGTTTGCCAGGACAGATAAAATGAGTCTTTTCACATCCCCCCCATATACAAGGGCTATATCCATTAGATTAGTTACTAATTACTATCTGTGTTTAAGACATCCGAAAGATCACACCACTTCCTGAACTGCATTTCAAGGTCCATGTACTGGAATTCAAGCAGCCAGTGTTAATGACCTGAGCTGTCCCATTTGTCATACGTTCCAGGAATCCCTTGTTCACCTTTGGCAGCATCTTGCAACCCCATGTGGGTGAGAGATAAAGGCCGGATTCCGAGCAGCAGTGAGCAGTGAAAGCCCTTTTTTGGTCATATCACAGTAATTGGAGGCCAAATAAGCCAGCTGCGATGGAGAACTCTGTAGACTCAGCACTGAGCTGCATTACTGCTGCTTGACCTGCCACTGGCAAAATTCTCTGGCATGCACTGGCTGTCTGAGTGGGGCTGTTTTTGGAGATTTGGATCAAGGAAATAGCTTAGAGCCTAATGATCAAATTAAGATTTAGAAAATAGTAAATCCCTGTACCCCTTGCGGCATGATGTCTTAAGAATTTTATTTGCTTTTTCATGTCTATCTGTAAGGTCTTTGGAAAGCACCTGATTTTCTGGGGTTGTCTTGCACTCCTTTGACGTTGTTACACAAAGAGCAGTGAAGTGCTGATATTTAATAGATGTTTTCGACACCCACTCCTGTAATTCACTAGTGCGCTGTTGATCTGGGAACAGCTTTTTTTGGCTGCTTCGGAGCACTTGTTGAAAACCAGCAAGTCTTGTCTAGCCCATACGGTGCAAAGGAACAGACTGTGGCACTTCCTGTCTTTTAGCCATTACTACAAGTGGCTCCCTTGGGGATAGTACTTCCACCTGAGAGGATGTGCTAAAGAATAGGGAAAAGGGTGGACATTTACCTCGAGATGTTGATAGATTACCTAATACCTGACACAGCTGACTTAGACCCATGCAGGTCACCTAAAGCTGAAGTGTTTGGATGATTCCTCTGTCAGGACTTAAAGCCTCACTGGAGTTAAGAAGCTTTGCTGCATGACTGATGTGCACAACACTGTGATAGTTTTGTCCTGCCTCTGCTCTTTGTGATGTTACGGGAGGTGCTGACGTGATGACAGACAATATTTGGCTTGTTAACACTGTAGATGGGCCATCATGAACAATTCAATACAACGGAGAGGAAAACTTGGGACTTTCAGTTTTTTTATATATATGTCCCATTTCATTCCTCTCACTTAAGGTGGAACTATTATGTTTTAAATAAAGCTTCAGGTCACCGTAAGCCAGAACTTCAGCCTTCAGACTGCTTAGGGTTGAGGTTTTTCTGCTCATAACCTTACTTGATAAAGAGTGGATATCCTTCATACAGTTCAATACAATTCAACTCATTTCATTTTTATTTATATATAGCAAAATCACAGTAAGGTGAAGACCCTGCAATACTAGAGAGAAAACCCCAACAATCAGATGATGCCCTATAGGCAAGCACTTGGTAACAGTGGGAGGGAAAAACTCATGTTTAACAGGAAGAAACCTCCGACAGAACGAAACTCAGGGAGGGGCAGACATCTGCCACGATTAGTTAAGGACAAGAGAGACGGAACAAAAGACACAACCAAGAAGCTGTTCAGGTCCTGTGTTTGCGAGAAACAGCCAGTCAGAAGACATTTGATTTAAAGAAATGGTTGCTTTGAGAGAACATGAGGGCTGGATCAACGCCCAGTTTCAGAAAAATAAGTATTTTTTTTGAGCCATCAACAATACAAAGCTGCTCTAGTAGAGTTCAAAGATAAAAAATATAAAATTACAAATAAATATAACAGATCAGTTTTAAAAATATTGTTTTCTAAATCTCATATTAACCCAATCTTCTATAAAGTTTCCCTCAGAATTGACAGTGGAATGAAAACCGTGAAATAATTATTTGTTGCTGGCTTCACTCATCAGTAAGGACTTCATAACCAGAGAAGAAGGCTTGTTGAGAAATATAAAGAAATATATGATACATAAATCACAAACTCAGCACCCCAGGCCTGCCCAAAGGCAAGCACTAGCTTGTTTGTAGTGTGACCAAATCAGTGACGCTAAGCTCGTCGTGGCAGATTTATAACAAAGATATTTTGGCCTGACCTTCAGATGTTTGGAGTCAATCTGTGGTTTTAGAAGGTTTAATACTCACTGGGAGGTTTTTATTGTACTTACATGCAGAGCTGTCATCAACTTGATCAAATCTATCTTCACATCAGGAAACAGGAGGAGGAGAGAAACCGTGAAAAGCAGCAAAATACATCAGAGACTCTCACGCTAAAGTGAAAAGAATGAAGAGTACACAAATGACGTAAATCATGCCGATAAATGATTGGACTTTTTTCTGTGTCCTTTTTTTCTTTCTTAGAAAACAGAAATGGAATAGAAAGCAATCCTTTATCTATTTTAATGACAAAATTGCTTAACGTGATTTAACAGAATCCAGGAGCTTCAGTGCAAGATTTGGAACAGTTATGGTGCATCTGCTTAACTTTTGGGGCAAGCTGAAGGCCCCGCTCTAGCAGTCACGTCCAACACTGAACTGCTTACACAAAGAGATAACAGACAAAGGCCAACATATCAGTGACGCATGTGAAACAAACAAAAAACTGTTTCATAATTCTGCTGCTGCCAATTTATTAATGTCTCCACACTTCCTCAGTTGTTCAGCTTATAACTATTCTCTCTGCAAAAGATAAACAAACCCTGATGTCAATGTTTTTTTTTACTGTTTATCATTCAGAGTGATAGGTTTCTCTCTGTCTGCGTAACCAAGGCAACCAAATAAACAGTGCAGTGAGATCCATGCGCAAACCTAACCTTTGGCCTGCAACTGTAAATCCATAAGCCACTGTGATGGAGACATCATGGGTAAACAGTGATGGCCTCAGCGGTTTTTTTTTTTCTTATCTGAGATTATACAGACAGGGAGACGGGTCTGGAGAAAACAGCTTTAAGTTAAAGGAATGCACACGGCTTCCTTTAAGACCCAGGACAAAAAAACAACAGACAGCTTGGAGTGTTTTCACTCAGACCCACTCTTCTCTCCATGGACTCGTAATGCTGCTTACTGTGTGGTCTGACGTACTCATATAGGAGCTGGGCTTTCTTTGTTGGGTATCTGTGAGGCAGTAGATAGCTTTATGGTCAATAAAATAGAGAAGATCATCTGCATATGCTTTCCAACTGCCGTTTTACATTTTGATTTCCATATCATGACTCTTCTCTTTATTTAGCTTTGCTGTATTTGTTCAGGGATTTATTTTGTTTGTTTCTTGAACGTCATTCTGTTGGATGGTCGGCTGGTTTAGTTTAGACTGAAACTTAGCAACTATTGGATTGATTACAACAAAACAGATGCATTCAGAGATTTATTAATATTCATAAAGCAGAACTGAAGCTGAAGCAAAACACTTGGCAATGAGCTACAACATAAAGTAGGCTAAAATAGCAACGAAAACCAGAATTGGGCAACAAATTCTCCCTAATGCAGTGGCTATTTCAAAGAAAATGATATCAGTGCTTTTTTTTTTTTAGCAGAAATGCACACGCCTACCTTTCCTCATATATCTTTGCTTCAGAAAATATTTAGACTTTAGTATTTTTGTCACACTTTCTTGAGTTTGTGATGCAGGGTTTCCCCTCGTAGGTGGTGCTACATCCCTCCTAAGGAGAGTTTTCTTATCCTAGCAGTCTGACATCAAGGACCTACAAAGCGCCTCTGTTTAAGCTTAGGAGACATACCTTGCATAGCGAGTATGCTGTCTTACTCTTTTAAGATCTGCCACATCCTTCAATGTCTGGGTTTCAGATAGTGACATATGGAGAGAAATGTGCCACATATGTGATTGGGTTGTTTCTGTTATCAGGACAGCTTCTAGAACAGGAGAGCAGCTTGACATGGGTTCCTGTTTTCTGTTCTCCATGGCCAGGCATCTTTAAATGCTTATGTGATGTGTAGGGACATCTGAGTCTGTAAGTGTGATTTCCTTAACACTCCTTCCTCCTTCCATCAGGTTTGAAGAATCTAGAAAGAAGAATCTATATATCATAACACAAACTATAATGGAATATTATAATGGAGATGTCTGTCTCTCTCATTCTTTACTATAAACTATGGCCATTGGCTTCCCCTTTGCTTTTATTATCCTTCCGATGGGTCCAGTGTCAGAGCCAATTTTCAGTAAGGGGGCTAAATGCGATCATATTTAAGCACCTGAACCACCTGTGAAATAGTAGGAATGCAGGTAGTGGCAGAAAAGATCCATCTGCATCTAAAGGACAAAGGTCGCTCTTTCGAGGATGCCAATGTTCACATTTTGGACAGAGAAGACAGATGGTTTGAAAGAGGAGTGAAAGAAGCCATCTATGTCCACTGTGAACGACCATGTTTGACACCAACTGTCTGCCATCTATAATCCAGTTTTGAGATCCCTTCCCGGACACCTTAACCCCCACTCACATCCTGGGACATTTGACCTCAGGAAATCACATGATAGGGTGGGGATAGATTCACCCAAAACCTTGGCTGATTGTGACCTACACATGTTTCCTTGGCTTGTGTGATTAGGTAGAGCAGGGGTGTCGAACTCCAGGCCGGTGTCCTGCAGGTTTTAGATCTCACCCTATGTCAACACACCTGAATCAAATTACTAGTTCATTAGCAGGCCTCTGGAGAACTTCAAGACATGTTGGGGAGGTAAATTAGCCATTTAAATCAGCTATGTTGGATCAAGGACGCATCTAAAACCTGCAGGACACTGACCCTCGAGGCCTAGAGTTCGACACCTGTGAGGTGGAGGATCAATAGGGGGTCCATGACCCTCTTGGGGACGATCCCATAGGGCTTAAAATCTGGGACTTTCCACCAGTCTGTCTTAGAACCAAAGAAGCTTCTCGGTTGAGAGGTGAAATGTCTTCAAGGACACTCAAAGAAGTCCCGACATTTTTCTTTCCAAGTTCCTTAGACTATGATGACCTGGATGACTGAAAACCTTCACAGACATCAAATAATATTCACAGTATTAAACTTTTTTCCTTCATAGTGCAGTTAAAGCAATAAATACGCTTACACTATACAAATGTAGCACAATTCACAGACAACTGCATTGTCTGTTACTACTGTGCTGAGACTAATTTCCTTCTAGCAAAAAGTTCAAAGAACAGTAAAAGTTAAAAATTCAAAAACTGAAAGTATCAACACCAGAATGTACCTGAAAATAAATGTCAGTATTATTATTATTTTTTGGATGACAGCACTGCTGTGTTTGTTCCATATTATTGTTGTAAATGTTTATATGCCTGATATATTTTGAGGTAAGAACAGCATTAGATCATATTCTATAAGGATTTATGTGTTTGTTTCATCTCTGCCCGATCGTTCCTTTTTGTTGGAGAGGTTGTAGTCTTCGCGGGACTCGATCTACATAGGCTGGGTTCCCAAAGGGACTTCTAGAACAGAAACTGATTTAGGGATCTGAACAGTTTTGTAGTAGCTAAATTTGAGATTTTGATTTTTGATAAAGTTATAAAAAAGTTACTCTTGACCTTTTTTGGATTGAAGCTATCAAACGTTTCTTTACAGCTCATCTCTTTGTTTAGAAATAACAGCATGATGGGTAATTGTTGTGAGAAGTGAACAGCTTCCTCAACCCACGCACGCAGTTTTTAATAAAACTGTCATATCCTCTACTGGGAGATGCACTAAACAAACAAAAAACAAATGTGCTTTAGAGATATCATGTGGGAAACTGTTAGATATTAACCAATGACTCATGTTAGGTCTGAGTCAGTTCTGGTCATCTCTTAAATTCCATTGGTTTTACTACTATCAGAAAAGCCTCAGCAGATTAGTTCCCATCGCTTTTGACTCTCTCTCTCTGCCTCATTTACTTTGGTTTAGATTTCATACAGTGAAAGAAACCAAAGCTGTGTGCGGATTATGTTACTCAGGCCATTTGCACATGAGCAAAGTTCAGGAGAAAGAAGAATGCAGGCGTGCCAGTATTTGTGGCTTTGAACCGTGCGTGTGTTTGCGCGTCACTCTTCCTGGGCATATTGTTATGACAGACGGTCAGCGGACCCTTTTAAATGCAGGCTCTCCCTTCCTGTGATGGAATTCCTGCCATCAAAAAACATTCTCCCAAACAATCGCCATAATTAGAGCCCACGCTCTCTTGAATGGTGTTGGACACTAAGTGAATTATTTGGGGTTAAGTAAAGATCATTAATAAGGAAACAAATAGGTCTCTGTAAAAACAAATCAGCAAAATCTGATGGTAGTTTGAGTTTCCTCTTCATAAAAATGAATAATGATATTACTCTAGTTCTGTAATTATCTCACAGTGGGACTTTTTGTTCTCATTAAAAACAAGATTTGTTTGTTATCCATGTGAGAGATCCATCCTGTGAAGAGTGATTTCTAATCTCTGTAGTTTGTTGTTAGGGATGGATTGCTGACAGAGAACACTTATTAAATGAACAATATAAAAATGCATATTTTATTCCCTGTATTTCATAAATATATAGAGACACTATCATGTTTAATTTACTTTTTATGTCATTTTAAAGTGAAGTCTGTGTATTTGTTTATAATTGTCTAACTCAGAGATTGCATGTGGTCTTGGTAGGTTGTACAATTCATTTATTTGTGCTTTTATTAGATGGATTTATAATTCAGTGATATAAGTGATATATTCACTGATTGATCAGGGAAATGACTCGAGGCTTATATTTCTAAAAACAAAACAAGCAAACAAAGAATCTGAGTAAATGTATTGGCGAAATAATGTAGGGACAACATAAAGCTAAAAAGCTCACTTTAGTATTTACGCTTACATCCCCACAGCTTTTTCTGACAATCCTGGACCAACAAGCACTTTTTGTTTATGACTTTTAGATAACATATACACAGATGTAGCTAAATCATAAATTGGGTCTTTGACCCAGTATTTTGAGTTTTCTCTGGACTTAAGAGATAGTTTCTGTTCATGTTCTTGAGTATGTTGTTTCCTAGTGCTTCTGAGTTTGCTACCTATGGTTCTTAGTGTCTTGTTTGATTGTTCGTCCCTTTAATGTCCAGCATTGTCCTAGGTTCTTCTCTGTGTCCTAATCAGCCTTGTCTGTCTGAGCTCTCCGTGTTCCCCAGGTGTGTCCTCTCAGCCCTCTAGTCTTCCCTGAGTATTTAAACACCCGGCGTGCTTCTGTTACTCATCACGTCCTCCCTCATACCCTCATGTTGTGTGTGCTGCTGGCTATTTGGCCACGTCTAGCTTCTAGCCAATTCACACCTGTTCTGCTCTTTCATTATATTTTGTTAAATCTTTCTGTTTTTTGAGTCCAATCTTGTGAGTCCTGCTCCCAGCTTGCCACACAGCAGTGCCATGACATTTGCTAGCAAAAAGATGGAAAGCTACTAGGAGATAGTGTGCATACATATAAAATAAGTCATGGTTTGGTATCAAATTCAATTCCGTTTTATTTATACAGCGCCAAATCACAACAACAGTGGCCTACTTCCTTTTCCCATGGTGGAAATACAGTTTATTTGCCATTCTGTATAACTAATACTACCAGGTGAAGCCAGTGAGTGACAGCACTTGGAGAAGATATTGATAAGCTTTCAGTCTTTATTTTAGTTTCGTTATAGGTTAAAGTACAAACATTCCCAATAACCTGTTTTACAGCAGATATCCTGATACATCAGCATTAATTAGCGACGACAGAGACGTCGTTTATGACCATTTATTACACCAAAGAAACCCGTCAGGTTTCACTGGGCTCAGACAGTGAAAGAAATAAAGAAATTAAGTAATTTGTCCTTTCACATGACAACAAACAAAGAAACAAAGAAACAGAAAACCCCACAAAGCACTCAGAGATCTCTACTGCTATTTTTATTACCTTTCTGTTAATAAATTGAATACTAACAATAACATTGTAACTAGTGGTTGGTGATTATCAGGAACTTACTGGAACCTTTAGTAGGCCATTTCTGGTCTGTGCAGCAGGGTGAAAGAAAAACTCAAACTCTTAGCTAGTGTGTGTGTTTTGGCAGAACAAAAAGTTACTCATATCAACCACCGCAAGTAGATAAGTCTTATTTCTTGGCCCTGAAATGTCATATTCATGTGTGTCTAACCAGTGAGTGGTTGGAACAGGATACAATAGTTTGTGTAACTTCTCGGTGAGGCGTTTATTCATGTCTCTGGTGAAAATGTAGAATGGTACGTTCTGTCACTCACACTATAAAACTACGGGCCACCATGGAGGTTGCGGCAGGGAGGGTGTGTGAGCGAGGTTGGAGTGAAAAGCTTGGGTGGAGCTGGGTCTGTGGCCACAGTGAGACCCTTTTATAGCTCCCGCTCACCACCGAGGGCTGCTTAAAAATTCACATGGTATATTTACACCTTTAACTTGTGACTTATCACTGATTTTTGTTGAGGGAAAAATGAAAATGTCTGTTTTCACAGAATTCATTCAAAGTTCTTTTGTCTCATTTTCCTCCAGATACACTCTGGCAATACAAGAGCCAAATGTATTTTAGTTTATCCTCTTTGAAACAATACTAACTTTAATCTCAGAACAGCGACGGCCCGCAATCATTTACCCTTTCCTCTGGAATGTGAGTTGGTTACTCATTTAAGGAATGCCGAGGTTAATGGAACCTGAGATAACAAGATCTGAGTGAAAAAAAAACTTGATGAACTCAGCTATATAGCGTTTCTCTGGAGGAGCTGCTTCAGGCTGGATTCATCCCCACCAGAGAGCCTCACCGCTGTATTTTTAGCAGCGGATAGGCGGCAATCATCTTACTCCTTTGGGTGTACAGCTTCCAACTTTCTGGTCACCAAGTTCTTTTGGTTAGTTTCCATGGAAACCAGACAAATGAGTCACTAAACAAGTTCAGCCAATTCTGCTCTCCAGTTTGGGAGGCGAGCCTTGGGTTTCCAGCTCGAGTCCACTCCCCCCACAATAAGGACTGGAAAATGAAAGTGGGGGAGAGTAAATGGAGCTTGGATCTTGGCTTACCTCCCAGTTTTGTTCTTACTTAACCTGCCCTTTGCGCCTCCCCCTTAGCCTCAGCTCTCCCACACTCCTCTTTTCTCACTTTTTACCTATCACTCATTTTAACCTTCACTCCTTATTCCTCATAATCGCTTTTCTTTTCCCACAATCCCACACTCCCCTGGCTAGTCTTTTCTGTCACCTCTCTGTAGAACTTGGCCTCGATCTCGCAAAATACATTTGCACACAGGCAGTTCGCAAGAGTAGAAAGACAGAAATGAAAAGGATCTTAGCTTATTACCTAATCTGCTTACTGACCGTGGTTTGGAGGGTTAGAGGAAGTTTGATTATCCTGTGGCCAATCTGCTCTCTGGATCTTGCATGGACGATCCATTACTGTAGTCCTACCGTTTTCAGGTCTTCCATTTTTCCCCTCTGCACAGGCTCACTCAGACACACCCTTTCCTTTTTTCCACCACGGTCCCTCATTTCTCCCCCATCTTTAGCTCCCAGTGGGAGGAGGCTCAGCAAACTGGGAGCAGTGGATGACTGGCTGACTCACACTCGGCACACCCCACAGATGTGCAGGGTAGAGAGAAACACCAAGAATGTGTGTTTGTGTGTAAAAGCAGGAGCTGATTTATACCCTGTCCATGTTAATCCTGCTAACTGTTGTACTGCGAAAAAAGAGAAGAGGCTGAACTTTTTGCTGACCTGTTGTAAGTGACTCATACAGCCTGGTGTAAGTTCTGAATGAAGTCCTGCGTGCCAGCATAAACTGTTTATCTTAACTCTTAATAGCTGCTGATAACCTTTTCAAGTCCTTTTTTTGTTCATTTGAAAAACTTGAAGGAGAAGCAGGAGTTCATAAATTTCTACACTGTGTATGATGCAATGTGACTGCAACACAGTGTCTGTCTCAAACATGTACAGCTTAATCACATTTTTCTGTGTTTGCAACATCTCAGTGTCACCACCTATATAGACTGGAGTATGTGTCTTCTTTGGTCAGCTACAGTGATGTGTAACATTTTTGTCTGTCTTGTGAAACAAGTTTCATATTGCATTTTATTGCTTTTGGAAGGAAAGTTATAAACTCGAACCTGTCAAAATAGAATACTGACATGCCGTAAATACAATTCTAGTGTTACTGTATTCGGTTTGTTTTATTGGACTGCTACTCTCCCTGTGAAAAAGTGCCTTCTAAAGATCAGCTGAGGGTCATCAGACTTCAGTAGTGTTTTTTAATATTGTGCTTTTACATGCGAACCTATGCTTTAACTTCTTGCACGCCCACCTCCAAATGACACAGCAAGGTTGTAGCCACTGATTATGCCACCTATTTGTGAACTGCACATTCTGATGCTTCTACTTTAATTTGATAAACGATGCTATATTAATCTTTCTAGAACTGGAAGTGACCATATTTAGACCAGAGGGTGGAGTGCTATGTTATGTTGGGCATTCTCCACCACAGGACTTCGATTTCTTCAGAATAATGCTATTAAGAATGTTTCAAAAGTCACCTACTATGGACTGTAAAAAAAGTATGGAATGTAGAAATTCCTTAAACCGGAATTCTTTCTAATGTCCAGCTGGAGACTGGTTTCCATGTTAAACTGAAACATCACTTACTACTCCTTTTGTGCAAGATTGAAAAAAATAAGCCAGGATTGTCTGAATTAAACAAAATGTGAAAGCCAAATAAGTAAATAAAGGGGTTAAAACATGAAACACTACATGATGTTGCATATTTGACACCAGTAGAAATGTTGCATTTTTCTAAATGAGCTATCAGCCATTACCTATCACTCACTAAATGTCCTCACAGACGTTTTGAACACATCGGTGCCCCTTGGGAGGAAGTTTATCACCTAAACTTCTGAGCACCAAGTTGCATCTGCACTATTTTAACCTGCATACACCAAAGTAACGCTTTGGCATATTCTGAGCTGCCACCACATAGTTTAACATTATAATCAAGCAGCAGTTTCACAGCCCTCCCTTTTTTTGGAAAAGGGTACTTTTGGCTTCTGTGCTGAGTAAAATATACATATTAGATAAGATGCAGCAGTCACAATACATAATTAAGTATTTGCACACGGCTGAACAGATCCTGGCTAACTTTGTAGATGAAAGACTTTCCTTACTTTCATATGAATTTGCTCACGTGCTTTGTGCCTGACATGTGCACCCTTTTTGCATCTGTGTTAAAATACTGTGTGTAAGCCGGTGTTGTGCCAAAAAGGGTTGTTTTTCCCCTCCGATGTTTCCTGATATATTTTTCTCTGACCAGTTCAGTTTTGGCTGTTAATTCTGCAGTGGGGTCTGGCAGTTGCAAGACTAACACACTTTGTAGAGTTATGTTAGAATATCACAAGATAACTTGGTGCCGCCTCAGCACCCTGAACTTCAAGGCCTTTCCCACGACTCTCAGTGTCAGTGTGAATGAATGAAATGAATGCTTTTGTGATTTGAATTCTAACGTTTGCGAAGTGAAAATAGTATTTTTCATGTATTCTGTCCAAGGTCTTTCTTTTTTTAGTGAACATGATTCATTAAAGTGAACTGTTGGTGTATTTTTCTGCTGCTATCTTGGGGTCCGACTGAAGGATTGCAGGCTAGAAAACAGGAGGTGCAGGTCTGGTGCATTTCTCCCACTCTTCCCAGCCCCTAATTTTCAATGGGTTTTCTGGAATTCCTTAGCACTCTCTGGTTTGTCTGCTAAACTTCTTTCAGCTAGGCCATGAATTCCCTGGCTGCAGAGGTTAGCAGGCCCTCCAACAAAGGCTCAGACTGTCCGAGAGGACACTTTTACAACAGTTGGTAAGACTGGCACAAGGAGCTTCTCACAGCAGCCATGCTGCCACACACACTTTGCACCACAACAACTTCGGGGGACTGGCAACTAGCACAAATCTGAAGATTCTGCCTTGTTGACAGCTGCAGTTGAGAAAGCAATCTGGATATAAATCTGGCAGGAAGATTAATGGAGCCGTCTGTGGAATGCTGCAGTGCAAAAACGTGACATTGCGATGATGAACGGGGCACTGATTTGTGATTTGTGTGTAATGAACCACAGCAGTTCAAAAACATTCCTAACCAATTATAAAATCTGTTGCAACTCACATTTCTAATCGGCAACGCACCAGAAGTCGTTAACATAAACTGATGCAGTGAATCAGCTGATTCCAGACGAGAACAGTTTGTACCACAGCAGCTTCAGGAATTAGACTGATGCGAATGTAAATAAACCGGGACAGAGGACTTCACTGAGCTGCTTGGACATGGCATGGGAATGGCTGCCTTCTGCCTATAACTGGACAAGGTTAAAGAACTGCAGGTCACAAAGTGAATTTCTCAGAAGCTGAAAGAATTTCCTGCAGACTCTGATGTGTGGGAAGTTGATGGCTGGATGCCAGACAGCCATTGGTGTATGTGAATGGCAGTGAACCTTTTTTCCCCCCAAATGTATGTTGAACATATATTTTGAAATTTCACAATTGTAAATATTGCTTGTCAGTATATTTTAAAACCAATATTTTACTATAAAGCTACATTAGCACAGGCCCATAGAGATTTAAAGAGGTAACTCCTCCCAGGAAAAAAGTAGTCCAGCACATGACCTCCTGTTAATCTGAAATTTGAGTCGAAAGTTTTGGTTTAATGTATGTATAAATGATTTAACATGTCAACCTAGTGAAATATGGAGGTGCTGGTGCTTGGCCAGGCTGTTTTTTTTTATGCTAACCTAAGCTGAAAGTTTGTTATAGCTTCCTTTAACACATGGATAAAGGCATTATATCTCTTGACAAAGAAGCAGTAGACATATTCTCTAAACTGTTGAACTATTAATTTGTTTTTTAAAGATTATTTTGGGGCATTTTTGCCTTTATTTGACAATGGATCAGTAAAGACAAGCAAGCAGAAAACACGCAACAAAAAGCTAGGCTGCTGTACTCCAGCCATGTGGCATACTGTCATCTGCTCACCTGCTGAGCTACACTGGCTCCTCTGAACTAATAATTTAACAGAATAATGAAATAATACACAAGTCTTATCAGTTTAATCAATGGGTTTCTATGAATATCAGTCAAAGCAATGGTTGATATGCTTATTTTGCCCTTAAAAGAAAAGCTGAAGACATTGACAGAAAGCAATCAAAATAAAATGTTGCCATTTAATTTTTTTCATAGTTGTTTTTCTTTCAGTTGTTTTTAACTAAATGTCAGATTTTCAGTGGATCCGATCTCCTTGCTCTCCTTGCTCTCTGACACCACTTTGCCGTCCACCACAGTCTGAGTGACCGTCACCACTTGGATTTTCTTTAGGTCAACTGCATCTTCAAGGCTGGTAAAATGAAGAAATATAAAAAGGTTAGTCATACGGAGACAGAACAGAAATATATTTTCAACCTTTGAGTGATCTTTTCTTTGACATGATGAAATTGAGCAGTTGGAATTTAAATGATGGTAATAGGATTACATAGACACAGGTCAGTGACATCTGCTTTCCATATCATTGCTGCTCCATGTTTGCATGAGGCTGCTTTAAATCAAATTTGCAAATGCTCCCCCGAGATGAAAAAGGCTTCTGTCTCATTGAGCGTATGTTGCATCCATACTTTCTGCTGCTTCACCTTAATACTCACTTTAAGTCTCCTTCACCATCCAGCAGCCTTCTGTACTCTGCAATCTCAGCCTCCAGCTTCACCTTGATGTTGAGGAGGGCCTCGTACTCATTCGTGTTTTGCTGGATGCTGCTGCGGATCTGTGCCAGTTCCTCCTGCAGACTCAGGATTATCTCATTGTATTTTTCCAGCTCTAAATTGTAACGCCTCTCAATGTCATGAAGGGCAGCCTCCAGGGACGCTTTCTGTGAAGAGATTAAGGAAAAGCACCATTGTAAAAATTTTGTGGCTATCTTGCATTAGGTTAGTCTGGGCAATTGATATGTGTTAAACAGGAACACAAAGCTAGAGTTAGCTTCATGGTTTAGCCTAGAAATAAAAACTTGCATATAAAATTATGTACCAGCACTTCTGACAACCTGTGAAAAAATGCAATTAGTGAATTTTCGATGTGCTGATTGGTGAAATTTATTGTTTTTGAACAGAGCTAGGATCAACTTAATTTTTTTCTTGGCTGTAATGCCTGTCATGCTCTGGAATTGCCAGGTGTGAACCAGGCTCAATCTATGAGAAGACCTAATGATGAGTATTTATACTAAGGGAAGGGTCAAATCTCAACCCAGAACTGGAAACTAATGACGTAACCAAGACTTACCAGACTATGTGCAGACTGGAGCTCAATTTCCAGTGCCTGATGCCGCCTCCTAGTTTCAGTCATTACACCTGCGGCCTCCTTCAGGGCTGTTGAGCTCTCTGTGACTTTGACCTGCACCTCTGTGATCTTAATAGAAGATTATATACATAAAGAATTTACAAATACTGTTCAACTCACAGTCAAGTAAAAAATAAAAAAGATGTTTTTCACCAGCCTAGTTTAGCTGTACCTGGGAGTTATGCCACGCTTCAAGCTCCTGTTGGTTCTGTAGCGCTATCTTCTCATACTTTGCTCTTATTTCCTCCATGATTCTGGCCAGGTCCTGTCCTTTTGGTGCATCAACATCCACATGGACCCCAGCCTGTGCGATTTGAACTCGCAATTCATCAACTTCCTGTTCGGGAGGAAATAGTCAGGGAGTGATTTCCTGAACATTTGGTTAATAGGATTTTCCTGTGCTAAATGGTTAAGGAAAAATTTGTTTTAAAGGTGCACTGTACTGTATTGGGGTTATCAGATAGGTCTTTCTCTTTGAACTGCTCTGCTGAACTTTACAATGATTGCATACTCTCTCGTGGTTCTTCTTCAGGCTGATCAACTCCTCCTTGAGGGACTCGATTTCACTCTCCAGGTGCAAGCGAGTAACATTGGTGTCATCCAGGATCTTCCTCAGTCTTGAAACATCAGCCTCCACTGTCTGCCTCATGGACAACTCATACTCATACCTATGGAGACGGAGTGAATGCTAGATCTGCTCATGCTGGTGAAGAGATTACCTTCATTTTGCACAAAAATCTCGACACTCACTTGGTTCGGAAGTCATCTGAAGCCAGACTTGCGTTGTCAAGACTGATAGCATACTGGGCATTTGCCCTGGTCATGTCAAGAATCTAAAAAACAGTAATGGTATTTTTGGTGACATAACTGTATGAAGAGATCGTTTTGGTGGAAAGCAAACTGTGACTTTCAATTTGATGAGTTGCAAATGGTTGATACTGCTTAGCGATAGGAGCCCACAGGTAATAAATGTTGTGAAATCAGGTATTCAAGCGATATCTAGGACACTATAATAATAAAGTTTATGTGTTAACAGTGACTCGATTGAACAATAATATGTGGCATTTACAAGAAAAGAGTTGTAGTTGTTGTAGTTCTGGGTTTGTTTAACATTCTGAAAAAACTGAAATGCAAGAAAACTACAACTTAAGAATCATTTGTGAGAACTAGTATACCATAGCTACCTAAACCAATCCGGTCTTTAAGTGATGACCTGATGAAACCTGATTCCAGGCCCAAAGTACTCTGCGTTTAATAAGGCTGTTGTGTTTTAACATGTTTTAATGCTTTGTTTCTTGTTATATTTCATCTCAACAAGCCCCTAAAAACAGTCGGTAATCACTGTCGGCCTCTCTCGGTTTTTATTACCGCTATTCATTTTAAAGCTCAGATTTTAAAACCTTACGATCTAACTACAGCCCAGCCCATGCAGTAGTATATTAATAACTAACCTCGTGTTGAGGATGAATTGTCTCAGTTGTTCTCCTGAATGAAGTTTGGTCCATGCCATGCGATTGCATTTGTCCCTAACCACCGGGAACCCTCACGTTAACTTTTATCGAGTGGAAAAAAGTTAGCGTTCATCCTCCAGCTTCACTGTTTATAATATGCTAACATAGCTGTGTCGCTAGCAATCACGTAGCACATCATTATATACCAGCTAGTGCAGGGGTGTCAAATTCAAATACACGGTGGGCCAAAATTCAAAACTGGAACAAACTAACATTAATATTTATTGAAAAAAAAATCTTCCTCCAGATATAAGAATGAATCTTATTTTTACTCTTCTTATGGACTCAAACAAGTTTTGCTAAAAAACTGAATATGGAACAAGCAAAGCTTAATACTAAACAATATATATATTAGCTGTATAATACCAGTAGGCCAGCTCTAATAGTAATTTGGTATGTCTTCGCGGGCCAAATGTAATTAGGCGGGCCAGAGTTTGACACCTATGAGCTAGTCCAACTTCATTAACCTTACAAACATCATTGCTGTTTACTTTTCTGTCTTCATTTATGTTGGAAGTTACGGAGCCCCGCAGGGGACATGGGAGAAAAAAAATTAAGACGGACTTTTGCAAGATCTCGCAAAACAAACTCGGGATCTCGCAAAAGTTTCATACATCTCCGAAAACGTCGGAGCTCTTTTGCAAATATGTGATGTCTTGTAAACCGAGCAGATATCTGACGTTTACACAACTACATTCACGCCTCAAAATATCTTAAAAGTGTAATTTGTGACCCAGAAAGAGTAATATTATAACTAAGTAGCTGCCGCCATTGTTGGAATTCAACTTTTGCGAGATCTCGCAAAACTTTTGCGAGATCCCGAGTTAGTTTTGCGTGATCTCGCAAAACTTTTGCGAGATCTTGCAAAAGTCTGTCTTCATATTTTTTTCTCCCATGTGCCCTGCGGGGCTCCGTAGGAAGTGATAGCAAAACTGTACATTTTAATTTGTTTTGGAAATCTCTCAGTCAGGACGTGGTATATTATATTTAGATGGAAACTAGCGAGCTAACTTCCTGCTAACTTCTAACTCTGTTAAATGTCATAAATTTGGTTTTCATGGATACCTGGATGTTAAACTTAATTGTTACACCTGGTAGAGCAGAACGCTGATCATTTTATTACAGATGAAAGAATTTAGACAGTTTTTAACTCTCAGTGATGCTGCAGTGATTGTGTGAATTATGTACCTGCAGCAGAGTTTGGGCCCAGGCACAGCTAATGACGGCAGACTTAAAGACCGGATACTTAATCAACTAATTTCAGACCATTTATTTTGAGGACATTTCAGATTCTGTGAAAATTTTTATTACTCTAGAGCCCTTAGATGCCTAGACTATCATCTAGATTAAATGTTTCGTTGGCTCACCTGGGCCCTGAGGCCTTCGATGAGAGCGTAGTACTTGCTGTAGTCCCTCCCTTCCAAGGGGCCTCTATTCTCGGTGGCCTCTCTGATCTTGACCTCCAGCACTGCATTGGCCTTCTCCAGATTCCTCACCGTCTCCAGATAGTTCGCCAGGCGGTCATTCAGGCGCTGCATGGCATGCTTCTCGTTTCCAATGCCCATGGCGCCAGAAGTGGATCCAGAGGACAAGGACTGGTAGTCGTATCCTCCGCCAAAACCGCTGCCAACACGCGAACCATAGCTGGCACTGGAAATCTTGGTTCCACGGCCGCCTGCCCCTCCAGTCACACTGTGGGCGTAGGTTTCCATCCGTAGGGATCTGGGACCTCCAAGTGAACTTAAACCATAATTTTGAGAAGACTGGCGTCTAAGCTCCATTGGTAAAGGAAGTGTGCTGATCAATCAGAGTGAGAAATGGCACTGAGGAGAGTGGCAGCAGGGTGGAGTATGAAGGTGGAGTCTGAGGCCTTATATACAACTCTGAAAAGCAATATTTCTTCCTGAAACTCCTCTCCTATCTATATTAAATTGTTACCTTTGACCATCTTGCTTAGACTTTGTCCTCCACCCACTCACTTCACAGGTAAAAAGTGTACTGACATTTTCATTTTGATAGTGTGGAAATAAACTGATAACCTGATATGACTCTCAGTGGACACAGTGAGGCTGGACATGTTCTATTTTATTTTATTTTTTTTTGAGAGGGGGCAACAAATCTGTTTAAAAATGTTCTCTTTACTATAGATGCCCCCTGCAGTACTATAAATAAATAGAAATATATATTTGTTACACACCATTGGATTGCACCTAACACCCACCCCCCAAAAGATACATGTATTACAAACAAGTATAGTGTAGTTACAAATTGAGCATGAAAAACACTGTGGGAGAGGGGAGTATACTGGTAAAGGAACATGAGCCCTTCTGGATGGGTCAGATCACACCTAATCTGAAACTTGAAAGCTTAATTTTTTTTTCTTGAATGGCTGTGACGCTGTTTTACTAACACTATCTTATTTTATTGGCAGAAAAAACACCTGGCCCAAGCACTTGAAACCATGTGGTAGATCTCACTACAGCAGGTGTCACCATGACTACAAAACAAACGCACACGCACAACCTCGCAAGTTGAGGATATCAGTTTCACAAACATGACTGGTACGAATGAATTAGCTTGTGTTGGCTGTGGCATGCTTCATTATGCGCCAAAGAAAAATAATCCAGGAAATGTAGGAAGAACAGGCGGATTTGATAAGGCACAAGCTAAAACACTGCACAGAATTTAAAATACTACCAGTAAGACTATTAATAATAATGTAAGCCTTCCAAATTTGCAAGGCAGACAATATGTTTACTGTGTCAAGAATAAATAATCAATCAAAACTGGTTGGTTTTACTATGCAGGGTTATTTGGTCATAGCGTTGGCTATTAATAGGCTATTAGAGTTTTTAACCCTGCAAAGTGATTGCCATGCCAATATCCATAAGCCTTAATGCTAATTGCTAACTATGCAGTTTAATCTAACAGAGCTGTATATGAGCACATAGGAAGAGATAGAAATAAACTGAGAAGTGAGTTTCCATTTTCACACATGCATGAAAAATGATTTTAAAGGCTTGGTTAAGTTAGCAACTTATTTCACATTTACAGTTAGGTCGTTTAGTGTTTCGGTGACCCGACAATGTTTTTTAAACCTCCACAGTGGATTTTAAATCAAACAACCAAGATAAGATTGAGGGGCAGACTTTCAACTTTAATTCAAAGGATTTAAATATTTCATTAATTGTTTAGGAATTACAGAAATTACTTTTTAAACATAGGATTTCATATGACTTGCTGTGTGTTGGATCGTGAGCGGTTCATTTCTTCTCTGTACTTTTCTCATCCCATCATTGTAGTGCATTTTAATCTTGGTCCATCCTCTTCTTGAGAATCGCAGCATCTCTAACCCTTACTCTCCCCCTAGCACAATTTTTCACAACTTTATGTTGCACATTTTTCTGAAAGTGTTTTTATAATAATCAGAAAATAGAATAGCCTTTTATTGTCATTGTACATGTACAACAAAATTGTGGGTGCGCTACACCAACCGTTCATGGAAAAATCAAAAATCAAAATAAAAAATTAAATTAAATTAAAAATAAAAACAGCAAGACAGTAAGACTGAATAACAGACAAGAGGAAGACAGTTACCCTAATTAGACGTTCTTCCAGCTTTTCCTTTTTACTTCCACTTACTCTTCTGGTCTTGTGTTATCCCTGTCCCAACTTCTTTTGAGACAATTTTTCTGCTGGCGTCAAAATCAAAATAAGTGACCATTTTCCTTAAAATGCCATAGTTTCTTTCTTTCTCTCCTTTTGTTGGGATTTGGTTTGTACTGTCTGAGATGCAGTGGGTCTATAGGCTGCAGTGTGCATTAAAACCTAGCTTAGTTGATGTGGTACTCATAAACAGCATCAATTAAAAGCTGGAAAGTCAAAGAATGGTAAGTGAACTAAATAGTCGTTTCTGGGAGAGACTTGGTGCTTGAATGTTTCCAGAGAAAAGTCAAAAGCAATTGGTACATTAAAAAGACCAGACGCTCATCTGAAGCAGTAGATGCTTAGACCTAGAACAAGGGCTACTACAATGGGTTGGTTTCAGAACGTAAGTACTGGCACCAACTTTCACAGGTGTGGGGATATTCTTACTTTGGTGATTCATAAAAGGCACAAACCGTGACAGAGAGGGAAAGTTGTGGTGCACTCACACACAGTATCTATAATTATATCACAAGAAAAGTCAGACACTAAGTTGTAAAAGTAGGAATTATCTTACATTTGGATTCATAATAGTACTGCAAAAGGCAGCGATATTAATCCAGTGTACAGGTATATGATGAACAACAGGAGCGAAGGTCAGTCTCCATCAGACTCTTACTTAGGTTTGCTAGTTATTTCACTATGCTACCATCAGCTGAATAATTAGCTCAAGTTTGGTTGTTACTGCAGTAATTTATTGCCCGTGAAGTGTTAAACCCTAAATACTCTAAACAGTCCAAGCTGTATAACTTCAAATGGTAAATGTTGTAAAAGTCTGTCAGTACAATTCAGCTGAGGGGTTCAGTGAACGCTTTGGAAGAGCCTGGAGCTCAATTATGCGAACAATGTTGTTATGTTATTCTTATCTCCTATTCCCATCCCCCTTTTTATGTTATTAATATTTTTAAGCTGCTTCAGTGTGTGTTAATGGGAACAGGGGTTTGGGATTCCTGTTTACTTGTCTACTCAGCAGACTAAACAAATCTGTATCTCGAGCGATTTCTGAATGAACAAGACGCCGTGATAGCAAGTATAATTTCAGATGGACTTTATTGAAATGTCTGAACACAACAGCAAAGCAGGCAGACATAACTGGACAGAAAGAAAACAAAAAAGATGATGAAATATAAAAATAATTTCATTTTTTCTGAGAATTTTATGACTTTGAAATAACGTCTTGAATCTTTTTGTTTTTTTGAAAAAGTTCTCCAATTTGAAACTTTTGTAAACATCTGCATGTCGACACACAAACACATAAATAACTCATGATGAAATAAATAAAAAATGATTTTGTTTTCTTTTGATCCAGTTTTTTTTAGCAGCCTGTGGGAGAGCTGTATACCCAGGAAGTCAAACTATTGGTAGAGACGGCTGAAGGGTCTTATTGTTGTTAGTGCTCTATCACTAAGAAGCAAAGAGGTAAAATTTGACCAGTTGTATGCTAGTGTTATAATGCTGTGACAGTGACTGGTGAGAGAATCAGCTGCTTGCTCCTTGTATTCAGAGGTTCTTTGTCTCTGTGCTGGAGGACACCACCTTGCCGTCCACCAGCGTCTGTGTGACGGTCATCACTTTTTTGGTCTTGGTCACTGTTGTTTTCTGCTCTTCCAGAGCATCCTGGAGCCTAAGTAAAAACATTAATACTCAGTTAACTTCCAGGTAGTTTCTACTTTTAGACTTCTAAATGATAGGAAAACTATCCTACGCACTTGAAGTCTCCACCGTCCAGCAGCCGTCGGTATGTTGCGATCTCAGCCTCCAGCTTCATCTTTGTATTGAGCAGGGCCTCGTAATCCTGTGTCTGCAACTGGATTTTGCTTCGCAGCTGTGTGAGCTCTGCCTCCAGGCCCAGGATGATGGTGTTTAAAGACTCTATCTCCATGTTGTAACGGAGCTCCGTGTCCCTTAGCGTGCCCTCCAGAGAGGCTTTCTGTAAGCGACAAGAAGGGGTTACATTTTTACAGTAGACTCAGATTAGCGATGACAGCTCCATAGAGACAAATCACCGGAGTGCAACGCTTGTGTCAACAGAATACACCCGAGAGACTTGAAGTGAGAGTGCTGAGTTGGGCAATGTGGAGAGTTCAGATAAGCGTGTTTAGAGGTAAATGAGGGGCAGACTGCTCACCAGACTCTTCTGTGATTCCAGTTCAATCTCCAGCGTTTGTATCTGTCTGCGCAGTTCGTGCACCTCTGTCTGGGCACCCTTCAGGGCCTCTGTGTTCTGGGTCACCTGTGTCTGCACTTCTGTTATCTGATTGAGGTTAAAAGACAAGTTAGTCAAGAGTTTATTTATTTAAATTTTTTAACTTGATTTGGTTTTGCTAATGGTTTACCTGAGATTCATGCCATGCTTTCAGTTCTTCCTGGTTCTTCTTTGCCATCTTCTCATACTTGGCCCTGATTTCTGCCATGATCTGAGCCAGATCCTGGCCTTTAGGAGCGTCGACATCCACGTGGACTCCAGACTGGGCGATCTGGTTACGAAGCTCGATAACTTCCTAAAGAAAAAAAGAAAGTCAATAGAAAGTCATTCTTATTGTTTACCTTACCTAACTACTTTCAGGTCTATAGAATACTTCTTAATTCTTTTTCATTCTACTGCTTGAACTGAGTCATGACCCAGCGGTGACCCTTAGCCTCTATCCAACCATAATCACACGCTTCGGTCAGGCAAATATACAGGTCTGTGCCTGAGTCCCTTAACACTTAATTTAATATTTCCCTCAGTAAACAAATGGTTATGTTTTGGCTTATGCACTCAAATCATAGTCATTTGAAATCTTTGGAGCTTTCTCTGTTGCCAATTGTGGCTGGGAACCATTTTTACGATGAGGCTTCCCACAGAACTCACATACAGATATTTTAGATTTCTTAAGCAACCTCTGCATTCCCAGCAAAGTTTTCTAAAGACTGTTTTCCACAACATCCCACTCAAGGAGGTGTAGGCTGTAGTCGTGGCTTTCACTGCATGTGGATGGAACTTAAGCACATATGGTTGCAATGAGAAGGATTAATGAGATGAACAGATTTGCAAATAATATGTATATAATTATGTATATTTCTGAGTTCGACTATGTTGAAAGCAGCACAAATATAGCCTATAGACCTGAATTAAATATTTTATATTTGAAATTTTGTTTTTGAAATAAGTTAAAGTAATCAAACTCACGTTTTCATGGTTTTTCTTGAGGTGGATGAGCTCCTCCTTCAGTGCTTCGATCTCACTCTCCAGGTTCATGCGGGTCAAGTTGGTATCATCGATGACTTTCCTCAGACCAACAATGTCGGCCTCCACAGACTGGCGAATGGCCAGCTCGGACTCATATCTAAACAGGACAGGGCAAAGCAGTCAGGATAACGTCAGAGTTTGGCGCAGCTGCTCACATTCACAGAGGCTTAATGAACTTAGTCTACCTGTAAATTTTTGTTAAATATTTTGCTACACTTATTTAGAGAGTTGCCGTACTTTGTCTTGAGTTGCTCATGATTATTTATGTGTTTGTGTGAACTGTGTATGTTTAGAAAATGTCAGTGTACATCATTATTTGGTCAGCGTATAATACTGTTAACTTTATGGTCAGCTCTGTTTGCAACTACACATAATTTATGACACAACTCCAGCAGTTGTGATTCAAAGGTGACAATTTACGACTACATGACTGATGACTGACTCCTCCTTTAGATCTTCACACTAGATTCGTCCTACAACCCATCCTGCACTAAAAGAGGGTGTGCCAGCAGTTGTCTATTTCAGTGTTTTACAATGTCAGCGGTAAAGCAGGCGGGTCTTACTTCACCCGGAAGTCATCAGCTGCCAGCCGAGCGTTGTCAATGTTGAGAACCAGACGAGCATTGTCGATAGTGGCATCAAACACCTAGAATCGGATAACAAAAGAAAAACTTTATTTCAACTGCAAAGTTGAAACATGAGGCAGCTAACAGTAGAGCGAGCAATTACAGAAGAATCAACAAAGAGAGACAATGACTATTGTGTCTGTGAAGGTTCTCAGTCATCCAGGTCATCGTAGTCAAAGGAGCTTGCAAAGAAAAGCGTCTGGACTTCTTTAAGTTACTTGAAGACGTTTCACCTCTCATCCGAGAAGCTTCTTCAGTTCTAAGGTCAAATGGTGGAGAGTCCCAGATATAAACCTAGTGGGAGTATCCCCCCACAGAGGGACAAAAGGACCCCCTGATGATCCTCTAATCGCCTGAGCCAAGGTGTGAAACTGGGTGTGGGTTCCAATCAGCCAGAGTTTCGGGTGTGTTCATTGTGAAACCTGGCCCCACCTTATCATGCGAATTCCTGAGGTCAGATGGCCCAGGATGTGAGTGGGCGTTAAGGCGTCTGGGAAGGGATCTCAAAACTGGATTATAGATGGCAGAGAGTTGGTGTCGTAAACCCCCGCCTCTGTTCAAAGATGGTCGCTCACAGTGGACATAGATGGCTTCTTTCACTCCTCTTTCAAACCATCTGTCCTCTCTGTCCAAAATGTGAACATTGGCATCCTCGAAAGAGTGTCCTTTATCCTTAAGATGCAGATGGACTGCTAAGTCTTGTCCTGTGGAGGTGGCTCTTCTGTGTTGTGCCATGCGCTTGTGAAGTGGCTGTTTGGTCTCTCCAATGTAGAGGTCTGGGCATTCCTCGCTGCACTGTACAGCATACACCACATTGTTAAGTCTGTGTTTTGGCGTTTTGTCTTTCGGGTGAACCAGTTTTTGTCTGAGCGTGTTGCTGGGTCTGAAATACACTGGGATGTCGTGCTTGGAGAAAACTCTCCTGAGTTTTTCTGATACACCGGCTACATAGGGGATGACAATGTTGTTGCGTCTGCCATCCCCTATGTATCAGAAAAACTAACAGCCAGTTAGCCTAGCATAAAGCCTGAAAACAGCTGTACCTCAGAACCTTTTAGCTTTGGTAAGACTTCATGTACAGGGAAAAAAAGATTATTATACCAAGTTAATGACTAAGCTAGGTATTCTTTTTTTATTTTGCGTTTTTCAGTGCTGCTTGGCTAAGTCAACCAGCTGCTGGCTATCGGTATGCTATTAGCAAACAAACATCTTTGCTCAATCAAACTCAAAAAGCGTAATTCAAAACTAGCCTGATGTTATATATAGATAAAAATAATTTTCTACTCATGCTATGTGTGCTTTTTAGTTTTAAGTTTTCATAGAAAACTATAAAAGTTTATTGGGGTTTACTGTTAGAGGATAAGTGTCACTGTCTGTGTGTATAAATGTGAATAGTGGCAGCTGCTTCAAAAACTAAATGGTTAGAATATTTGTTCTAGCTGACAGATATGACAGATAAAGGCTGGGATGGATGGCAAGGGAGGTATGCAGAATGCGCCAATCAGTGGCTGCTGGGCTGTTGGTGCTAAGAAACAGGATCTTGTCGGCAGACAATTTGCATGAGGATGGTGGTGACTATGGCTGTGCCGGTGTGTTTGTGTGTGTGTTTGTTCACTTCACATGCAAGTCTGTGATTCTGAGGGTAGTCGACTTTTCATGTCAGAACTAAATTTATTTTTAGACTCTGTTAAATCTCTGTGAGAATTTTTTGGGGTTTTGTCTGAGGTTATGGGTGATTTCTTTGCATCATTCCAGACGAAATATTAGGCGTGTTCGACCTTTATCTGTTTGGCTAAGCTGAGGTCCTCAGTTGTTAGTAGAGCAAACAAAACCCAATTCCAGACAGCGTTTGATCTTATGTAATGTTTTGAGAAGTAAAGGATTGGGGGAAAAGCCGCTTATTCAAAAAAGAAATTTTCCGACCTTGATGCTAGTATCCTATTACAAAGATTAGACTACAAATATGTTTCCCCACAGTGATAAGATGCAGAGATACGCTATGCTACAGTCGAAAGTCCAGAATGTTCCATGTGGCAAGTCTGACTTAATGCTCTCAAATAGCAGTTTTGAATGTAGAATGTCAGGATTTTGTGCTTCAGGGATCCTGCTGTTTTTTTCTGTGGCACGCAATACCAAGAAATCTCGAATAAATGATTAACATGTTTTTGCTGCATGAGTAGTACCTTTACTTTGAAATCTTGAAACTGTGTGGAAATTACAGCTGAACTGACTTCATAGCATTTGTCATTTAAGCATGAGTTAACATCCAGTCACTTATAAAACGCTGATAGATCCTTCTGTGTCTAATAAGTTTCCCTTTTATCTCTCACTTTCTGTTGGATGAACGCAGAGTGAAATTGTTATAGTCACACTCTCAATTTAAGAAGACTAAACAAGGAGGGAAAGGGTAGTTAAGGATGGGAAGTATGGGGTTTATAAGTAGTCGCAGGATTCTCTCTCTGGTTTCCTGTGTCTGTGACCCCTGATGATCCAGCATTCCTCCTCCATACTGTTTCCGGTCCAACCCTCAGCCCCCAGCTCAAAGCAGCAGTGGCGCTATGCCAAGCACTAGCAGGAATCCACTCTGTTAGGATTCTACAAACTATACGAGACCCTGAGAACTAATGGGGATATATTTAGTCAAAAATACATAACCAATCAGGTACACTCACAACATCTTAAAATGTTTATCACAACACATCTCATTCTACTTTTCATGTTCATCTTCTTTCATCTTTTGTTCTTTTTTTATTAACACATAAACGGTCACATTCCCCTGTCTACCCTCGTCATCCCTCCCAACCCCATTTCCCTCCTCACCTTCTTCCGCAGGTCGTCCAGGATGGCCTGGTACTTGCTGTAGTCTCTGAAGTCGGGTCCGCTCTTCTCCAGGGCCTCCTTGATCTTAATCTCCAGCTTGAGGTTGGCCTGCTCCAGGTTCCTCACCGTCTCCAGGTAACTGGCCAGGCGGTCATTCAGGTTCTGCATGGCAAACTTCTCATTGCCCATGATGTCGGCGCTGTTCCCGCTCACCTGGATGCTGCTGGAGAAGCCTCCTGCTCCAGAGCCAGCTGCCATGCTGGATCCCAGCCCACTGCGGTAGCTGGAGGAGACGCTGATTTTGGTCCCACCGGCCCCACCATGAATGCTGCTGGATTTGTAGACCGGAGCAGAGGTTCGAGTGATGGACATAGCAGGAGCCCTGCTACTAGAGGAGGAGCGCACAGAGTATGTACTATGTCTGGAGGTTTGCATTGTCGCTATAGTGTGAGACTCAGTGAGAGAGACTGTCAGTAAGAGAGACAGAGGCACAGCCTGGGCAGGCAGAAATTGGAGCTCACAGACACAAGGCAGGAGGAGAGGGAAAGTTTTAAACTATATAAACCTTGTGGGCCCTCAGGTCCGCCCCTCTGACCACTCCTCCTAGCCTGTGTCACCTCCCTTTTTTTCCACTGGCCTCAGCTATACTTACTGCTCAGAACCTGCCTTTGTCCTTGAAGGCTCCCTAAGTTAGTAAATCTTGACTCTGTGGTATTCAGTAACTTGATATTTGGTAGAATTATAAAACCTTTTTTTCCCTATATGAGACTAGAGTGGCCTTAATTTTGGACTTTACTGACACAACAGTAAAGTCTAAGATTAGTTCTGCTTGTTAATTTTACTAACAAAACCTTTAAAGAGAATAAAACCCACACTGACAGTTAAGGAATGCCTAAAATAATATTAGGCCTTTGCACTCAATGTTTATTAACAATGGTTCCAACAGTCATAGGATCAACAGTACTGAGTTACATAAACAGCTATACCTCCTTTTGGCTCCACGTTAGACTCATCATAATCTCCACCCTATAGGAGTGACACACCCAAAAGTGACCCACAGATTCAGTGAGTGATCACATGCTCAAATGATGTCATCACTGCTCTAGTCATCGCAGCTGATGAGATCAGGTCATTTCACACCTACATGAGGAAGACACGACAGCTAATGCACTTCTGCATTAGCTGTCGTTTAAAAATGTAATCTTTTGTGTTTGTCATCACTCTTACTGATTTACCATAAACAAAACTCTCAATAAACATCTGCAACCATAGTATTTTATAAAAGCATTATTTGGGATCCACCTAATTATTGTTAAAGGTATTTTTATACCATTCCAGGTGTCTGTTGGTTTGATGTGAAAGTACATTTTCAAATCTAACATACCACAAACACAACCCATGATCTTTGGTGTTTAAACCTGAATAAAAAACATCAGTTAAATGAGAAAAAGGTTTTCAAGGTGTTAGCTCCAGATGTTATGTGTACTCCAGCATGTTATATGTCCTGCTTAGCCGGATGTGTGCCTGATTGCCCCCCTCCCATAAAGGATATGGTCAAACAAAGGAACAATTCCGCAGTCTGGTTAGTAGATATGTAAGAACAATGACTTTTCTACACCAGTAAACATACTTCAGGGGCCCCCTGCAGCCTTTTAACACAAGAACATTCCAGACACATTCCTCTACTTGGTGGTCTTAAATCAAGGAATAACATCTTTTCTTTTCTTTGTTTTCTTCACAGTTTTACATAAACTGTACAGATATGCATTTTATAATATGCGTCACTGTCAGATTTCTGTTTTGCAGAACAATTAATCAGTTTCATACGTAAAGTTATCTTCCTACGCACAGTCGTCTGTATCATCATCAACTTGTTCCCAGATAGAGATCCTGCTTAAGGTTTTGTTGTTCAGTATTATTGTTGCTCCACATTTTTCTGTTTTTTTTTTTTTTTTTTTTTTTTTTTTAGGAAGGAATAATGCAGCAGGATATTAAAGGATAAAGGGCTCCTGACAAAATCAGAAATACTCTTGCTCTGCTGATGAGCCGGTAAACAAATGGATTCCTCGTAAGCATTGCAATAAAGTGGCTTCATAAGAAGCTCCTTCACAAACATGTATTTAAGCTTACCTGTAAGTCTCTGAGATATTTTGAGGGCAGTCAGTAGAAACTGAAGAACAGATACAAATCAAGCAAGAGAAAAGAGAGTAGACAAAAACATGTTTCTGATCTACAAATAGATTTAAGAAATTCTATTTCTTCTGAAATTAGTAATTAGTAAATATACAAAACCAGCTAGGATCATTTTATGGATGACTGTTTTTTGTTTTGTTTTTTCCCACGGTTTTGTTTGTCTTGTAGTGGTGGAGAATGATTGTGCTTTGTCTGAATCTAATGGCTGCCACACCCAGCAGAGAAAACAAAGATTAAGGTTTGAGGATAATAGCTGACCATAGTATGTGTACATTATTTGTAAGGTGAATAACAGGGGTTACCTTAAGCCTGACACAACAACAACAACAACAACAATGTGGGTTTTACATTTTATTTTGAACACATAACGCAAGTACAGCACAGGACAAAATTAGCTAAACTTGAGAACGGAAACAGAATATGAACATTTTAGAATTTCACCAGTTGGTGAAAATTTGCCTCAGCTGCAGCTCTTTCCGGTATAAAAATGTGACCTTGTAGCCTTTTTGTAAATCCTATCTTAAACGAGTAGTTCAGTGTAAGTATGAAGCTGGTGCCAGGTTAGCATAGCACTGACACTGGAAGTAGTGGAAAAAACTAGCTCCACTGAACATGAAATAATATGGAAATTAACACTTTAGAATATCACCACTTAACATATTTCTTATTTGCTTAAAATGTATATAAACAAATGTGAAAACACCTTTTTTGGAGGTCTTGTAGAGATCAACAGAGGACCATTATTACATTTATCAGCTGCTGATATTTGTGCTCACTAAATATTTGAATATCCAAAAACATGCTTTTTTTGCTTTTTATATAACAATGACCATTTAAAAATAAATTGGGCTTTAACTAGGTCAGTAAATTTCTAAGCGTGAAATAAAAAGAATCATGCTAGCTTGTTAACACTCTCTCTGTCTTTCAAGCTAGTTGCTAAGCTAAAAAGTCATCATTCCAGCATCTTAACATCCTGACATGACAGTGGTACCTAACACCTTAGCTAACCTCAGAAAATTAAAAGAACAGTTTAAATATTGAAAATGTGCGATCTCCCTGTTGTTTCACAAATCTTGATGATCCATAAACATCTTTAATTTAGATGTAGCGCTAGCAGATCAGGAGCCACTCTTCATCACTTTTTTTTCTAAGGGAGCATATAAAATAATTACAGTAAGCTTAATCAATTGAAATGCACTTGTCACTTTAAGAGTAGACCGTTTCATGCAAGAAATGTATAAACAGAAATTGAGTAGTAAAAGCTGCCATGAAGATATCTAAGGCCAGATTTGGTAATGAATTAGCAAACCGCTAATGGCTTCAAAAAGCTGCTGCAGGATTGTAGTGTTAGTTTTGTGAAAACAGTGGGTCAATGTAGAAAAATGAAAGGAGGCTAAAAAAGAATCAGTATGGTTTTATATAAATGTGAATTAATTTAATTTCAAACTTTTACACAATATAAACCTGAAATCTTTGTGAACTAACTCCATCACATGGACACACTCCACGACTTGAACAAATGGCACCACACCTCTACTTCAGGTGTTTTTCTTTTTTTCTTGCAGGATCTAAATGTTACTCTTTGCTCACAATAAAGCATTGATTTCACGTAAAATAAACATTGTCATGGTGTTAGGAAAACCACCCGTATTATGATAAGGGGAAGGCACAGATAATACTAGTCTGATTTCTGGGTCTGATATCTATTGCACAACAAATCAAAATCACATTATGACATCATTGGTTTACCTGACTGATGATTGTGAAATATGAACGGGAAAGTGCCCATCCAACTGTTTGATGTTGAACCCTTATCCTTGGTCACAATGTTTGGCTGATGCCAGTTAGGGCGAAACCTCAGAGGTCCTGGCCCAGTGCCAAGAATCTTTGCCCATTACTGCCCTGATAGTCATCACGCAAGTTCCCCTCCTACTTGCACGCTAACCTGACAAACTTCAAAGGGCACATCAGAGTTCATGTAAATATATCTGTACATATCTAGGATTTAAAAAATAAGTGAAACTTTTTCAAAATTGCATAGACTGGGCATAAACTAGTGCAATCACCTCCTCTCCATTTTTGTGCATACACTTTGATCATTTTCATAGCTGTGTTTACAACTATGTTTTCCATTCAATATTAACTATTATGTACAGCAAGAAATCATTATAAGGATTTAAAGTCAAAGCAAATTATTGTTCAGACTTGTTTGTTTCCATCCTAAAATGCTCAGGAAAGAGTGACACTTTTTTAGAAAAGTTAACTGGAAATGGGTTGAGCAATGCTCAGCCTCTGTTTACGCTACTTCAACACCCTTATCAGCCTTGTGTAATAATGCAGTTGACTGTGATGGAGTCTGGGAATTCATAAGCTAGTCATACCTGCCTTATGATCAATGTTCTGCAATGGCTCTGCTCTCACTCTTGTTAAATACTGTATGTAGATGGGAAAAGTGTCACATGTGCATGCTCATATATGGCATTTAATCTGGCAGTGTGAAAGTGACCTGAAAGGTCATCGCTTTTCTGTTTAGACGGCACTCTCTTTGGTCACAAGGGTTGTGTTTGTTGTTAAATGCCTGAGTTTGACTCATGATCATCTGATGTTGAGTTGAAACTTCACTGGGGTAAAAATTAGCTTGGCTGGCTTGAGCAGATCAGAGGGACTGTAGGGATTTTGTTCTGCTGGACCATAATTTCCCTGTTCTGGCCTCAGGGTCCAGAACACCCACAGAAAGTGCTAAATCAGAGCAGGCCTGACAGAAGCAAAAGAAGACTGCCGAGAGGTCTAATGTACTGGCTGGGCCAAGGACTTGTCAAACATCTGACCTTGGCTGCACTTTATCACTCAGCACCTTATTCATTAGGAGGACAAACCATCACTGAGGAATTTCTGTGGAACTCCCATTAAAACTACTGACACAAGGACCTTCATTCATGATGTCTCACAGATTAACTCTTACTGCAACAACGAGCAAGGGAGAGCCCATGTTGTGACCACTTCAGAAAACTAATTAGGGGGAAAAAAAGCCCAACAATTACAGAATTTTATAACCAGAAAGTGAGATACAAGCATTTCTTTTAGTAGTGTTTCTGGGTAAATATAGCAATAATTAACCTAGAGTGGTTTTTGTTCAGTGGCAGAGAGGTCATGCAAGCAACACAAAGCTCCCAGGTTTGAAAACAAGGACTCCCTTGCTGTTAGATAACATTGTTAACCCCTAACCCACACCATTAAAAGCTTCTTATGACCCTCATGGTGTACTTCTACTCAGCAGTCATTCCCGAATATGCAAATAACATGAATGAGCAGAGAATCACAGAGAATACCTAAAAACAGCCTGCGGCAAGATGCCACACAGAAGCATAACAGTACAGTCACACTAGGGAAAACGTGACCACAGTGGTTTCAGTCTTCAGTGACTTTGGCGCGTCAATAAGAAGGGATAAGGATTCAGCCTGGCATCAGTCTGTGATAAGTTTGCTATTGAATGGAGTCAAACTGGCAAGTACATGTAATCTGTTTGTGATAACATGGTGACTAACTGTGGTGATACACACAAATTAACATTAGACAGAAATTGACATTTACTGCTTACATTCAGTGTTCAGCCAAAACGTCATAGATGTGAAACTGAACTTCCTTCATAAACAGTGAAAGTTGCTGCAGGATGGTGATTTAGCTGCAAAATTACATAGATACCTGCTTGGGGTGGCTGGAGCTCAGGATATAGAGAAGGTCACCTACTGATCAGAAAATTGGTGGTTCAATCCCGTCACTCTAGTCTGCACGCCAAATGTCCTTGGGCAAGATACTAACCCCTAGTTGCTCTCTGATGCATCGATTGGCGTATAAATGTTAGATAGAAAGCACTTACATAGGAAAAGCATTGAAAAAACCTTCACCAATCTGTCTGAGAGTGGTTGCAGTCAGTCTGAGTCAGACCACAGTGGTTTGGAGACAGGTTTACTGCCGTAGAATCACTTTGTGACCAAAAGTTGTTACTATAACTATTTCATTGCAAAAAAAAATGGATGCAATCACCAGGAAACCACAGATTTTCTTTGTCGCACAGAAGTTGCTGTGATATTTTTACTCTAGTGTGAGTGAGCCGTTAAGAAGCTCATAAAGACTCACATGGTAAGCACTTGTGTGTAGACAATTTACAGGTGTGTGCAACATGCCTACCAGGTGCAGAGGTTGACTCAGACACCACTAAAGCACTAATCGCACAAGATTAGATGTCGGGAAATGTCTTTGCCATTGTTCCCATGTCGTGAAAATGACAAGAGCAGACACAATGGAAGAGGGTGTTTTTGAGGACTTGCTCATGATTAAAGGAATGACTTTGCTTGATTCCAAGAAGCTCTAGATGTAATTGTTAGAGTCTGTATGGAGGCGGGGAAGTCTGCAGATGGCCAAGATAAGACAGAAGAATTTTGTACGTGTTTAATATGAAATAAACTGAAGAGAGAATATGTTAGAGGAAGATGCAAACAAAAAGAGGGGGATTGAGTGTTTTTGTGAAGTAGAATGTGAGTCAAGTCTGACAGCTGGAAAGCTAATTTAACACATGGGTGTCACAGGTTAAATAAGGGTGTTGTCTTTACTGAAAGGCTCCAGGTTTACCAGAGAGAAGGAGTGAACAGATCCACAGACAAAAAGGGAGGTCAGGGGTCAATGGTCTGGTTTAGATCAGGACAGAGATTTGGTATGTGGTTGTCAGAGCGGAGAACTGGAAATAACAAAGGATAAACTGGGCAAAAAAAGAAAAAAACAGGATTCGAGCAGTTCTTTATCACTCTCCCTTCCTTCCTATATGTCCTTATTGCTTTTGTTGAACTGATGAAGGTAAAGTTTAGTCTCTCTGGTTATCTGACCCGGTGAAGTCTGTGTGGATGCAACCCTGCCGTGACAGTGCGGGTGTATTAAATAAGATAGGTATTCATTCAGTGCTTTGCCGTGTTTTCAGATATTTTACCTTAAAGGGCACACCCCGTCTAGAACTTTGTTGTATTGGCTAAATTGAACTTTAGATAAAGCCTCTGTGACTTTGTTATCCAGTTTGAGGTTAGTTGCCTGCCAGGTTTGGTACAGGCTTGATTCAGAATTGGAGCCAAAACTATCCAAAAGGAGAGACAGACATGTAATAGCAGTATTGGTCATTACCACGGGTTGCATGGGAGTTTCAATGACATCAAGGCATGCATACTTTCTTTTTATGTTGATCCTTTAAACATAAATTTATATCTTTATTTTCCTATGAAGTGTCAAGCAGTCATGAATTTGAGTCTTGATGCACACAGTTCTTTCCTACTTATTTGTTTGTATATATGTATAAAAAAAAAACACCCAGCACGCCCCTGCGGGTGGTTTATCCTTCAAGCTCGGGTCCTCTTCCAGAGGCCTGGGAGCTTGAGGGTCCTGCGCAGTATCTTAGCTGTTCCCAGGACTGCGCTCTTCTGGACAGAGATCTCCGATGTTGTTCCCGGGATCTGCTGGAGCCACTCGCCTAGCCTCACTGAGCACTCGGTCAGTTGGGGCCATCTTCCCAATGTATTCTTGGATGTTCGTTGTCTCATCCTGGACTGTGGTGCTGACACTCACCAGTCCCCGGCCCCCTTCCTTCCGCTTAGCGTACAGCCTCAGGGTGCTGGACTTGGGGTGAAACCAAGGTATGCAGAGGAGCATGAGTCCCACTTTCTGCTTCAACATTTGAATGGAAGGGTCAGAGTTTGGTGTATACAACAGGAACTCATTGATCCATTCTGCCTTATATCAGCAGTTCAGGCTGCTGCTGGTAATGAAATGATGTGGGCACACTTTGGGCTCCTCAGTACTAACTGACCATCATGTAAATGCTACAGCCTATCTAATATTGTTGGTGACCATGTCTGTCCTTTTATGACTATAGTGTACCCATCTGCAGATGGCTGTTTCCAGTAGAATTACGTGCCATGTTGCAAAGCTCAAATAAACTATAAACTTATACTCATTTACTGAAAATGATAGTTAGCTCATTGTATTCAACTCCACAGTTGGTGTGTGCTGGGGAAAGAGAGTCACATCATGTAAACCAACAAATCTGCAGCAACTATGTGATACTATCATGTTAATATTGACCAAAATCTCTGAGGAACGTTCCCAACACCTTGTCCAATTCAATACTATTCAGGTGTACCTAATAAAATGGTTGTGAGTGTATATTATAATCTTAATTGAGTCCTTATCCAATCTGTTATACTTGATATACCTGCTTGCATGGTTATGGATGTTCACGCTGGATGAACCTCAGACATTTGTGAAGTTTGTGTGTCAGGAAAGACTTTTTCTGTTACACTGCATGTACAGTTTTGCAACCAGATGAAGTTATAAAGCTAAAAAGGTTACTTGGTGACTTAGTGTAGAACTCCAGATTTAACTGTAAATAATCTTTTTTCAGTGCTTTTCATTGCTAAGGGGTTTGTGGTGGAAGCATTCATCTGATCAGGTCTAACTCCCCTGATGCAAAGCTGTACTACCCCATCATTTTCTCTTGGTCCCCAGCTTGTTTGGTTTTGCCATGCTTGGTTTGTTTATGTTGGTTTTTGCTTTCGCTCTGTAAAATAAACTTATTTTTGGTTGCAATTCATATGCGGTCTCCTCTCTATCCATCCCTGGGCTGTGCTGTGACAGCAGAACTATAATTAAATTAAGAACTAAAAATTCCGACTCTTATGACTCAAATGACAAACAAGGATACTTTTTCAGGAAGTGTGTTATGAAATTATATAACTCAAGAACATATCACAAACAAATGAAGGGGAAGTATTATGTAAAATAGATTTTATGGCTCAAAGCAACAAAAATTACAATCATAGATAAATGTCTGAGGGGTTCATACATAACTACATTTGGTCCGACTATTCAAAGTCAAATTGCCAGCTACAGTTAAACTAGGTGTAGATAAAGGCAATGACGACATGAGATCAACACAGCTCTCTTATATGTACATTAAACATAAAGAGATTTAGCTTAGTATTGCATTGAACTGCAATAATTGAGTTTAACCTTGGTTTTGTCTGCTAGCAGCTTTTTCAGTGTCCGAAAGATAACAGTCCTACTGGGCTCTATTTCTCATTTTTTGTCTTGTTTGCTGTCTTGCTTATCGCTATACCTCAACTTTCGTATTATTTTATATAAGGTAGCAGCCTTTTCAGGCTTTCAGTCTTCATGATAAAATAAGGTAGCAAGGTTAAGCTAACCTTCCTCTAGCCAAAAACTAGAAAAATAACACATAATAAACTCCTCAACAACTTTTATTCTCTTTTCCATCAGCTAATGCCTTTTTCAGTCTTCCATTCCCTGGGATAGAGTAAGCTGGTGAGGTTAAGCTAACCTTGCTTTGTCTAAAAGCTAATGAGCTAATAGCTCTTCTAGTTCTCCACAGTTACTTTGTTTGGCGTCTTTGCACACATCTTAGCAAGAATAGTTATAGTCCAATTCACTGAACAGAAACTCAAAAGTAAAACAAAATGAGCAAACAACACAAATGAATCCAAAGTTATGTTGCTTTGACTCAATTCAGACGTCTTGAATTCAATGAATGTTGGAGCTGAATGTTTTAAAATGTATTAAATGAAAGTATTAAAAAAGAAACTGTTTTACTCAAGTTGCTTAAGCCACTCCCGCTTATATGGGACGACTAACAGTTTAAGACTGTGTTTATTGGGAAAGTCTGTTGAAACAATTGGAACTTGTGACTTGTGCATTTCTGTGTCTATATTAAGTTTAGCCTCAGGGGAAGAGAGATTGTGTGTAAGTTTATCTCTTGAGTCACTCACTGACATTATCAGATTCACAGGGATACTCCTTCACTCACTCATTTCTCTGAACATATCAATGATTTAATCAATTGCTAAGAGAAGGAATGCTTTCCTGCGCAGTCACTCGCAAAATCAGTAGATCCTCTCAATTAAAGATTCACTCTTTTGAATAAATTGTTAACAGAGTCGACTTTATGTCATTCCATCAGAGAGTGAATCTGAATTTTAGGGGGTTAATTGCATAAGCCTCCCTTAACAAAATGGAACCTATACTTGGATTACATGAGCAAATCCTACAAATACAGTCTGCTTAATTTGTCGGAGTAGACCATATATTGGGGTGAGTGATTTAGACGTAAAGGAAGGTAGTGTGCTGAGCGACTGATAAGATACTGTAAAGGAATGTCTGAGATACTGCATAGATGAGGGGAAAGGTTAATTTACCACATGTGCTTGCATAGGAGGAAAAGCTTTGAATAGGAAAATAATATTTTCATTGTTTGGTTTCCAACTTTTACATAACAAGGATTTGAAAGATTGGTGCAGGAAAGGCTCATGGAGGGTTACAGCTATACAGCTGAGCATTGTTTAAGTATTAAGGGTGTGATCATTTAGTTATCTGGCACACACACACACACACACAGATTGATACAGTGTATACCATTTAGCTGACTTTTCTTTCACTCTTTCATTTTCCATCTTAGACACACTGTGGCATTCCCAGCCGCTGTGTCTCCTTTTCCCGATCGGACTCCACATTCCTGCTCAGTAATTGCTCCCAGAATGCCTCCGTCTCAGCGCTCCCAGGGAAAGAAAGTTTCAAACTGGATCCTTACTGTGTTACCATGGTGAAGGGAAACAAATTTGGAGAGTTCACTTTGAGAAAGTGCACAGCTCAGGCTGTTATTTTACATCCCCCATTGGGTACTCATCATGGGCCCATATATTAGTCTCCTGGCAAATGCCTGGTAGAGATGAAACACCACATTTCACAAACGCATGCAAGAACACACTGCAGTAGCCAAAGTCCAATTCTTCAGAGCTTTTGCCCCCTGCTCCCCTCTGTGTCTGAGCTGCTGGGCTGCATGTTTTCAGACACAATGGGTTCATTTGAGTGGACGGACACAGGGTGGAAAAAGTTCTCTAAAGAGCTCTCAGTCTCAGTCAAGGATAACAAGAATGAAAAGAAGGGGGAGAGAAAGAATGACCACTGTCTGGTTTCAAAGAATGTTCAAACTGGCCCAGTTTGACTCAGAGATGAATCAGGCATTGACTGAGATGTGTGTGAGGGGCAAGTGTTCCTATTCACAGCTCAGGCTTCTTAATGTGGAGCCAATTACGGACATAGGTTGCGTCCATGCCGGACAACAATGGGTTACCCATCACATAAAAGTACAGTACTGTGCGAAAGCCTTGAACCATCTTCATGTCTTTAGATTTTACTTCCAAGCAGCCAGACCTTGTTTTTGAGTGGGATAGAGCAATACTTCAGGCTCCCTTTCAAAGTTGTTCTTTGAACTCTGGCTGCTTGTCCTTGTACCTGAACGTTTTCAGAGGAAAGTTTTTTGTTTGTTAAGCCAATTAGTGCTGGCATATGGTAAAGGGACAGGTTCTTGACTCAAGCATAGCTTGGCACTCAAAGTGGTTTACACAACTTGCCTCATTCACCCAAAGCACTTTTTTATATGCTTTTTAGCAAACATTCATATGCATTCTTACTCCAGTGGATGCATCAGAGAGCAACCTGGGGTTAATAGCATATATGGTATACCTACTGGAGCAGAGAGGTATCAAACCAGCAACCTTCTGATTAGAAGGTGACCTGCTATACCTCCTGAGCTACAGCTACCTGATGAAAATCAACCATTCAAGAGTAAAAAGGCACCTCACTCAAGGGAGGAAGCAGCATTGTGGCTGCATACCTTGCTGGTAACTGTAACTTATCTTTAGGCACTTTGTTACTTGCAGCCTATTGCAAAGAGAAATCATTTGCTCCCATGGAGTGATGAATCTAAATATGAATAATTTAATTAATTAATTCTTAATATATATGGAAATCAGTAGAGAGGTAGAAGTGTGGGTGTCTACAGCCATCTCTAGGCTCTGTCATGGCTTGGGGCTGCATTCAACCAGTAGTTTTGGGAATACTGCCAAAATTGATGGACTTATGAACACATCAAAATGCCACATGGAAAGTGTCTCATTGGCAGCAGGTTCATTTTTCAGCATGATAATAATCCAAACACACTGCCACAGCAATGTCTCAAGTTTGGTACCAGCATAGACTACTGGGGTCTTCCCATTGTACAGCTCTTTTAATGTATTATTTGTTTCACTATGTTTCTGTTATACATGTTTCTTTGAGACTGGGCTTAACATCCTTGCAGTTTCCAATCTATTGCATGGTCCAAAACACAAACTTAACCTCTGATAGGTGACTCACTCGAGAGATCCTAAGTGGTGAATTGTGAGTCAGTTCAATTCCCCAACCAATCATATACTTAAAAATAACCCCTGTGACCACAGGATCTATCCAAAGTTTATAAACTTAGCCATGGCCACCAGACTGTAAGCTAGTAATCACACTGATGATGGTGTTTTAACCCTATGAGGTCTAGATAGGAGGTGTAACTGTTAAACCCTCAAACCCAGTGCTATCAGAGTATGTGAATCTTGGCTGTTGGAAATTGTTTTCTCAAGTCCCCATAATCAGGTTGGAAAAAAACAAATATTGACATTTTCATTTGTCTAAAAAAAATGTTATACATGCTTTCTTACTGAAAGTCTAGCAATGAGCTGAATTATTGCAACTTATTATCATCTGACAGCAAAATACTCAGTGTTAGAGCAGAAACTGCCAATTTCTCGGAAACCGTTTCTTTCTATCCAGTCACATGCTTTCAACGGTCAGAAGTCCGTGGAGATTAAATCGTTTCCCTTGATTCCATTGGTCCTGAAATCCTTCATATATCTGTCCCATCTTTTAACGTTTTTTTTGTGGGTTGAATCTATTTCAGGCACAGTGACTCATTCCTCCCGTATAATTACCTCTTGGCTCATAGACCATACAGTAAAGCAGGGAAGGAAGCTGCCTTTGGGAAATCCCACTAAAGAGGGGGTATTCCCGTACCAAGGAAACCCTCTAGATCCCCTCCTCTCCAAACCACCATCACAATGACCATAATGCGCGTCTGGGAACTATTACATCTTCCTGCTTTCCACTCCTTTTTTGCTAGTTTTTCCATCCATTATTTTTCTGTGCCACCTCACCGTGTCCATACGTGATTTTAATTCATCCCAGATGAGAAAAATGGGAAAATGTCTTTTCCACGCTCTTCCTCTCGCTGTGGTCTTTGTCAGTTCTGCAATTTACAAGCAAACATTTGCTCACACCACACTCGCACACATAGAGGGACAGTGAGAGGTAAAGTGGGAGCAGTGGAATGAAAGAAAGCTGGAGTGAAAGGCAGGGAGAGTCGATAAATATCGCATATGTTCACGAGCCGCAGTGCACCAGTATGAAAATGAAAAACGGCAATCTCCGGCCTCCTCAGTGCCTCTCGGACCGTCTTAGAGGAATTTGTCTGTCTGGCAGCCACATGTTGGCAGGTCAGAAAGTCAGACCATTTGCTGACCTCTCTCTGGTAGAGCCATGGAAACACTTTGTGGTGCAATAGAATTTGACAGCGCCACTGAATGCAGACTTTTTCAGTGTGACTTGGTAGGAACGCGACGCATTCATTACAGTGAATTAAAATCTCGTCATTTTTTTCAGTGCAGGAAGACAAACTACGATGATGCCACAGCTATTCTTTTTAATGGTCTAACTTCCAGTCAGTAGGTTGGTGATTTAAATGGCTGGCATTTAGGAGATGAGGGGTGGCATTTCATATGAACTACAAACAGTAATACAGGGCTTTTCTTAATCCGTTGTCAGGAACAGCATAACAGTGGTTGTGCTGCACAGCATTAGAGATTTAAGGCATTCAAGGGTCTTTCAGAAAAAGTGGGGTGGGGAAGTTGGAGTTTGTATCCGGTGCAGAAATTTGAAACTAGTTTGCTGAGCTTGATAGCATTCCAACTGGGCTGTCGCATTTGTTCATGGTAAATACACACCTGCTAGCTCTATTTCATGGGTCCAGATGTGGTATAAAACCGACAGCAGCTGCTTATCCTAAAGAAACACTGTGCTTTAACCATGGATGCTCATAAGAATACTGGAAAACATAGCAGGGGCGAAGCAGCACTGGCATTGTTGGTCACATTGTTGGTCACTCCTGCTGTTAGAATATTACTCTCCCTCTCTTGAAGCAGTGTTGTGTATTCACTCAGCCCCAGTGAAAGGTGCAGCTAGGCCGCACAGCTGTTCCAACTTTCAGTCACAGTATGAGGTAGTGTGGGATTCCAGCTGTGCCTCTTAGTAGACACAGAACTCCCAGAAGTGCTGCTTTCCCCCACAGACAATCAAATGTCAGATTATGTGTCAAATTATGTAATCAAATTTAAAATGCTTATTGGGAGCCCTCAATTGCTTATATAATGCACACAACTATATATATGGATATGGTTGCGTGCGTATTCATGTGTGCACAGTTGTCATCCATAAACATTTTTTCTATGTGTGGATCCTTTTGTGCTTTTTAGTCGCCCATGTGTCTTCTTCCACATGTATCTTGTAGGTGTGGAGTTTGCTTTCTGTGTTGACATTTGACCAGGGAGTGGTGGATGATGACCTAAACGAGTCCAAACACGCAGAAGTCAGCAGAGCTGGAGCCTCCCTCCTTCATTTCCGTCCTGAAACTGTCTCAGTTCCCTAAACTTTAAACTCTTCCGTTTTTTTAGGAAGTCTTTCTTTTGGTTGTTCTGTTTTGTTTCTTTTCTTTTACTAACGCCATCCTCTTCCTGTTGTCCTCCTTTATCAGCTATTTGTAATTCTGGCATCATCTTAGTGTTTACTCCCTTTTGCCTTTCACTTGTATACCATACAGTAAATGCTTCCTTTCCTCCCCATGGCCTATCTTCCATCCACCCCCGTGTGTTACTCCCTCGGTTCCTCCCTCATTACTCCGTCTTCATTTCAGTGCAATATTGTGAGCCGTCTAATAATTTCTTGGCTCTGGTGTGTTTCCTTTTTCTCTCCCTCTGCTTCTTTATCCCTTCCCCTCTGACCTTACAGCCTGGGAGCTGAGCTCGGATCCTGTTCTCCACGCCTGTCTCTCTGACAGGAATGTGCTGTTTGTACATAAACACAACAAAAGGACTGATAAGAACGTGTCTCCACAAGGACAAGGCTTTATGACTTCTAACACAACACTGCTGGGGCATCTGGGAGACGGGAATACTCATTAAATTCTCAGTTTGGTTCAGGGGAATTTCTGAAGAAAAATCTCAAAGAAAAAGGTTTTAGTACATAAAAAGCAGAAACAGACAGTGAGTAAATTAAAGCTTTGTTTCCACTGAATGCTAATCACATTGCAATATCTGGGATGCTTATCAAATGATTACTTGGGGGGGGGGGGAGCCAGATTTACTTTTTTCAACATAATTTTCCAAACTTTAACTAGCACATTATGTGATTTTATATATATTGTATCATCAAGGTAACGTGAGTCAAGACACCATATTTAAGACTTTCTTTTGCTGTGTTTGGATAGAAACCTGGCAGCTATCACAAATGTATTGCTTGTTGAAAAAAGAATAACATGATGACATAAATGATGACATAGTTACAGTAAATCACCCAACAGCCCCAAACTCCTTAAAAAAATGACTTCTAATATCAGGTCACTGCAGTTTTTTGTGATGACTGGTGTTTTGCATGTGGTTAGTGGTTTAAAGACTCCCAGTTTGACTCCAAATACCAGTAATGTGATTATGAGTGATTGTTCAAGTGTGACATTATGTGAAAGTTATTTGGTTTTTAATTTTCCTTATGCACACTTTGAAGATTAGACAAACAGCCCTTACCCGTCAATGATTGACCAGAGCGACTGAGCAGTTACTGCTTAGTCATAGCCAAATGGGACGGGTGGGGACGTGCCGGTCTCCATGGAAACAGGACGTAGCAGGTGATTCATTGACAAAAATGGACAAACTGTCAGCTTCTGTACAAAATAGGAAATGTTGCTCACTGCTGCAAACATACCGCCTATTCTCTTGTAGATAGACTTAACATCCCCAGGATCTCGTTCCCCCAGTGCTCAAATCACCCCATTACTGCATTACATAACTGTCTGAATGCATGCAAATACACACAGCTAGGCCACACAATAGCTGCTCTTTCTTTTACCGCTATGCTGAATCTAACAGGGCATTATAATATAGGCTACATGGTGGATGAATGTCTGCTTTTGATGTGCAGACATGCCGGTTTATTGAACTTTTCACTGTCTTTTTGTTTTTCAAAGCACCAGATGGGGCAGAAGGGGGCAGTGTGGTGCAGGTGTTTGCTGCACAGGTAGATGCTGCAGGTTAAGAATCAGGTGAGGGACATGACTGTCTACCCTACTTTGATCTTTCCTCGCCTTTGCTTCCCTCTCCTCAGTGTGGCTTTTCTGCCCTTTACTGTCTAAAGTTTGCCTTCACTCCTTGTTTGTATGGGGGTTTTCTCTCTCTCTCTCTCTCTCTGTGTGTGTGTGTGTGTGTGAGCGTGTGTGTGTGTGTGAGCGTGTGTGTGTGTGTGTGTGTGTGTGTGTGAGCGTGTGTGTGTAAGAGAGAGACAGAGAGAGAGACATCCAGTGGAGAACAGAAACTACATCTGTGGGAAATTGAAAGTGTGTAAGTGTGTAAGTGTGTGGCTGTCAGGAATTGGCATTCTTATCAGCACCAGGGGAGCAAGCAACATTAAAGGCGTTGTGACTGGTGTCCAAAACAATGCCTTATAGAGAAAATAAACTCTGGAATACCACATGCCGACTTTTAAAAAAGCCCAACTGCTATCGCAATGCAGCATACTGAGTACGTAGGAAATAACAGGTCTGGCGTACCCCTCCCTGTTCCATTATAGCTGACTCTGCTACCTTTACCCCACTTTGCTTGAAGGTTTTGGGAACTCTTTTACAACTCTTTGCCAAGCACTTCTTCTTCTTCTTCTTTCTGCTTTTTCTTTAGTTCTTTTCTCTTCACTGTGTCCAGTTAGAGTAAACACTTCATCTTTTGCAGTCAGCAGCAATTTCTCCCAGTCTGATCTCTGTGTATTTTCCCTGAGGCAATACTCTGCTGCTTAACCCGTTTACCTGGTTCACATTTTTCTTTGAAACTAAAAGTGAGCTGAACTCCCTGTGCCTAGAAAGGGAAGTAGACTCAGTAGATCTATGAGGTGTATTGCGGCACACCTTGGACAAAAATCAGGAGTGTGATAAATTGTTAGAAGGAGATTGGTCGAAGGAGATGGAGGTAATATTGTAATTTAATGGGTTTATCAGCCCCATAGAGCCCACATCTCTGACGTAAGATTTTTTTCTTGCAATTGTTGAATCACAAATCCACACACTGTATTTAAAATATGGACATATATCAAATGAGCTTAAACGTGACTCTGCATGTTTACGTTTTTCTTTTTCCAGCTGAAAGTTACCATAGTTGAACGAGAAGGTGGATTTCTAATTTGTCAGCTAATGGTAGGAAGCTTGGTTAGCAAGCTACATCTATGAAATGTACAACTGCAACACACAGGTTAAGTGACGGGTTAGAGTTTCACTCACTAAAACTGAAGCACAAACTTACTGGATGGCCTCTTCCTGACAATAGGTGACATCATATTTCAGATAGTTCTTTGAAACTTCTCTGAAATGCACCACCCCTTCAAATGTGGTGGTCTCTGTGGCACAATCAGTTAGCGTGTTCGGATGTTAAACGAAAGGTTGGTGGCTCGAGCCCACCCAGGGACGGTCTGTCTTGCAGCTAGATGGTGGGACTACACACCTTTGGAGCGGGAGTTGCAAGTTTGATTCCCACCTGGTATCCAGTAAGTGTTGGCCAAAACCCTGCAATGCCGCGGTTATGTCTGCAGTTCGGACACAAGCATTTCACTACATGTTCAATATATGGTGTATGTGACAAATAAAATTTGTATTTTACATGGTAGAGATCTTTGATTCAATGACTCAGAATAGCAGAGGGGCGCATACTCCCACTATTTTCAACCAATGACTTCAGACTGTCATATAAGGGTACTAAATACTAGCGTAACAATTGTGATCAAACCTTACAGTCAGTAAGTGTCACTACCCTGTCGGAATTCATGCAGATGCTCCCAGACTTCCACACTCATCTGTTCCTGAAGCAGGTCTGTAACCAGCCATCGTTGCTGTAAAGCTGTACAAAGAAAAGAAAAGACAAAAACAACAAACAAACCCACAAGCATTAAATTACACAGGGTACCTGCAGTTTATATAATACTGGTTGAAGAATGTTCCTGCAGGCAAAGATCCTCCTGAAAAAAAAATCAGCGATGCAAGTTAAATGCCTATCCATCACTCAATACCCTCAGGGAGGCATTGGAGAGTCACAGAATCATTTTACAGCAGGGCAGCAAACCTGAACTTCCAGCTAGAGTCATGAAAACTACATTACATTTCGATTCAAATTTAAATTTATCAGCTCATACTAACATGCTCATTCTCCTTTGAGGTGCTATTACCAAGCTTGGATCACTTTCAGGGTCCTGTTCTCTCACTTTTTAGGACTCATGATTTCAGCTTGCTCCAAATGCACACATTATGTTTTGTGTCTAGGTTCATCGTTAGTGATTAGTCTCATCCAAATAATAAGACATCTGAGGGAGAAAAAAAACAGAAAAATACATTTGAATTGTGGGAAACGCCACCAAGCACACATTAAGTGAAAGAAGTTTTGTGGCCACACCCACACAACAGTCGCTCCTTCCCTGCCTATTAGTCTGTGACTTTATTGTCGGCAGAAAAAAAGACCCAGTGGATGAGATCCAAGTGCAAGTTAAAATGGGACTTCTAGGGTAAGAATGAATACACCGATTAAATAAAAACTGCAGTTGATACTAGAGGTGGTCCAGAGGTGCACAACTAGTTCACTAAGTGAACAAGTGAAGAAGTGAAACTTCGGTAAAGTTTCTGCTTCTAATAACAAGATCAAGAAATGATTTTTCCATCACACTTACTGTTGTGAAAGGTTGTAAGATCCCCCAACCTTTACTATTTACAACCAATGTGGGGATCTAGTATAAAGAACACACAAAGGAGCTTGACTTTGCATCTATTTTCATGAGCCAACTGGCTAATGCTAAAGCTTGTTTGTGTGTGTGTGTGTGCACGTGTCCCAAAATAAGAGATGACTCACTACTTATGCAATAGAATAAAAAGTAGGAATAGTATCCATGGTATGAATATGGCTTTTTATGGCCGGTGAACAAAAGAATGATCACCTGCAGCACTAAATATGGATTCACCAGCTTTTGGTATACTGATGCTTTTGACTTTGCTACATTAAAAACCAGCAAGTATTAAAATGCAATAGAAACTGTCCAATATGGCTCTATTTATTTGAATATTTTTCAACTTTCTGTCATTTTCTTACCTTGACTACTGAGCATGTATCTTGACATTTGTTAACCATCCTGCTTTTATATGAATTAATACAAACCTCGCTATAAAAGTCTCACAACTGGAATCCGAAAAAGATCCGATTTTGAGCTATTTTACAGTCACGGTGTTGATGGTTGCCAAACACCGTTGCAACAGTCATGTTTAGTTTATGTATATGTCACCTTAACAAACGCTAATATTTTTTCAGATAAGGCTGAAATGCAAAGTTGTGAAATGCGCTTTTGTGTTATCATGGCAGAGTCTGAGGGTGTGAACACAGGCCAGGTGTATACCCATATCAATAATTTACACTGTTAGTGGAAGGATCACAATGGGTATTGAAGCATCAGCAGTTGTCATGTGACTGTGTACACAGCGCCTCACAAACCCTCTGACACACAGAAGTGCGCGCACACACACACACTGTTTATCTTTTCATCGCTGCATAGTCCTTATTATTTTTGTAGATGGGATGATTACTTGTGTCAGTAACTTGAAATCCAACGAATGCAAGCGAGACTGTGCAAATCAGCTGCTGATTTCAAGGCCTGGATGGAGACTCATGAAAGTTACATAATTCTATTACACAACTAATCCAGCCTCTTGTGTGGCCCCTCAAACTCTTAGCTGCATGCACTGATGCTGACTCTAAACAAAATTCCACTCCCCTTCCTTCACGTCACTCAACTTGGTATCAGGAAATCTACGTGATCAATGGAGACATCTTGTATACAATGAATGCACAGATGATAGAAGTTGCACAAGCTGAGCGTTTGTATATACAAGACTTCCTCGCACTCAGTAGAGGATTGTTTATTTCTTCAGAGTATCCATCAGAGGGCCATAGCTGAAGTTGCGCAAAATGATATACGATTAATTTACTTAAAATAAAATAGTCTTGATTGGATTATATAGGCACTTTCAGCCACAGGAACATGCCACTATTCATTTTCATTCATGACACTTGAGGCAGGTAGTTAGCACATCTCCCTGGGGCAGACTGCAGAAGCAGGCTAGGGCCCAATCTGGCCAAACACATGGCCAAGTGGTATGCTTGCCAGGACACAACGACCAGGACAAAAAGGATAACGGACCTTCGTTAAGATTTCCAACCCCCTAGCCAGTTAGTAAAGTGACATAGTTTTACTTCTAAAACCAAACAAACAGGGATTTCATCTGTCTGACACAAACATAAATATTCAGCATTCATCATTTGTCTTTGTTTCCTGTCTAGTGTTTGAGTTTTGTGTCCCTGAGTTTCCGTGTTTTTGTCTCCTTCTGTTTTGTCTGCGTGTCCGTTTCCCTGACTTCCCTGTTTTCGCCTTACATTTATTTTGGTACTGACTTTATTCATTTACCTCAGCTGTTTGTATGTCCTCTGGTTTTCCTGTTTTGTGCATGTCTGCCTCACCAAGTTCACCTGTGTATATGGTCTAATTTCGCTCTTTTTCAGTTGTCATTTATTTCCCCTTCTGTTCTTTTTGTTCATGCTTAGATATCCCTTTTGCATCATTGTTTGTTTCAACGTTACACTGTGTGTATTTCCCGTCTATATGCTGTCTTTTGTGCTGGTTGGTTCTGGTTGTCTTGACATGTATGAGAGCAGTGAGACATCACTCACTTCACTTCTCCACTAACTTTATTCTGACTGCACTGATGATAATAAAAATGTGGGAGCTTAGCTGGTAACTCTGAGGAGCCTTAAATCATGATATTTTTTACTTGTAAAATAATAAGAGCATTAACTGCATTTAAAGTTTTGTAACAAAAACATTTAATAATGGACCAGAGTGTTGGCGGTGTCTTTTTCCTGGCTGTAAATCTTCGAAGACTCTTTTGTTATTTGAAATTTCTGCCTCAACACTGATCCCGTTAACAAAGGTACCCAGTGCTACATCACCCCTGAAGATTGAATCAAATGTGCTGTGATGGACAACATGATCGCTCCCCAGACATGAACCCACAGTAAATTTAGTTTGAAATCAACAGTGTGACACAAGAGGGAGTTTTGGTCTGTGATATTTTGTTATTTATTTAATTATTATTGGCAATAACTACTGTAAAAATCTAATGGAAATTGTAGAAACCACATTTTTTGCCAACACAAGTCTTCAAGAGAGCAAAGGGAAAATCATTTCTCTGACTCTCAATTAATATACACATGCACAAACACAGGAGCTGTCCTTGTTAGCACAGACTTTTAGGTCTTTAAGGCTAATTTAAATGTTAATGCTTAACTTAACATAACATAACAGTGTCATGAACATGGAGTCGCTTAAACTAATTTCTGTTCAGGCCACGCCCCTAACCCTAGGACCCACAAAATGAAGTCTTACATCAGGACTGTCCTGACAGGGTTTCTAGAAAAGGTCCCAAAAACATGCGCAGCCACATATTTTCTGTTGCTGGTAATTCAGTGTTGACACAGTTCATGCAGAATAGCAACAAACCTAAATGTGTGGGTGTGTCTAATTTCAGCCAGTGTGACCGGATGTGGCAGGTTATACACGCAGACCTCGACTAACTGGGCGGATAAGAGGACAACGTTGCTTTCTTGTATTAGTCTGGTCAAGCACTGTTGTGTGTGTGCATGTGGCCTTAAGCATGCATGTGGCCATGCATGCTTGAGTGTGGGATTTGCACATGTGAAGTTAAAAGAATGGGACTGACTTCAAAGACAGTTTGCTTGTTGTAACAAACTGACATCCCCTAACACTATGTGCTCTCTAGCACATCGTACAGACCACTCCCTGACAGCCACTCTCATTCTGGGTCAGGCCACTCATGATTCACTCCACATGTCTGAGTAAAAGAGTAACTAAGTAACTGAACCAGGTGTGGTAGCTCATATTTATGCAATAATTGACAAAACATAATATGAAAACAAAAACAATAATAATCAGGACAATAGAATCAATTACATGAGTAACAGACTGTCGTTGGTGCTTTTGTTTGATTATTAAAGGCAGAATCCGCTAATAAAACCTGACAAATCCTAATTTGTCAGTGACATAAACTTGTTTAATCACCTAAAATCTCACTTTATGTTGTGCAATTATGACATGAATGCACTCCACCAACACAGGCCTTCAAGGGCAAATACATCCTAGAGATCCCAAAAAACAGTTTTCAAAGGTACCTGTGCTTTTCTGTCTGAAGCTTTGACCCTGCAGGCAGAAAGTTAATTTGGCAAGTCCCTTCAGGATAAAGTACCTCCTTTTCAGCAAGCTTCTCAGAGCAGGATTATGGGTTGCAGACAGAAGGCAAGTGAGGAATTGGACACCTCACATTCTTCCCCGAAACCCATAAATCAGGCTCTTCCTCCACACTGACGGTCTTGTTTGGCTCAGACTCGCTTTTTTTCTATCACACTTTTACTTTATTCCACTCCCAGTGCTTATCCCATAATCCCATGCTTGTATTATCCACCTCACTGTTTGCATGAGAGACAGTTTGTGACGTGCTTAGTGCTCGCTCTCTCTGCCTACCACACTTCCTATTCTGCTGCTCTCTTTTAACTACTTTCTGCTTGTGGCACTCTGTGGCAGCCCCTTTACTACAAACGAAAAAAAAAAATCCAGCATTTTGACACAGCCCCCCACCCCCGCCACCCATGCCACTCCTACTTTGCAGAGTGGTAGACGTGACGATTGAAACCACTCTCATATCTGTGGTAAATATGGACGGAGATATGGAGGAGTGCTTACTTTAAGCCAAAGATTAAACCAACTAGGATAGCTTTTTTTTTTTATTCTTACCAATGTAAAAGGAAGTGTGAATTAAATAAAATGTGATTAAATGTCTGCACATTCATTAGGACTGCAACAGATGGGCATTCCTGATGTTACATCCCCAACCCAGTTATTCTGTTTTTCACATGAAGTCTTTCAGAGGTAGGGTGTATAACCCTAAATGTCCAATTACACCTTTAATTCTATTTGTTCCCAAGCTAACAACAACATGCTATTTTAAAATGACTATACTTCACTTTTAAAATGACTATACTTTGCTTGACCTTGGTGGAAGGCAGTTGTTTCTTCTAGTACTTGTTATCTAAGAAAGCTTTTCTTTCCACCTTCCATGCCCATCACTCACCAGCATCTTGTTGCCATACCAATCTCTCCTGTCGTTCTGCAAATCGCCTTCCTTTCCTTATCTGCACTCCTTCACCCTTCAGCAGTAACTCCCTTCCATTCCTGGCAACATTTACACCCATTTCTTGTCTTCCTTTGCTCCATTTGCCCATTTTGCTGCATTCCGATCCTCTGCCATCATACCTGCCTTTCACACGGGCAAGTTCCCCTCTCTGCAGTAAACCAAATTTTGAACAAAGACTCTTTGGTGCCTCTTTGGGCTCCTTGTATGCTGTTCCCAGCTACTGCACAGAGAGGTAGAGTGTAAACAGTGAATTGCCAGTAAACTTGGTTTATTTGCATATTTGGGAGAATTTTGGAGCACGCTCAGTCAGCTTACTGTGTCCATTCTAACGTTTAGATTTAGTTTGGGGGCTCACTTTAATTGGTGCATAAGCCCACTGCCAAAGTGTGCAAACATTGGTGCAGAGGGCAGGCTCAGAACATTATCCGTTCCACATATAATAGCCCTTTATGAGTCATTCGTGGTCAGGACAGGAAGCACAGATGCAGATTTGAGGCTTAGATTTGGAGATGTTCACTTGATTTTTTTTCCCTGCCACTTCTTTTTTCTCTTCCTCACCAAAAAGTAGCCATGAGGGAGTGAGTCACGTAAGCTTTATTTCCCTTCCGTGAGTGCCTGCTGTTTAACTGCGCCATTGTGTTTCTCTTTTATTGTTCTCCGCTCATCGTGCCAACGTACAATTTGGCTTACTTTGGAAGGTGTTAAAAGTGTAATTGCATAACCACATTTCAAGTTATGTTTTTGGAGATGAATGCTGCACGTTTTTTAATGCCTGGGAAAGTGCGGGCAGTGTTTTCCAAATACTGACTGAATTCCGATGTTTGAATGATAAAGCCGGGATCATGGAGGGTAAAGAAATCATTCAGCTCTTTGCGGCAAACACTTCGAAGGCCTAACGCTTACGGTTTGAGACAGCTACTGCTGCACACACAGATTGCCGGTGTTCATCTTCTTACTATACCTATGACAAAGTGACACACCTTAGCATGAGGACAGTAGCTGTCGGATTACCATTCTCCCCTCTGTTTATGTCGCCGATCGCCTTTATTATACCAGGCGGTATATATTATGTATCACAAAGTGAATTAAAATCACCTATTAAATGTCCGATTTTCCAGCTGTCACTTGGAAAGTCTTTAGCTTTCCATACAGTCATGTTAAATTCCTCACACTGCATCAAGCAAACACAATCGTCCTCAGAGTTATGCAATAGTTATGTTTTGGACTGAATTATTTGCTGCTGACTTTGAAGCACATACCTGAAATAAAGCCTCACTCTCTGTTTCCCCTGAATGCCCCTCTGCAGCTTTGTGCTTTTATGGTGAACAGACTCCGAGCTCTCCTTGACCTTTTTGTCATGTTTTTTCTCTTTTAGCTGTTATCTGCTCTGTCAGGGAGGAGCGCCTGTCAGAAAGAATGCCTCAGCAACCTGATACTCAATCTTTGTAGTTTTAGAAGACTGCACATCCACATTGTCACAATCGAGCATCTTGCCTTTTTCCCCCATGGATCATCACAGGCCCACTCTACATTCCTTTGCAGTCTTAACCACAGGAAAAATTCACAGAGTCAGCACTTGCGTCTTTTTTAAGGCACTTTTAGCTTTAGATGTTTTCTATTTGCTGTTTGAAGTTTTTAGCTTTTTAATCCAGGATCAGTCTTACTCTTTTAAGCATACTTAATCATAATGAGCCTTTACTTTTATATTCCTGCTCAAGGTCACCGCTGGTCTTTATATAAATCTTAATATCTGTTTTATTTTTCTTCTTGTTAGCTACACCAACCCTTCCATTTACATTATAAATCTATGCATTTTAGATTATGTATTTTGCAAAATACAATTACAAAAACATATAAACTAAATTTGTAAACTAATGTATGTGTAAGATAGTCTCATCTGTACAGATCATAATAGCACTGACTTAAATATGTTTTATTAATGAACTGTTTATAGAGACACATAAAGAACACTATCATAACAGTATAAAGTCAACCAAACAGCTGACAGTACCTTTTTTTTTGCAAACTCTTGATTTAGTTACAGTGTTACAGTGTATTACATAGTAAGTCATAATCCAAACATTATGTGTCCAGTGTTTGTGGCTTTGTGACTGTAGTAAAGTTGTGTATTGTATGTAGGTAACTTTTAGGAATTTACAAAGGAAGGTAAAAGAAAACAGAAACATTTCAGGCTAGTCTTTCCTCTTAGATTAGTTTAATGACAGCTAAACAAATAAAAGGTGATTTAATTAAGCCTAAAAAGTAGGCTACATTATCCCCAGGTAAATTAAGAGTCTTGCTTCCATGGCAATTATCATTCATGAACACAAGCCATTGTCTCAAACTTGCAAAAAAGAAGCCTGATTAAACAATATTGTTAAACTAGCGTTTGATAACAATATCAAACGCTAGTTTAACAATATTCTGCTCAAGGTATTGTTAAACTAGCGTTTGATAACAATATTGTGCTACAAATAATGAGAAGTGTGAGGATGTCCTTTGTTTCACTTTTCTGAGGAAAAACTCATGACCAGCCGTTACAGACTGCAGGTCTCTGTAAAGCTCTTCAGGCCTTTTTTAGTTTGAAAAAAGTATTCAGTTACTTTTAATTTGTTTCAATTTGGGGCAAATATTTTGTACTTTAGACAGCTTTGTGTAGTGGATAAATGTAGCCTATCTGTCTCGTGTCTGTTAGACTGATCTAATCACGATCCAGCTTCTCATACTGGCAGACAACCTAGTGCCTGCTTTAAAGCTTCTACACTATGCAAATGTTGGAAAGGCATGCAACATGCATGATTAGAGAAATGAGCATTTTTTTTGACAGACGATGTGTTGATTAGGAAATAAATGTCCTAATTTTGGTTAAAATCAGGCCATTTCAATGGAGGTGACGCTGCCTGCAAAGTACAAAAGATAAGACACGGTCAAATTGTTTTGTAACTCCTTTCTCACCCATGCCATCTACATTAGGTGGCCTTGATTTGGTCTTTAAACCTAAATTACCCACATTACACCAGCGTGAAGAGGGCTTCAATCAACAGCCAAACATTAGAGTAGGCTCAGGTTAAACAGTGCAATCATGCTAAGGATATCATACACATTGTTGTGTGTTTAAACACAGGCACAGACACACCCAGCTGCCTAGTTTAAGGCCAAAGCAAACAAGGACTGAAGCTGCACACACACACACACACACACACACACACACACACATATATATATATGTGTGTGTGTGTGTGTGTGTGTGTGTGTGTGTGTGTGTGTGCAGCTTTTTTTTTTTAGAAAAAAAAACTAAATAAACAAAATGGTTTATTCAATGACAGAAGAAGGGATAGAAAATAAGACAAGTAAGACAAGAAAAGGCACGCCTGAAAACCCCTGACTCTGACATGCTATGTATATTTTCATGTTTCCCACTCATACACCCATTTGCCTGTGACAGACCCACCCAGTTAATCCAACCTCACATAAAAGTAAGTGAAAAAAAATCCACTGAAACTGAGCTCAGCAACCTAGTGAAGGCTGCCTGGAGAGTAATGTTACACAAAAATGTTACACAAAAAAAACCCGGCTGTTACCGGTACATCCTTGTCTCACACAACTTGTTCTGACGCTAATCCCTTTCTTTGTACTAAACAGGCTGTTATAATTAAACTGCATTCTTGCTTGTTGCGTATTAATGAAGGCTCAAGGAATGGATTTATGTGATGCAGATAATGCTTGCTGAAATTCACTTTACTACTTAACATTAAAACTAAATTTTGGATGGTTTTTTGTTTTGCATTGGGGACAGGCAACACAGAGCTACTGTAGGTGATGACATGGACTTGCTGGAGTGACTCATAGTCACACTGTTGTAAATATTAGACTTAAGAAAGCGATAAATCAATGAAGCCAGCAGGATAAAACATAAGACAAAGGACATGGATAATGGTTTAACCATTCCTCTGTGGTTTTTTGTTTGAAAGTGAATATACTGGTATTTATCACGCGATGGGTTGCGAGAAGGAAGTGAAAGAGGTGGAGCTAAAGTAGGTGAAGAGGAAGACGTTTCACTCCTTGTGTGTTGCTACGGTCTCCCTAGAAACACACTGTAGCGGCTCGCTTCCTTTTTTAACTGCGTTTTGACAGCTGCAGATAGTGACCGATATCTATGTAACTGTGACACGTCATAAACTAGCAAATGTTTCAGATGCGCTCTGTATGAGTGACGGTGTTCCTTTAAGGGCATTTCTGAGGAGGATGGTAGTATGGTTTGTGTAACTGTTTGTGCAACATGGCAACTTTAAATCAGGAAATGATATTGAGGTCAGGTTGCTTTCTGCATGAAATTACTGAGTATAGTGCAACATCAAACAAGATGAGTCATTTGCACACTTTTAGACTGCTGTAGAAAAGAAGTAGTTACAAGAATCCGAAAGAGGGCTGGTTTCTCCGAGCCCCCTCGGTACTGGACTAAAAACTTACCAACACACAGTAACATCTGGCTTTTGCCGTCAGTGATAAAGTGTACAGTCAATATTAATTCCTCAAATAACTCCGCTGGAGATCACGGGTATTCATTAAATCCAGCTCCAACTGGCACTGATGGAAACATGATACCCGGCTGGCTTGGAAGCACATTATTTTTGTTCATTAGTGTTGCATCGAACTACTCCAACTTGTACTTACTTTTCTCATATGTGAACACGCATTCCTGTTCTTCCATCCATAGGTTTCACCAAACCTCTATAACATTTTGTCATTGTGCTGTGACATGAGGATGAGCTACAGTTGGAGTTTTATCAGCCTGATAAATACCACTTGTTGGGGTAAGTGTCATTTATCGCTACCAGGCTCTAATACCCTTTGCTGAGAATTCCCACAGGAGCCCAAAACAGTCTCTTTTCCAGGCTTGACGCCAATGTTTTTCCTGTTACTTTCCTTTTCCACGCTCATTTTCAGCACCGCTGAGCCTTTTTGGATGTAAAGCTCTGGCCTTTCAGACACACTGTAAGCATTGTTCTGGGGCTCCATAGAGATGGTCATATTTCAGTTTATGATGCAAGGGAGAGTTGCACTTTCAGTACCAAAGCAAAACATGTACAGGATTTGCAGCAAAGTACAAAAAGCAACCCCCCCCCCCCCAAAAAAACAAAAACAAAAACAACAACAACAACAAACAAAAAACAAAAAAACAAACAAAAGACAAACGGTAGTTATCAGAGTTACTGCCACAAAGCTGTTGAGTTTCAAATGTTTGAGGTCTCTGTGGCTAAGGTAAAGTAGCATTATCACACCTCCTACATCAACATGAAGCTGTTGCTGTCGTCAAACCAAACTGACCTTTGGCTTGGCCGTGTCTTCTGTTGCTAAACCATTCATTCCATCCAAGTAAGTAATCAATTTATCAGCGAGTGCGCCCTACGAAGTAGTCAAAGCAGTTATAGTTGGTCATCATAGGCCTTGGTTATTTAATTGGACACATAAAGGTTGTGTGGTGAGCCGAGTGAAACCAGCATGTATAGTTCCCTGTCCGAAGTATCAAAACCTCATTAACAGTCTTACTGATATTTGTAGCCATGCCAACAACTAAGAGTCTTAAACAAGAGAGTGCTGTGTGGTCTGTCTATAAAAGGTAAAAACTGCAGTTCGTGGTTGTTTGCACTGAATTTTCTCTCTAAGGTGTTAAAGTATAATGCATTGCTGAAAGTATGATGAATTTATAATGCACAACACCATGAAGCATGTTCCTCATTGCACTCCTGAACTGATGCGGCACCTTTGGTTTTTTTAAGAATGTGAGGTATTCCAGGGCAGCCTGCTTTAGTATCTGTGTTATAGCCGGAGAGCCAAAGACACAGACAGACACTGACACAGAAGTAGTCTGTGTGAATGAATGAATTAAATCAGGTGTATCAGGTGTTTATATACGCTGTGTACAACGTTTGATCCTGCCTCATAATACAATTTTTTATTCGATATTTTATTGTGCTGTTATAAAGCCGGAGGCTCCAGCTTGCATTACCCAGACACTAAAAAAAATCCTTTATCACACAGTCATGCAGTCAGCTTATTGAGTCATAGCCTTGGAAGTTTAGATAATTCTGTCGGTGAAAACTCGGACGGCATGTTATTCTATAACATCCTGAAACGGAAGCAGAGTTGTTGTTGTGTCAGCTGGTAAATATGTAAACCAAAGGTTGTAAATGGAGTGTAATTTCAGAGAGACATATCAAAATAAAAGTAAGTGAAATGAAAAAGAGATTCAGCTGCTGTCTGTTTTCTTTTGTTTTTCTTCCCACACTTCTCCTCTGATATTTGCCAATATAAAAATGAATTAAAATGGACCATTTAAAGCTTTATAGATGACTTGATTATATATAACAGTTGTTCAAAGGCATTTTGACAACTATATATAACCCTGCAGGTTTTAGTGAATTTCCTGAATTACCTCCCCCTCCTTCACAAACACCACAGCTTGTTGGTCTCTTCTCTTAATTTACACTAGACCCTGATCATAGCCAGTAAATAAATTCAATATAATATAAAAAGTCCCTGTGCTTATACATTATTTATCTTTATATATTATATACAAAACATTAAATTTGATAAGTGAAGGCTTAAATGCCTTGACACATTGGTGCGACTGTGTGACAATTTCAAACTTAGCTTAAAATATAGATAAATAAAAAACGGATTAACAAAAAGGTCCTATGAAAAGGTAATAATACCAAGTTGCATAACACTTAGCTATCCTTCCTTTATACTGTTTCCATCATATAGACAGACCACGTGCCCACACTCTTACCCTCAGAGAATGAGGTTTACAGCTTTGACTGAAGCCTGCTCGCTACTCTTGACTGTTACAAAAGACAGATCATTCATTGGCTTTAATCACTGAAAATCTTCATGTCTGACTTACAAATCTGTCCATTCCATGTGAGTAACTGAAACCACACAAGTAAAAACAAGGGAGACTATTGTAAGCAGCACTATGATTGGAAACAGATTTATCACAAGCAGTTTTGGCTACTTACACTTAGTTTGAAAAAAAAAAAAAAAAAAACCCCGAGGGATTCTTAATTGGCTCCTTGCAAAAAAAAAAAAGAATGAAAGAAAGAAAAGAAAAGAAAAGAAAAAAGCATCCATAGACTTCCGTTTCCATTTTGCAGCCCTGTCAAAGTTTATTTATTTTTGCATTGTTCCACAGTCTGTGGGGACTGTTTGGGTTTATCTCTCAGTTTCGATTTTTCTAAAAAAAAAAAGAAGAAGCAGGGAACAGTCAGGCTTAAGGAATGACCCTCGGTACATTAGCATGAGGTCTACGTGAATGAGTCCAGTCACTTGACAGGAACACGGGAGACTGCAACTGTCTGTGACACATGCTGCAGTTTCCGCAAATACCCAAGTTCCATACAGTGTGCAATTACACATTGTATGCTTCTGTGTATCTCCATACCCATGGCAACCACACTATTTCCATGGCAGTCACATATACATCTGACAAAGTCATCACTACGCTGTGGTAAACCCCGTTGCCATAGCGATTGTGGGTGTGGCGTTGGGTGGGGGTAAGGGTGGTGGGTGGGGCAATACAGAGATCACACGAGGACACACATCAGAGGAACATGTGGTCTGTGTGTGTGCAAGCGTGTGTGTGTGTGGATAGAAACAGCAGACAGATGCATATGCGACTGATATAAATAAGAGGAAAAGGTTTCTACACACACGCTGCAAATAAAATTAAGCCTTTGTTTTATAAATCAGGAAATTCTGCTGTTCAAAAAGGGAGGAAGAAGAGCGAAAGAGACAGAAACTCAAATAAGCCATCCAGTTTTCTGTGGGCACTAGTAAACTGGGCACAAGGCCACTGAGTTGAGTAGGACCAGGTTTTTCCATGGAACATGTTGGGTTTCTTACTTCTCTCCTCCCCTTCTCCTCCTCAGTTTTTCTGTCCAAGCTTTATTTAATTTGTTCAAACGGCTGTGAGAGAGTTATAAAAATAACACAGGAGTATGTTCTGCTGTGCAGTGAGGCACATCAGTAGTGTCTCAATAGATGTTTAAGCCTAAAAACTCAAGGGCTAGTATAAAGTTACTGAATTACCAACATGTATTTTCTTTGCCAGTAGGAATGTTCATATTTCATATCTGTAATAGAGCACTACACTTTCCCTGTAATCACAGTTGTGACTAATGGGGTTTTAACCAAGGCATGCAAACAACTGCAAACAGGAAAAAATGATGACTAAAAAAACCTACAGATGAACAAAATGATAAGAAAGAGATGCAAAAAGAAACTCAAGAGAGCTACAAAATGACACAAAATAACTACAAAGACAATGATTGACGACAAAAAGAAGCAGCTAACTTCAAAGAGGCTTAAAGCAGCTACAAAGACACAAAAACTGACTACGTGCACAAAATGACAATAATGATATACAACCAATGTCAAAGAAACTCAGAATTCTTTTTTTAAAACTAGTTATGTTATTACACTGTAATACTGCATGATGCCAAATATGGCCCAAAAACATATCACTTAATCTGTTTCTTAAACCTGTTTTGTTTGTTTGCTTATTGGATAGTAAAAAAGAAGGCAATCTATCGTATCTCCGTTTGTATGCTATTTTTGTGTTAGTACTGTTTATACACTATTTTGACTATCCACCATATCCAAATCTGGACAGACCTGCTGGTGCACTGGACAGGGTGTGTGTGTGTGTGTGTGTGTGTGTGTGTGTGTGTGTGTGTGTGTGTGTGTGTGTGTGTGTGTGTGTGTGTGTGTGTGTGGTGGAGGGCTTAGTTTTAATTCTGGTTAAATTTTCACTGTGCATCTAATTGAAGAAGAATTTAAGAGTCAGCCTGTTTTCAGCTTTCAACAGGTGTTAGTGATTACCTGCCTGAGCGTTACCCTGGTAACTACCGAGTTGTCATGCAGGAATCACAAGCAGAACTCGGAATCCAAACTCGTGTTTGAGAAGGAATGACTGGCACGCTTGAAATAATAGGTCAAAGCCTGGTATGGAGGATGATTCTGGGGCTGTAGAAGGATTTACTGTGAGGGAGCAGAGCAGTGCTTCTACTGCACCTGTATACACTGAAAGCTACAGCACTAACCTGTTTCACTCTGGCTAACTACACAACAGATGTAGCTTGTCGTAGGCTACATGCACCTACTGCTGCCAGTCCCTCGTTCCTTCTCCCATTTTAATATCAACCCAAAAGGGGAGAATAACAAACAGAATGGGCAAAATCCTAATCCCAGTTATCTATTGTTATAGTTGCTCACTATTTTAGTTTTTTCTAGTCCTTCCATGACCTAAAGGCCCTGATCACCATCTGAGTTTCAAATTTCATTAAAAAAAAAAATCAGCAGTGCATAAAGAACGTATTGTGTCTGATGGGACTCTTTCATGTTGTATTTACATGCTCCCCACTCATTCAGCTTTTTCACACCTGTTAGACAGGGTATTTATCAATGATATTTGGCTTGCTCCAACCTCTAACCAGCAGTAGGTGTGGTTTTTGTTCCTATTTGCGTTTGGCACACAACGCAGCACGCTTATGCCTTTATGCCTATGTGTGGCAAATAAATTATTTTGTGTTGCAACTGCACTGTGAATGACAAAGATTAATGGACCTCTTTAAGAGGTCGTTTGATTGGGGATAGCATAACTCCACATTGCTTCAGACTTAACTATTCAACTAAAATTGGTGCAAAATTAACCCTAATTTCCCTCGGGATTAATAAAGTATTCTGATTCTGATTCTGATTAACATTAACATCAACATTAATCACTTTAATCAAGGTGACATACTGGATTATGAGGGAACTGCAGCTTTGTTGGTAATGTAGCTCATCCTCATATCAGAAGATTGGAGGTTCAATCATCCTTCCATCCATTCTCTTCGTGTTATCCACTGATCTGGTACTTGACGACAGGGGGAATAAAAAAAAAAGAACCAAGCTCAGGAAGGGGCAAATCCCCAACTCCTCCACACTGAGGTATACGATTTCATAGCTACGAATCAATCTACATTTGTGCATTTTACCATGTGCACCAGTTCTACCATGCACAAATGAGTCTGAATCCTGAGCATGTATCAATATTTAAAACTTTGGTCATATTCTGAAACAAACAAATGGCAGAAGAGGACAACTTTAACATTTAAATCTTGTACTAACTGGTTGCTTTCTAATGAAGGATTAGCATTACATGCACATTACAAACTACATAGCATGCATGCTTGTTGCCATTACATTACTGTGAAGAAAACTGCATGTGTTGACACTTTTTCCAAGAAAAATGACTCTGACAAGTTTTTGCCAAAGTCAGGATTTGTGGGTTAGAGTTAGCGTTATATCTATTATTACAAGTTATAACATGGAAAACACTGGTTTAATTGTGCAACAGATTATTGTGTGAAGGTTTGCAGTATGTCCTAGAGTCCTGACACTTTATATTGTGGTTCACCTAAGTAGAACTGAAACATTGTTAATATTGTTACATTGGTGGTTTCCCTGCCTGACCCTCAGACTCTCTTGATCTGCAACCTTTGATGAGTCTGTGCACTTTGTCACTAGTTTCTTACTGTGCATACCTATCAAATCGGTCTGCAAACACTGGTTAAAACATACAGCTGACATACTTAAACATTTATTGCTTAGCAGGCTTGTGCTGCAAACTTCAGAGGCCCCTTTCTTTAGTTGTGTTAAGACCCCCCCACCCCCGACTTTTCCAGAGGGAACTCAAGTGAAACAAACAGGTTTGTGCAGTCTGACAGGAAGGGTCCTGTTTAACAATTTATGGTATAGAAGGTTCAATTGGAAAACAATGTTCCCTGAAAACACAAAGGGTGGTTCAAAGTGCAGGGCGAGTGCAGGGTATCCTGTCAGGAAGGACTGGTGTGCATTAAGAGTGAAGACAAATCCTCCAGTTAAAATTCTGAAAAAGCCAAAAATCCAAAACCCAAAAGAGTTACACAGTTGTTAAATTTGACTTTTAATGCTTTTAGTGGTGTAACTGTACTTAATGCATTTCGGTGACAAGTCACAAGTTCACCCTGTAATTTCTCCATCTTTTAAGATCTTGCAGGATGAGTAAGTTTCTCCTCCACCCTGTGTGTCCTTTAAGGTCAAGAGGCACATAGGGGCGAGTGTTACACCCATCAACATGACAGACTCTGTACCTGCCCACACACGCCCACACACCAAAGTAGCTTGTGACACACTTAGACACACCTTGTGACAGCTGTGGGTTGATGTGACAGCAACAGGTCATTTGATATGTTGTAAGTGTTGGTGTGAAGGTCCACCTCTCTGTGTTCTCATTCATCCCGGTGAATGCCTTAGTCCCAGTCAAACCAGAAAATCAGCTGCCTCAAAGGCATGTGATTAGCTGGCAGACACACGGTCAGTCTCAGGTTGTTGATGTTTTTATGACAGATGGTGAAAAAAACGGTGAAAGCATCATTACATTTGGCTTAGGTGGACGGTGTGAATGACAGGCGTAGACTGAAACCACCTTTTCGTTAAGTAAATAAAACTCAAAATCAGATAAACGTGTTGCAATTACAGTGCTTTACCAATATGAGAAGAGAAGGAAGCCTTATGATTACCCTCTGTGTGAGGTTTTATTGCAAACAGGTATCTACTGATGCTGACATTCTGTGCCTTTGTCTCATTTATCTCAGTGGAAGACTACACAAATGTCAGCTGGACTGATCAAAGCGGAAATAGAAGAATCCTCTTTGTTTCAGGTGTCATGTGATTGAAGAAAGAGCAGTGCTAAAATCAGCCCACTCTAATGAAGAGGACACTGATCAAATTATAGCTACTCAAAGGGAGTAGGAGTGAAACTGAGGAGCAGTTTTAAAGTGATTACAGGAAAGCTGTAAACATCATTTTTACAAAGAAAGTTTTTTTTGATTTTTGGACCAGATTCCATTAAATGTAACATTTTACACGGTCCTTATGTAACAATCTCACATGGAAAAGTAATCCACTTATATTTAAAGTCAGTATTTTGGGTGTAAATACGTTTTTGAGTGTGGACAGAACATGAAGACTGATCCCTTTCAGTTGATCTGAAACAGTTTAGTATCTCATCAAAAAGATAATAAAGATGCATGTAAAAGCATCATTTAATATGCACCATGTATCGGGAATGTGCTTTAACAAAACTTTAAGTATCCTTCATGAATAACTTTACTTATTAGCCAGTTTTTATAAGAATGCTAACAGCTATCAAACCATTAAATTGTCCCTGTTATATTTATTGATTTGTCTTAGTGTCAGTGCGTGCAATTTTACATTTTTTTACCTTTTAACAAACAAATAAATGCCTACAACATCACCATGTGTTATACAGGAATCCTTCCTCATGCCATGCATGATTTTTATTAAATGATGGTATGCTAATCAATTTAACACCAAAATACATAAGGAAAACATCACGTGGGCAGGTGTATAATGTTAAGAATATTTGCTGTAGAAAAACTCAATAACTGTCGACACCCTAGTTCTTTTAGTCAAGGTTTCCCACAAAACGTTTGGTGGTTAAAACTGGAAAATTTAAATAAAATCAAACCTCTGATGCTGAAAAAGCTTTGGAAGAAGGCAGGTGTTTGTCAGCCTGCAGCAACACAGAATGATGTGATTGTGAATGACCCCACTCAGTCACTTATAGTGAAAATTGTACCAACTTGATACAGTTTTCTTATACTGCTGTTTGATTTTGTTGTTGTATTTAGTCACATGGAACCACTGAAAACGAGGATTTTCCTTCTGTCGGTTTTCCAGTGTTTTAAATAAATAAAATGATTCGAGTCATACGGCATCCCAACAAAGTTTCATAATTCATGTTGGAATTTACTGAAATTCAATTTACTTCCAGACGGTCTGAGAGAAAACTGTGACTCACTCCTGTTGATTAAATCGACATCCTACATGATTCATAATCTGCTGATACTATATGAGAACTATGATTTCACTGCTGTCATATGACGTACACAGAGCCCAACAGGAGTTCCCTCTTTAGTTTGTATTTGTCGCTTAACAGATTCACCAGCGTGACAACCACAGCAACTCACAATACCATGGCAACATTGCCACATAGCACTTCAGTCCCTATGTGCTTTGCAACTTGGTAGAGCTCTTCAGCTGGCATCGATTTGGCATTTCAAAGATGGTGATGGGACCGCTGTGTTTTATTTCTGCATGTTTCCATGACAGTTATGAGGCCAAGAGGCACTGGCGGGAAAAAAGAAGGCTACAGAAAATGGAGGAGAGAGGGTATGGTAGAGAGGGTTGAATCGGTAATGCCAAGACTCATGACTCATTGTGGCGAGGCACTGAAGGAGGAAATGAATGAGGGAGGAGAAGAACACAGGGCGGGTATTGGTGGAAAGACTTTTGACACAACATCCTGTCCTGTAGTCTGGTAAAAACATGAAGTTACTGTACTCGCATTTACACAAACTCCCTCAGGTATCAGCTGTGAATTTGGGAACATGTTTAGAGAGAACAACAATGCATCACAACTGTTTAGCTGAGAAGCGTGCACATCATTTAAACAACTGCTAATGTATAACAGCACAGTGTACATATGCATGAATAAACTGTCAAGCACTTGTGTTTATTGTTTTTTAAAAGCCTCAGGCTTAGTGGCGTTAACCTGACATATTTCTTGGTGGACCGTATCAAAAGCCTGCTGGTTTGTGCAGTTCACCTGGTTTGCAGATGAAAGTACACAGACCTGTACATGTGATGTGCTAAGGCACAGACTGGGGTTTGCATACAGGTTCCCTGTAGCTGCAGAGAATCTTGAGCCCCGATGAAAATATTAGAACTCTTTCACTCTTGTTTAAAACAAGGTTGGATTTTCAAAAAATTAAATTGTCCTGTCTGGTTATGAACTATCTCTATTCGTTTTATTCATAAACTAGCAATAAACTCCGAGGTGCTTTATTTTGTAAGATAAAGAGGCTACAATGTTAAAGGGAAAACCCTGACAATCAGTCATTTACCACAACCAGCTAGGGGACAAGGACAAACCATAAATAAATACAAACTAAGACACATCAAAGTGACTAATCCATTAACCTACACTTTGTTTTTTGTTTTTTTATAAATCACAGTAAGAGCATGAAACCAATTTTTCTGGACTCTGATGGTGAAGTCTGCAGCAGTAGTTATTCAAGAAGCCAGCCTTCCACTATTAATAATACAGAAGCTAAGTTTTTCTCTATTGCTCTGGATATCGTCATAAAAATGTTACTATATTTAAAGTATGCTTTTAAACAATGTATAGTTTCACAAACTTGATTGAAGTGGGCCAGCTGAGCGAAATCGACAAACGGCAGTCAATTACCTTAGCTTGACAAAAGGCCAGGCTAGCCTGTTAGCATGTACGCTAGATTTCTGTACAAATTAAAATAAATATCAAAAAAGAAAACATTTCCTATTGAAACTAATAAGAGACACTTTATAAATGGTTAATCACTGGCCTGTTAGTTAATATTTTACTAATAATTTATAGGTTATTTAACAGAGTAAGAATAACTTTCAGTTGTATAAGGAATGCAAGCTAAGATATCACTAACCGGCTGCTGGCTGTTGCTGGCTAGGTTAAGCGTGGGATCAGTGTAAATCTTTGCTGCTAACTCAAAGTAAGAAAATAAAAAGTTCTAACTCCTACAAGGCTGAATAAAAGATGGCAAAACTGCAGGAAGCTAACATTTAAAAAGTTAATTCGTACACAAGTTTTAAACTGCATCCACAACAACTTGTAGTCCAACCTGTTATTTGAATATATGATACTGCAAATTTGCAGTGTTCTGCTGAAATGTGTTTTGGACAGACATCAGAAAGATCTGTACACAGACTTGGTGGAACTGAATGATCTGTGATGATGTGTTATTTGTGTTGAAGTCACAGAAAGGAGGGTGAAGGAATTCCTTGCAGAATAGACATCCCAGTGCATCCCAGTCTACATTCCATATTCATTGTTTGTTTCATTAAGATGACACCTCCCTTCTTACACATACCAGTTCACAAATGCCTTATCAATGAATTATAACAGATCATTTTTTGTTGTACAGATGTAACTCACGTACATGTGCGAGAACTGCTGAGCTGCTTATCAACCACCCACTCAGGCACCAGCCCCCACACGCTAATGCTGCAGTTTTTGTCATACAAAGCTTCAGCTGGAATACAATCATTATAACTACAAAGCATTTTATTTGTAGTGTGCTTGAATACTTTTACTAGGAAAGAGACAGACTGAGGAGAGAAATATCTCCACATTCCTCAAAAAGAAAAGTTTTTTCTTACAACCCAGAGAAGCCTGTAGAAAGGGCAGGTAATGGTTTTGAATGACTGGACCGTGTGTCATAGAAGTGTAAAGTTACAGCCCAGCCCTCCCTGTCATAGACTTGCAGCCAATGGCATCTAAAGCCTGAAGTCACTGAAGTCCCCTCCCACTGGGGAAGGCTTTAAAACTCTTCAGTAGATTCTCGTCTTTCTATCCACTCTGGTCTCTCCCGACTGCTGGCCTGCCTGACTGCCTGCCTTATTTACCGAGCCACTTGGTCTGACCTACCCAGACTTTTTTCATCCAAAAGAAAAACTACTTCACAATGTCTTACAGGATGAACACGATGAGTTACAAGAGCTCTTCTGCTCCAAGGAACTTCAGCAGCAGTTCCTATGCTGGATCGGGTATTTCTGCCAGCAAGAGGTACTCTGCCAGGAGTTCCTATGGTGCCCCTAGTCAGTTTGTGGGTGGTGGCATCACCAGGTCCTCTGCCTACAGCGTGAGCTCAGGCATGGGTGGCTCAGGAGCAATGGGCATGGGTTTGGGCTATGGTGGTAGTTTGGGTGGTGGCCAGACCATCACTGCTGTGACTGTGAACAAGAGCCTTCTGGCCCCCCTGAACCTGGAGATTGACCCCAACATCCAAGTTGTCCGCACCCAGGAGAAGGAGCAGATCAAGACCCTCAACAACCGCTTTGCTTCCTTCATTGACAAGGTAAGAGTTTGTAGTAGTGGTCAGATGAGTGTAGCTCAAAGTTTCAGGCTGTTTTAGTCTTCTCAAGCAGGAGCTACTTTGGTTGCACTGAAAGCTGAAAGCTTGGGCAAAGTGTGCTAAAAACAAAGAATGCTGTATTGTATGTATTTCAGAGCTGTTACACTGTTATGCAACATTTGAGAGGGAGACCCATATGTTCGCCACATGTTCTGTAATGCTGATTTCCTCACTTTTGCTGCATGGGGAAATTTGATTTATTCCTCTCTTTGCTTCCCTCCCACAAATGCTGCAAAAGGCAACTCGGGGTTAGGCTCTCATATCTTTTGGCTCTGGCTGCCCTTTTATAGTGATGAAAAACAGGCGTGTAGAATGAGAAACGAAGACAAAGAGAGAGAGAGAGGAGAGAAGAAAAAAGTTCAGGGTGTGTCAGGGCAGAGCTCAGGGCTTGTGATACGAGTTACCTTGGGAATGGTCCCTCCCTTTGCTTGGGGTGTGGCTCTCCCTGCTGGCCCCCACCCCTGCCAAATACACGCATACAGTCAGTACTGAGTGCTGTTGTTACCTTTGTGACAATGGCGTCTTTCACAGTGACACACTGTATAAAGAATGCCCACCGGGTGTATCAGCACATGAAGTTTTTATCTTTCTAATCAGCAGTGAAGTACATAAAAGTTTGTGTGACACTCAGTAGAGTATTTGTCCTCTGAGCTCTCAGGAGTGGGTTAATATTTAAAAAGGCCAGTTGGTTTCATGTTCTCGCCAGTGCCAGCTGACTGGCTACATATCGACTCTGTTACTTCCAGAGCAATGATTAAGGAAGCTAGAGTGCATTTTGCATGCTTTGATACCGAGCAAACAAACTTCCGCCCACATGTCTTTTATTTCGTGTGCTGTATTTGGAGCCACTTCTGTTATCTGATTTCTCTCCAGCTCTAATGAAGACAACGGGAGGCAGTTAGGCCTCAGCTTTAGAGTGCACTGTCTCATGGTCCAAGGTCCAATGAGTCACATATCTGCTTTCACTGTTTCTCTTTTTAGTATGCAAGTATGCAAACCACACAGCTCTTCACTTTGCCCCATCTAGCTTCATATTCTCTCCGTTCAGCACATCCATATTACGCGGTTAAATATTGACCTTTCTTCGTCTGCCTGCCGACAAAACTCAGCTTCGCCCCTTTTTTTATTTGTCGCACAAAAACAGGAAGACATGCGGGAGAATGGTCAGCTAAAGCTGTTCCTCCATCACTGCTTTTTTCCAACCCCCTACCTCCTGTCAGGATGCGAGCATGTCATGCACACCTTCCTTTGGAAAAACACAACAGCCAGTCTGGCAGCAGAGCAGCTTACAAAACATAGACAAGAACAACAAAGACAATAGGTGGCAAATGGCGAGGTTGATGGCCATGTTGATGGTAACTGAATCCTTAGATAAAGCTATTCTATTACATCAGGGTCCCATCGACCGCACTCTCATACTTTACAAGGAAGTTTCATAATAACTCACATGTCTAACAACAAGCAAAAATGTGAAAATTACTGCTTGCTTATATTCATCCATAGATGACTGTACACAGTCAGATGCATAACCCTGTCTTTTCTGCCTCCTTCTGTGAACCTCAGGTCCGCTTCCTGGAGCAGCAGAACAAAATGTTGGAGACCAAGTGGAGCCTGCTGCAGGGACAGACCACCACCCGCTCCAACATCGACGCCATGTTCGAGGCTTACATCGCCAACCTTCGCAGACAGCTGGACAGCCTGGGCAACGACAAGATGAAGCTGGAGGCTGACCTGCACAACATGCAGGGCCTGGTGGAAGACTTCAAGAACAAGTGAGTGTGGAGGGAGGGGGTCAGTGAGGGCAAAGAATGAGCCACTTCAGTCCTGCAGTTCTGATACGTATGTTTTATGTAGGATTCATCTGTTTCCATTCAACTAATATGTGCACAAAAGAAGCCTTACATTTGAGTGAGCTGTACAGACTACTCCCTACATCTGTCCGTTGTGTTGCGTCACACTTACTCGAGGGAATTACAACACTCAGGAAGCATGTTCCAAACACCCATTACATTACGTATGAGTGGAGGTAAAGCTCATGGCTCGTGAGTTGGCTGTCAGCAGACCTGTCTATAGCATTTACACAAGAGGGAAACAAGCTTGATTGTGTCCATGCTGGCGTGCACATATCTCCATCAGAGGACAGCAGTGCTGCATGCGCTCTTTAGTTGTCTGCAGACAAATGGGGCACATCAGCTGAGGGGTTCCCAAGGGAGAAATATCAGCAACACCTCTTGGCCCAGAGTCAACAAACACTGTGTGAGGCAAATGTCCCAAAGGAGTTCACCAATCAGTTATGGTCGTCTTGCACCACCTAGTGTTACTTTAGTTTAAAAACACTGAAATACAATGAGTTATTTCTGGATTTTCAAAATGGCCTCATAAATACTATTGTCTTTATCCTTTCAGGTATGAAGACGAGATCAACAAGCGCACAGAGTGTGAGAATGACTTTGTCCTGATCAAGAAGGTCAGCACTGTTTTTTTCTTACAGCATCATAACATCTGCTGGGCCGGGGGGGGGGGGGGGGGGGGGTGTCAACTGTTGTTTGAGCCACAGAAATTCAGAAACTAGGATATGTTACATGTCAAATGAAGTCTCATATAGTCTTTCTGTTAAAAGCTTTACTATTTGGGTGTTCTATAAAAAAAGACTCTAACCCTAGGTGGGTTGGAGTCGATGTTAAGAAGGTACAACTTTTCTTAAATTAGCCTCGTGTTCTAACAAAAGTTTTGCTTTTCTTTTCTTTCTTCCAGGATGTCGATGAGGCCTACATGAATAAGGTTGAGCTGGAGGCTAAGCTGGAGAGTTTGACAGATGAGATTAACTTCCTCAGGTCGATCTATGAGGAGGTACGGCACAAAATCAGCGTGACTGCATTGTTTTTTTCCCTGCTTCCCTTTTGGCTTCAAAACCTCCAACCACTAAACCACTTGCTGCTTTCATCAGCATTTATCTTCCCTGTCATGGCATTCTTATGATGTTTGTGGTATCCTTTTGGAATATGTTTTGCCTTTGCAGCAATCTTGATTTTTTTCATCTTTTTAGCATATTTCCTTACAGCACCTCTTTGAGTGTGTTAGTTTTAAGCGTTTCATCCTGGGGTTTACATGACTAATCTTTCACCTCTTCTTCTCTTTCCTTTTTGACTAGGAACTGCGTGAGCTCCAGAGCCAGATCAAGGACACATCAGTCATCGTGGAGATGGACAACAGCCGCAACCTGGACATGGATGCCATTGTTGCAGAGGTTAAGGCACAGTATGAGGATATTGCCAACCGTACCCGTGCTGAGGCAGAGACATGGTATAAGACCAAGGTAACAGACGATTCCTATTACGTTTATCAGGTCGTTCTCATTAGAGACTTTCGGGTTTGTAATATTTTGCTTTATTAATGTTCATTTAGTATGAGGAGATGCAGACATCCGCCAACAGATATGGAGATGACTTGAGGTCTACAAAGACAGAGATCGCAGACCTTAACCGCATGATCCAGAGACTACAGTCAGAGATTGACGCCGTCAAGGGACAGGTATTTTCAGCCACCACACTTAGCCTAGTCAATTTCTGCCAGTTGTTTGGACAAAGTCTTATTCCGTTATCAATCATCTGTTAGCGTGCCAACCTGGAGGCCCAGATTGCTGAGGCAGAGGAGCGTGGCGAGCTGGCTGTGAAGGACGCCAAGGCCCGCATCAAGGACCTGGAAGATGCCCTGCAGAGAGCTAAACAGGACATGGCCCGCCAGATTAGAGAATACCAGGACCTAATGAACGTCAAGCTGGCTTTGGACATTGAGATCGCCACGTACAGAAAACTCCTGGAGGGAGAAGAGGACAGATTGGCAAACGGCATCAAGGCTATCAACATCTCCCAGCAGAGCAGTAAGTTCCCTTCAGTGACATCCTGCAGCACTTGTAGTTTGGATTCTCTTGTAGTTTTCAGGTTTAACAGATTAATTGAACATTTGTAAGTTAAAGTATTGTCTCTCAACAGCAAGCTACAGTGGATTCCCCATGGACAGCATGAAGAGCAGCTACTCGAGCACCTACTCCAGCGGTTTCAGTGGCGGATACGGTAGTGGATACGGTAGTGGATACGGTGGTGGATACAGTAGTGGTGGCTTCAGCAGCAGCAGCGGCAGTGCCGGTGGATACAGCACCCAGACTAAGAAGAATGTTGTGATCAAGATGATTGAGACCAAGGATGGCAAAGTGGTGTCTGAGTCCTCCGAAGTCATTGAGGATTGAGCGGTCTAGTCTAGAGGTGTAGCTGCCTGTCTGCTATGATCTTCTCTGCCTCTATGGTAGTTATATAGTCACAGTTTACCCCCAACCCAATAAACAAGTCTGAAACAAAAGCTTGCCAGCCACTCTTCAGAGCCTTTACATGTTCTTAACAAAGCAATAAATGATTGTAACACTACCAAAGATTTGAAAGGGACCAAAGGATTTTGTTTTGTATGTCTGTTTTCTGACAGTTTGTACTAAAAATAGTTGTTTGTTTAAAAAAGTCCGATAAAACCTGGGCCTACTTCAGCTAGGAATAAAACACAGATGTGTCACGCTCCCTTGAAATCTATGCAACTGCTGTTCCATGCTTAAAGTGCCTTTGCAGTGCATCAAATAGACAGTGGTGTTGTCAGAGGAATGTGAATGTACTGACACAGTGCTCCAGTGTTCATGGTCAAAAAATGTCGTAAAATTGCCTGCTACAGTAGGTAGTGCATGTGTCTCTGTGCGTGCCCTGTAACTGAAACTGTTTGACCCCTTAGGAGGCTGCCCACACCAACCTGTTGTCCTGAGGTGCTGTTTTTGCTACCAATCCAAATAAAAATGTGTTTACTGAAGGTAAAAAGGTGTTTCTTTGTTTTTTAAATAAATAGTGGTCCAGACTGAAAACTAGAAGGAATAGTAGTGATAGTAGAGTCTAAACAGTCTCCCTTGTTTCACTGCCCAACAAGTCACAGTAGATTGTTGCCCCTCCATGAGCCAGAGGTTCATCCTTCCCTTTCTTGCCAGGGACTTGTTCACAGGGGTCGTTGGATTATCGGGTTTTTTTGTATTATTGTGAGGTCTGTACCTTCATCACATCTCACACACCTCATATTCATCAATCAATCAATACCATCCAAATACAGCACTTCACGTCCAGATTAGAGGCTTAGATGTGGGCCTTAGAGATTCCAAAAGAAGATGCAGAGCCTCACATGAATAAACTGGGACAGTAATTACATTTTTTTTTAAATGTAAGTGCACACTTATGTGGCTTTACTATCATATTGTAACATAGAGTATGCATCATCCTGTCTTTATGTGGTCACAATTGCTTAAAATAGTAAAAATATTTTTTAGGGAAAAAGAATAAAGGTAAGGGTCAAACAAAAACACATAGTATGCATACACATATATGCACAGTTTCTGACTGGAGCTAATATAACACTGCAGATTTATAAATACTTCAGTTACTAAACAGAATACAGTATTTACTAAAAAGCTTTACACAGAACTTTTACTGTGTATAAAAATTGTCTTTGTTGAGCATGGCTAAGCTACAAAGCGTCTGGCCCTTTTTTAGTTGCTTGAAGACGTTTCACTTCTCATCTGAGAAGCTTCTTCAGTTCTAAGGTCAAATGGTCCCAGATTTAAGCCCCATGGGAGCATCCCCCAAGAGGGACATGGGCTCCGTATTGATGCTCTACCTTGTCCTTGACATTGGCGCCCTCAAAAGAGTGACCTTTGTCCTTTAGATGCAAATGGACAGCCGAGTCTTGTCCCTTCGAGGTGGCTCTATGTTGCGCTCTTCTATGTGGTCTCTCTCTCATATGTATATAGTGCTACAGAACTGTGCAGTTCAAAATGTACAAAATGAATATGTATTATTTATGTAAATAAAAAAAGACTATGAATATCCTTGGAGTAATTTAAAAGGATCTGTATAGTTGTTTTTATTGAACTTTTAAATACTAATAGTGAATGAAGAAACATAAATAGTATTTATAATAATAGTTTAAATCCAAAAAGTAAGTAGAGATATAGTGTAGTTTACCCAGAATCATAATCATATAACTAAGAATAAGAACTATTTCAGTACTACAGTATACAGTATAGTATCTTCAGTACTTAAGATACTGTAATAAATCTCTTACAAAGTAGCCATTTTGAGATGTAATACAAGGGAAATAATAATTGCACTAATTATGGCTCTACACAGTACCTTCAGTTTCCCCAAAAACATTAACTGCACACAGAAGAATATATTGACTTTTTAAAAATTTTCACAAGGAATGTTTACTGGCCACTTTGTGGCAGTTTAACATGACTGTATTGCAGAAATAATATTGCATTGCAAGTTATTTAATTTAGTTCTAGATGGTTCTATATCTTGGATATGGATATGTTAGTAAGCCAGTTGATATGGGAAGAAAACTTGGACAACAGAAGACTGGAAAAAACATTGTCTCTGAAGAGTCTGGATTCCTGCTGCAGCATTCAAATAGTAGGGTCAGAATTCGGCATAAACAACACAAGAGCTGTTTTCAAATATCAATGATAGCTCTAGATAACATAAACAGTGACATTGAATGGAGCTAGAAAACTACAAATACATAGAATATCCAGGTGCATGATAATTTCTTAATTATCATGACTGTCATTTCCCCTTGGCTTCTCTCTGTTCTTTGTAACGTGGTTGCATACCAGATTAAAATAGCCAGCATCATTCCTGTGCTTAACAAAAAAACACTCCCTAGGGCCGATTGTCTTAAGCACAGCTTTAAAAAGCTGTTTCTCATTTGTTACTTGGACTGGTTAAAAGAAGAAGAACCAGTATCTTTGATAAATTCCAATCTGGCTACTGAAGAAACCACATGATTACTGAAACTACCCCTGATATGCTTAAATGGTAAGAGTACTGCTTGACTCCAGCCTTTCACACCACTGATCATGACATTCTTACTTACTGTATTTGACAAACATTTCAGAATTGATATTAATTGTATTGCCTCATTTGTGCCCCATGTATGTGGAGTCCCTTAGGGCTCAAAACCTGGTCAAATTCTGCTTTCTTTATAAGCACCAATCAGGAATAACATTATGATCACCTCCCTAATTTTGTGTTGGTCCCCATTTGTTTTACAAACAGGCCTGAGCCATCAAGGCATGGACTCGAATGGATCCATGAAATATGTGGCACCAAGTTGTTAGAAACACTTGGTGTTTCATCCTTATCTTGCTGATAGAGGCCACAGCCACCAAGGAATACTGTTTCCATGAAAGGATGTACATGGTCTGCAGTAACACTTAAGTAGGTGGTACGTGCCAAAGTAACATCCACATGGGTGGCAGGAACCATGATTTCCCAGCAGAACATAGTGACACTGGTCTTGTTTGGACCCAGTGTTGGTGCTTGCAGAAATGCTGACAGGGGTCATGTAGGCATGTGCAGCCTGACTGGTCTGCAGCTACAGTATGGAGTCCCATATGCAACAAACTGTGATGCCCTGTGTATCTTGACACGTTCTATCAGAATCAGAGATTTGAGCTACAGTAGCTCATCTGTTGAGGCCACATAAGCTACACACACACACACACACGCACACACACACACACACACACACGCACGCACACACACACACACACTCGCACACACACCTACACATACACACAGTGGGGCAAAAACATAATTTGAAAATAAATTCTTTAAAAATCAGACAATGTGATTTTCTGGATTTTTTTTTCCTCATTTTGTCTCTCAAAGTTGAGGTATAACTATGATGAAAATTACAAGCATAAGCGGGAGAACTTGCAATATTGATGGCTGACTAAATAGTTTTTTGTCTCACCTTATGTATTTGTAGTGACATTTGCCCTCAATATAAGTGAACCAGTGGTCTTTATTTTCTCCAATAGAGTACCAGAGCCTTAATGACTTGACGTCAAATTCCATTGAACCAACTCTAGTGACACCTGGTGGTCAATAATTTTTTTATTTTCATTTTTTGACTGGTTATATCCATAACCCTGTGTGCTACATTGTAACAGAAAAGAAAAAAAAAAGACTAATTGCCAACCTGGTGTACATCGCCTTTCACCTAGTTTTAGCTGGATCCCGAAATGGATACATGGACAAGAAGATGTAGGGGTCATTGCACTACACTCTGCTTTAATCCAGGACAAAAAACACATAACAAAAAAAAAAAAAAAAAAAAAAAAAAAAAAATTAAATGCCAGTTGACTTTTATACAGTGACCCTGAGAGGTCATACACATTGCAATTTAAGAATACACCAGCAAACAGTTTATGTGACCTCTCAGGGCCACCATAACTAATTTTTATGTACTTATTTGCATATGATTGCACAAGGCACAAATGTTCTAAAGAAACTAAAGAAAACATACAGTAAACAATCTCTAAATGATCTGTGTTGGACCTTGAGGAGTTTACTTCCACAGTCAATCAGCTCAAAATATTGGTCCATCATTCTAAATTCTGAAATCTCCCACAGAGAATAATCTAATCAATTATCTTCCAAAAATGTGTTATAGCTACATATCAAAGAACCTTATCTGCAGGTGTGTATTCACCGATGCCGATGAAATTTCTCCTTGTGGGACTAGTAAAGCAGCACGGTGGCACGGTGGTTAGCACTGTTGCCGCACAGCAAGAAGGTCCTGAGTTCAATTCCAACATCAGGCCGGGGTCTTTCTGTGTGGAGTTTGCACGTTCTCCCCGTGTTTGCGTGGGTTCTCTCCGGGTACTCTGGCTTCCTCCCACCGTCCAAAGACATGCAGCTTGTGGGGATAGGTTAATTGGATAATCCAAATTGCCACTAGGTGTGAATGTGCGAGTGAATGTGAGTGTGAATGGTTGTCTGTCCCTATGTGTTAGCCCTGCGACAGACTGGCGACCTGTCCAGGGTGTACCCTGCCTTTTGCCCTATGACAGCTGGGATAGGCTCCAGCGCCCCCCGCGACCCTGAAAAGGATACGCGGAAGCGAATGGATGGATGGGACTAATAAAGGTATCTTATCTTATCTTATCTAATGCTGCCACAAGACCTGACATATAGAACCATGGATGAGTGGGAGTGACTGGTTTGCTCTTCCTATAGAGCTTTTCTAGGCTTATGGAAAACTCAAAGTGCTCATTATTACAGATTGGGTGTTCAGCATCAGGCTTATAGAAACACTCCTGAGCCACAGACCTTACTCCCTTTTTTCCACAAGGTACCACCAGGGGGCAACGTCTCATCACTTATCTTGCCTGCAGGTCACTGAATACTTGAGGAGCAATGAGAGTTGATGCTGGGCGCACCCTGTGTATGTATTTACCGTATATACTGCATACCAGCAGTATATACGGCATACTGCTGGTATGCTGATCAGAACAAAGGAACTAGAATGTGGAACCAAAATGCGAAACATTACAGATCCTTCTTGTTCTGCTCTCCTGCACAGTATGTTCTCTTTAGAGTTAAATAATATCAAAATACAGTCCAAGCAAAAGCAGCTTAGTTGTGAAAACATTCCATAGTTGTGGAAAAAACAAAGTAGATTTTTCAAATGTGCCACCAAGCACGCTCATAATGCCAAATGCTATACAGTGAGTTTAGCATTAGTAAGTTACAATTACATTACAAGCTTTTACACCAAATGTGCCACACAAGAGATGCAACATAGATGTCAAACCATGCATGTTAAAGCTGCATGTCAGGCTTAAGCTGCATTTTGAGGTTATCTCTCTTTTGCTGTCCAGACTCAGAGAATGGAACAACAGTGAGACACAAATCTGTGTACATGCGTGTGTGTGTGCACGTGTAGGTGTGTGTGTGTGTGTGTGTGTGTGTGTGTGCGCGCGTGTTTGCTTACTTGACATAATGACTCACAACACAGGTAGCTGTCTCTCAGTGACCCTCTGCAGTCCTCATCCGCAGCTGAAACAGTGCACAAATGGAGCAGAAAAATAAGCTCAGCTCATGTCAGCAGCCTTGTAGTCTTACACATTTATTTGCACAATTATTGCACTTTAATGAAGAACATTCAGGAGGGTGGAGCAGTGATATCTATAATCTCAGCATGTAGCGACCTGAGATGCTGTCGATTTGGCACGTCAACATACGGAGGCAGTTTGCCTGTTAGCACGATTGCTCCGTTTTGTATGAGGATTACGTGACTTTTCCATTCCTAGCAATGATTTCAAGTTTCATTAAAAGTCAGTGCAGAAATGCAGATACATTTAGCTCAAAGTAATTCATTATTAGATATATACTTATTAGAAATCAACAGTTTACACACCTTTAAAAAAAGTGTGAATCAGATGCAACAGTTCCACCCTGAATGTGGTCACTGAGGCCATAAAGTCTGAATCATAATCATTTACGGGCATGCAAGGTGGCTAAGCAGGGAGGAGAAAGTGTTAGCCCTTTCTACTCCCTTTTTTGTTTAAAGTCTGAATCATGTCTCGTGTCTGCAGGTCTTTGAACATGTACAGATGTGTAGAGACTTAGTCTTGTCAAAAGATAACACTCATCCTTGTATGGGTGTAGAGGAGAAATGCATGACTGCTGGAATTTTGGAGCTGTGCCGTAGTTATCTCTGTACACACACACACACACACACACACATGCATACATATATATATATATATATATATATATATATATATATATATATATATATATATATATATATATATATATATATATATATACATATGCTCAATTACATGGGTGGGAACTACTGCGTTAGCTCAGTTAGCTCGTTACCGTGTTGGCCGTCCAGCCCCACGCACGGGGCGATCTGCGGTAGCTCGTTAACGGAGATTTGCCGTGTTGTGGCGTTAAGGTCATTTCAACGAGATTAACCTGAAAGCACTAGTGGGAACACAACGAATATGACTGCACATTTACGCCGACATCATCCTAGTGCAAAGACAAAAACAACAAGCATGCTACTAACTTTAGCCGAGTCATTTAGACAGCTGTTTAATATGCTGCTGAGAATATAGCCCAGAAGAAGCGGATAGTATAGCTTTAATTTTGGAAAGAGACATTTCTCTGTAATAAACTCTCTTTTCCAAAGATGAGTGATTCCTCAATCAGATACAGGGCTTGCAATATCGCTAGCCCGACGTCCTGGAGCTAGCGATTTTTTCAGTCGGGCTACCAAAATCTATCTCTTCCCTGCCCGTCGGGCTATTGTAGGAAGGAAAAATATATGTCAATGCTTTTGCATTCTTTCAGAAATGTAGCTGGGTAATTATGTCATTGGCATCGGTGAGCCACTGTCAATATGTGACATATTGAAGTCGCGTTTGAATTTGCGCTTGTTTTTTTGCTTTCACTTTGCAATCGTGCGAACTGTGTATAGAGAGCGACAGCACTGATTGGTGAGTGATGATAATTTGTGCACCAATTCCTCTGACATTGTCTTATCAATCGTTAGCTTACTATGCAAACATGACAAGTGAAATCTCCCGCAGCAAGCTTAAACATGTGAGAGGTTGATCGCGCAGAGAATCGCTGAGCGTTATGTGAGTGTGTGTGTAAAAGCAGCAGGATATATATTTCAGTTCTGCTGAGCCAAATAAGACAGGTCAGGGTGAAGAAGTGACAGCCAAAGAAAAGCTTACCACAAAACGGAAAAGTTATGACAAATCAGACTATAAGGCAAAAAGAAAGTGCAGCTTTATGGTTTCATGGACAAAATAATTTCTGTGGCTGCAATATGACGAGCTAAATAACCAGGGCTGCACATAAGTGGTCCGCAGGTGCGCATTCGCTGTCAAAATAAAAAACACGCACAAGGGTTAGGGTTAAATTTAAAACTGTTAATTTTGAGTTAAAATATATATTTATAATTTTAATAAATGACAAATTAAAAAGGCGTGAACATTTTTTTTGTATCGAAAAAATATCGAACCGTGACACCAAAGTATCGAACCGAACCGAACCGTGAATTTTGTGTATCGTTGCACCCCTAATATATATATATATATATAGATATATAATATATATATATATATGTATATATGTATGTGTGTGTGTGTGTGTGTGTGTGTGTGTGTGTGTGTGTGTATATATATATATATATGTGTGTGTGTGTGTGTGTGGTATGTGTATATATATATATAATATATATATATATATATATATATATATATATATATATATATGTGTGTGTGTGTGTGTGTGTGTGTGTGTGTGTGTGTGTGTGTGTGTGTGTGCATATATAAGGTGAGCCCATGTGGGTGTGACCCGACTGTTCCATGAGAGAACTCGTTGGCCTGGTGTTAACCTCAGCGTAGATGAGGGTGTGGACGTTTAGTAACCACCCTGAAAGAACACATGCAGCATTAATAACCATTACTGTCCTTCACTGAACTGGCATGCCAAAAAAATGATCTGTATGTCCAAGATGGAAGTGTTATACTACTTTTATAGCTCAGGCATTTCCCATGCACTTCAGCCATGCAGAGGATTTTCAGATCCAACAAGAAACTGGAACTGCAACCAATCAACTAAGTGCTAATGCTCAGGAACAAAGGAAAAGCAAACAGGAATGAAAAGCAAGATGACAGTACATGACAGCTGTTTTGTTATGCGACCACATACTATTTCTACAACAACACTTGTTGAAATAGGACATGCATGACAACAACTTTCATTCACTTGACTTTGGGCTACAACATCAAAATGTTCTCAAAGTAAAAGAGTTTGATTAAACGAATGACATGATTGCACCATTACTGATACATTAACATGCAAGCAGGATTTTAATAATTGTATAATAATAATAATAATAATATCTACTTAGTTGAGACTATATATTAATATAATGGGATGTGGTATTTAAGGCTTCATTTATTGACTGAATGGTCACCAAATCACTGTTAACATAACAAAATACACATTTCAGCTCTTCATGTATTTTGGAACTGGGTTTAATGGAGACTTGGAATGTAAATGTGCCTGTCTCTAAAGCACTACAGGTCATTCTGTTGGTTATATGTGCTGTACGCTATAGATAACATAGATGTAACAGTCAACACAAAAAGGCTAAGCCATTTTTCATAGTGCATGTTTGATTAAATAGATATATACACATTGAATTTAGAGGACAGAAGCAAAGTATCAGTCCTGCTGGTATCAATCCAATACCAATACCAGCACTGGTGTCAAAATTATCAATGTTTGCCACCTTTAGTTAGCATTTTAACTTGAGGAGATTGGAGGTGCATGCTGATGCTAAAACATTTGTACTATTAGGATACTTACATAGGATTATGAGTTCCACTTAAGTAAAGAGTATTAATACTTCAGCCACTGGTTTAGCAAAATAGTCAATACAAAACAATAAGTGCCAAAATACCTTTGTACAGAAGTGATTGTGTGATCAAGTACTGCAGATCGAGTAGTCTGACTTACTGAGCCCCTTTGCCCCACCCTTCACCTGACTGGCTGCCCCTCCCTGTGCCACGCCGCTGAAAAAGTTCAAGACACACCCCCTCCCCCCCAGGTGACGTCACCCTGACTAGGTCTATGCTCAGTCCTCGGGGGCTTTTCCATGACAACAGCGTATGTTTTCAAAAACATTTCTCCCTCTGTCACAAACATATGTTTTTATGGCTGCATTCAGCAGAGATCAAAGTTTCTCACTGTGTCGTGTGCTATCCATCTTAGTCTGTAATCCTAATCAATGGCTGCACAAGCGGCTAGAATTCCTCGTTTTTTTGTGTAATATATCACTCCTGTGGCAATCGGTTGCCAGTCCTCCTCTACGTGTTTGGGCCTTTTAGGTTGTAGGCTGCAGGTCGACTCCAGCCTCCCCTCCAAAAAAAGAGAAGAAAGTAGAGTGAACTTAGAACTGAGGGGCTTTTCTATGTTGACGCCTTTAGAATTTCACTCAATCTTCTCTAAAACTCACCCGACATGGCTAAGAAAGATAGCTCTCTTCTGATTGGTTGCTTTAGGCAAGGCTTGTTTTAAACCACTGCCAGGAGAAAGCAGGTTCAGGCAAGGCAGCAGCATAACTCACCGAGTATAAAACAAATCAGATTTGACTCCATATTACAAAAAAGAGAGTCCGCCTTTTAAAGGAGTTACCAGTAGGTTCAGATCTTGTCAGAGCCTGTCTCCATGCATAAGTTTCTCGGAGCTGTACAGACTATTCAAAACAAAGATGAACCAAAACTGCTCATCAAGCCTCAACCAAAATCTCACATGATCTAACTTCAATGAATAGTCGAACACACAGATGAAGGTTTGGTTCTTCTGGGGTTGCACTCGGAGCAGTCTGAGCATGTAGTGGGACAACATGTTTGTGGATGTGGGTTTGAAAATGACGTGGTGAATCAAAACCTCAATGACTTCAACTTCATTCAGATACAAAAGCTTTTTTTCTGCTTTTTTTCTGCTTTTTTTCTTTCACAGCCATAAAAGCTGAAGGATGTCATTCAAAAGCTGGGAGTACTTTCAGCACAGATAGCTGAACACCACTCATATGGGTTTGCTTATATCCATTTATGGTACAGTGAGAACATTCAAAGATCAGAAGCTACATTTCCAGTTTACATCAGAAGTCCATAAAAAATAGAAAGGAAACAAATTACATAATTTCATAAATTTCTATCAAATGACCTGCACCATGCCTCTTCTTTCATGCATACAGCTCACAATTGTTGCTGCTTCCCAACTCTTACGTTAAAATGCCCAACCTTATAGCAGAAATAGGTAGCCTGTTTTGGATGTTATCATTAATTATATAATTGTGGCAATTTTTTCTTTTTTAAAACATATCTTTAAAACTAAAGGTAACTTCAATTACTGAATTACTGAAAACTGAGAATTTTAAATACTGAGTTTTGGAACATGAAATCGTAGGATTTTATTCAATTGGTATTCAGAGCTAATGAACAGGTATCTCCATCGGTGTAACTTTGTGCTGAACATGGGGGGGGGGGGGGGGGTGTTCAAGATCTTTATGTCTAAATAAATAAATAAATCAGGGTAAATTCCTAGATGATTAAACATGCAACTATTTTGCTGGTAATACATGAGTAAAGAAACGAGTAAAGACAATCATCAGCCTATTTTTGCAGGAAAATTCATAATGTTATTGGGGAGGGGGGGGGGGGGGGGGTTATATTGGTTGGGTCTGGAAATTATGCCCCTGGGGTATCTCTGTCTTTGTGTGTGCTGCAGCTTGCCAAATTAGTGCTCTGCAGTCTGATACAAGCAGAGTGCAGAAATACAGAAGATAAGAAAAAAAAATCTACCAGCCCAAGGATGATGTCAAGATGTCTATGTTCCTTTCTCTGTACAGGCTGTGGGACCACTTAAACCAGGGGTGTCGAACTCCAGGCCTCGAGGGCTGGTGTCCTGCAGGTTTCAGATATCAACCTGGGACAACACACCTGAATCAAATGATTAGTTCATTACCAGGCCTCTGGAGAACTGCAAGACATGTTGTAGACGTAATTTAGCCATTTGAATGAGCTGTGTTGGATTAAAGATACATCTAAAATCTGCAGGACACCGGCCCTTGAGGCCTGGAGTTGCCCACCACTGACTTAAACAATGCATCATAAAACAGAAAACACCAAACAGCAGAGCTAAAACAGTAATTGAGGCAAAAGAAATTTTAGCTTGTTGCTAGTCACTTGTATCCCACATCATTACTTGTCTGCTGAGATTTCCCTACAAACATGTACACTGGATTTGCGCTGACACTGCAGCAATAGCACCATTTTATGAGCCAAATGAGTAAAGTTCCCATAAGCGGGATTAAAACAGCAATAATATGACCTTTATATGAAATCACCAACTTCTCCTTCGAAGATGTTAAGTACCAGTCATGCGTGCACTCATCATGACCATAAATCTTCAAATAACTGAATGGGGAGCTCGATGAAAGTGACCCCAGTGGCAGGTAGTTAGTTGCTTTCTCTCTGTTGTTGAATTTGGTTGACCTGTTCCAAAGTAGTTTAGGTTGAAAAAATTGGACAAATTCAGATCCCAGAAAGGGGGCGAAAAATACTTCACTTAGACTTGGATTTCTGCTTTCATGTTGATGTGGTTGGTCCTTTGTACTGCTCTGTTTGACACCCCAGGGAGCCAAGCCTTAACATAGAGGGTAGGGCGAGAAAGAGAAAGGAAAAGTGACCATAAAACATTCAAAGTATACATTTCACAGAGATGACACGTTAAAAAGAATGAGTTAAGGCATGTACTGTATATTGATATCCTTACAACACAGATGCTTTCCCTTGAAAAATGATTGTTTACCAAGTATCATAACAGTCAGACTGTATGATTTCACAAAACCTCCTAAGTTTTTTTTTTTCTCTAGCAGTCATTAAGACTGGAGAACAGGAAGAGCTACATGATATTTGGGAATGCTCTTTGTGGGCTACAGCTCACCATTCAACACCTGAATGCCAGCCATCGTCATTACCCAACTGGACCACATTCAGATTCCCCCTGGCACCTGTAATTTTCTCACAAACCAACCTCAATCAGTCCAACTGTCACTCAGCACTGGATTCCCACAGGGCTGCGTTCTCAAACCCTGACTTGTATACATATGATTGTAACCCACCCAACCAATATCATCATCAATTATGCCGATGACACTACTCATGACATTGTGGTAGGGCTCATTTCTGATGGAGATGAGTTAGCGTAATGGGTGGAGGTAGAGAACTTGTCCTGCTGGTGCTCAGAAAATAACCCAAACTGAACATTCTTAAAACCAAAGAACCCATGATGGACTGTGGGAGGCACAGACAGGTCCATTCCCCTCTAATAATAAATGGAGAACAGGTGGAATCTGTCGCCAACTTTAAGTTTCTAGGCACAAACATCTCCGCTGATCTCACCTAGACCCAAACCAAAGCCCTGGTAAAGAAGGCCCAGCAGCAGCTGCACTTCCTTCATGTCCTGAGATAGAATAACCTGGACTGGAAGTTGCTTCTGACCTTTTACCACTCCTCAGTGGAGAATGTGCTCTCCTGCTGCCTGGGTGTTTGGTACACAGGGGTCAATTTAATTCAATTTATTTATACAGCGCCAAATCACAAAAACAGTCACCTCAAGGCGCTTTATATTGACAGGTAGACCCTACAATACAATACAATAAATAAGAGAAAAATCCAACAACCATATGCATGTTGGTGAAGGTGGGAATGAAAAACTCACCTTTAACAGGAAGAAACCTCTGGCAGAACCAGGCTCGGGGAGGGGCGGCCAATCATCAGCGACCGGTTGGGGTGACAGAAGAAAGACAGCATAAAACACATGCTGTGGAAGAGAGCCAGAGATTCAAAACAAGTATGATTGAATGCAGAGAGGTCGATTTACATATAGTGTAAGAAAGGTATAGTAGGTGTAGTATAGTAAGGAAAGCGACTGAAGAAGAAATACTCAATGCTGGAATCCCCCAGCAGCCTACACCTATTGCAGCATAACTAAGGGAGGATTCAGGGTCACCTGGTCCAGCCCTAACTATATGCTTTAGCAAAAAGGAAAGTTTTAAGCCTAATCTTAAAAATAGAGTTAGTTTCTGTCTCCCAAATCCAAACTGGAAGCAACTGGTTCCACAGAACAAGGGCAAGAAAACTGAAGGCTCTGCCTCCCATTCTTCTTTTAATACTCTAGGAACTACAAGTAAGCCTGCAGAGCGAGACCAAAGTGCTCTATTATTTCTACTATAAGGTCATTAAGATAAGATGAGCCTAATAATTCAAGACCTTGTACTACTTAACTTCTGAGAACAGCAAGGCTGCGCAGAGGGTAAATTAACACTGCCCCAAAAACATTAGCTGCCCTCTGCCGCCCCTGGAGACCATCGCAAGATGGAAAACTAGGGGCATCACAGGTGACCCCTAGCACCCACCACCTGTTTGAGCCGCTGCCCTCTGGCTGACCCCTCAGGTCAATCGGGTCCCACAACTCCAGACCCACAGCTTCTTCCCCTGGGCCATTCGGAATGACAACAAACACTATCCCTCCACACCCCACCCCTTCCCAACTACCTCACCAATCTGACCCATGGTCTGAGTAACCATCACTCAGGCCACTCACACATGGACTCTATACTCAGACCAAGTTCCTTTGCACTGCTTCCAAGCACTTTGCTCTTCAAAGTGTTCTTTTCTATTTTTTATATGTTCCTCTAGACCACAGGTGTCGAACTCCATGCCTCGAGGGCCGGTGTCCTGCAGGTTTCAGTGAGCTCTTAATCCAACACAACTGATTTAAATGGCTAATCTACCTCCTCAACATGCCTTGAAGTTCTCCAGGGGCCTGGTAATGAACTAATCATTTGATTCAGGTGTGTTGACCCAGAATGAGATCTAAAACCTGCAGGACACCGGCCCTTGAGGACTGGAGTTCGACACCTCTGCTCTAGACTGTATATATCTCTTTTGTTTGCTATTTATTATATATATATATATATATATATATATATATATATATATATATATATTACTCCTGCACAGTGGTGTGGAACAACCACAATTTATTAAATAATTATATAATTCTAATTCTAATTTATATAATTTTATTATACAGTGACAGTAAAGGGCTATTCTTCTTCTTCTTATAAACTTCACAGCTTGGTGTAATTTTCTTATATACTTAGCACAAACAGCTAAGTAATTACTTTTTTAGTATTTCCTGGGCTGGAGTTCCAAGTCACCTCAGTCAATGTGAAACGACTGGCCCATCAGAGGCATCGCTCCCAAGTCATGAAATCAAAATTGTCCTTTATGAAACCCGGGCACGAGTGAAATGACTGGACAAACCAACACTATGGTCCACTATTTTGTCTTTGCGAACTAAACTCAAAAAATGTGCCAACAATAACAATCAGAAAGACGCTTTGTGTGTTGAAAGCAACTCTAGTGAATATCTGCATAGTTGCTCTTGTGAAACTTCCGAGAGAGCACAGGGATATATTGTTTTACCCCTTAAAGATTCATTGTCTATATCTGGACTAATTATTTGTGTTATGTGTGTAGAGTGCTACAGCCCTTAGCGTTATCAGCACTTCAACTAATCTCTAAACAGATACCTGCAGCATGTGGTGTATTCATAATTGTCTCTGGTACATTTGTTGGGCAGTATGTGTTCATTGTTTGATTGTGTATTTACGTGTTACGCACTGGCAAAGCATGCCAGGAGACGGTAATACAGTGAGTAAAGAGTTGGTCTTACCGCACACAGCGGTCCCGCGTACTTATTCAGATTCAGAGTAAGAATCACACACAGCAGACCTACAGCAGGTGTGTGAACTGTGAGGCAGCCAAACATTTTATGAGAAAGTTCAAAGACTGATTATCTGTAAGAAACATTCAAACCAGTAAACTGGTAAAGCATCTGGGATAAAGGGGCATTGTATATTTCTACTTAAGCCATAATGTCCACATAATAGCACTGATTAAAAAAAATACAGCTAAATGTAACATTAGACCACAGGTGTCGAACTCCAGGCCTCGAGGGCTAGTGTCCTGCAGGATTTAGATGTGTCCTTGATCCAACACAACTGATTTAAATGGCTAAATTACCTCCTCAATATGTCTTGAAGTTCTCCAGAGGCCTGGTAATGAACTAATCACTTGATTCAGGTGTGTTGACCTAGGGTTATATCCAGTGTTGGGTAAGTTACTTTAAATTAGTAACTTAGTTACATTACTAGTTACTTCTATCAAAAGTAACTCAGTTACTTCAAGTTACTCGTTACTTTCAAAGTAACTAGTTACTAGGGAAAGTAACTTTGGTTTTACTCAGACTTCTCTTGTTAATGTGTTGCTAACTGGATACCCAGCAAGAGTGCCAGTCTTCTAGCTTGCTTACTTGCCACAAGTGCACTGTGCCACCTACCAAAGGAAAAAATAATGTGCATATTTCCACGAGAGAAATCCCACGCCTGGACCGTCGTTGACCACCGCCATGATTCTAGCCTACGTTACAGCGTCATGTGCACTTTTTACATTCAACACAAAAACTGCAGTCGTGGTGCTTTTGATTGTACTCAGAACTCAGAAATTCTGCCTTCCGAATAGGAAGATGTAGGCAACACCAGACTGCAGATGAGTTGCATACGGGGCTGGACTGGGACAAAACCACCACATATCCAGCTTTACAGCTGTGGCTCCAGCAAACATCAGCTGATACTAGAAAGTAATATTAAATAAATTCTAACAACAGCTGATCAAACGTGCTGCTGTTGTTTAACGTGACATCCGGTGGTTTCCTCTTTCTGGCGCAAAGCGGACGATAAATAAACAAGAGGGAAAAGCCGATCAGCTGATCATTGATAAGTTTCATGATTAAAGTAGCAACAGGGGAGGGAGGGGAGAGAATGAGAGAAGAAGAGGCAGCTGTGCAGCGTAAACACAGAATAACTCCAGCTTTGTGTCTTTTTCATTGTAGCTGAAGTCCGGGACAAAATGTTCCTTTTCACCTAAATACGAAACGCGTAATAATTTATCTGAATATGAGACGATTCCGTTTTTTACAGGACGGTTGGAAACTCTAATAATTAACCGTATGAATAAAATAAAGTTCAACATCAGTAACATAGCACCCACCCAGCTGTATAGAAACCCTGTCATGCTAGCTAGCACGCAGTACGAAAAAGTCAACACAACGAAAATAAACTCCAACTAAACTTGGTTTATATCTGACCCAGATAGACTGCAGGTCATAACTTCTTACCTGAAGTTCAGTTCACCTGACACTCGGAAGGGCGGCCGCTTCGGGTCTCTCCTCTTGCCTCCCCTTTCTCTCATCCACCTGCTGGCCTCCACCACTTGCTAATGTTGCTAATCTGTGGAAGCTCCGCGATAGCCACCACACGAAGTAACGAATAACGAGCCTATCTAAATCCCAGTAACGAGTAACGCGTTCCTGATTTTGGCATAATAACTAGTTACCGTGCTCGTTACCACAATAATAACGTAGTTACTGTAACGCGTTACTTAATAACGCGTTAGTCCCAACACTGTTTATATCTAAAACCTGCAGGACACCAGCCCTCGAGGCCTGGAGTTCGACACCCCTGCATTAGACCTTCAAATGGACCGGTACTTATGCTACAAACCTCATTCGACCAATCATACAAGCATTTTTTTTGTCTAACATCCATCCACACACACACACACACACACTCCAGTGGTTGCACAATCACCTCAGGGCTTAATGTCTTGTCTAAGTAAACACTGACGTGCAGACTAGAGTAGTTGGAGAATGGATCTACTGACTTTCTGAGCGATGGACAACCCGTTCTGCCTCCGGGATTGTTGAATATTAAATCTAGATGGGAATGCAAATTGCAATGATCTTACACACGTATTTTTTGAATTGTCATAACTGGCTTAGGTTACAATTAAGCTCATCTTATCATACTCCACAGTAATTACAGCTATTCTGAATAACTTTGTCATATTCTTGGAGTATAGTCAAAGGCAAACTGTGTAATGTTACATTTTTTTACAGTTGATTTTTGTTCCTGTTTTTTCTAGGATTTCCTAGAATTCTCTCTCTCTCTGTTTCTGTCATATTATTTTGTTTGTGTTGTCCGTGGGTTAGAAATGGGGGAGAACTAAAAGATATTCACCACAAACACCTCATGCCAAACATAGTGAGGCATGGCGATGGAGAGGTGATGATTTGGGCTTATTTTGCAGTCACAGGACCTGGGTACCTTGCTGTTGTTGAGTTTAACATAAACTTCTCTGTTTACCAAAGTATTCTAGAGTCAAATATGAGGACATCTGACTGCTAAGGCTTGGTCCACACTGGGTCATGCAACAGGATGATGATACCAAGCACATGACAACAGTATGGCTGAAATAGAAAGGAAAGGATTCAAGCTTTTGCAATATTCCGATCAAGGTCCAGACATCAGCCTGACTGAAATGCTGTGATGGGACCTTAAGAGATCAAATTGTGCCCACCTGACCTTGCTACAAGAGGAGATTACTTCCGATTGGATCACTTCCAAACTCGTCCCACATCTCTGTACAACTTAATGAATTTTGATTGGATCTTGTATTTCCAGATAACTTTGATCTTGTTTGGTTCGTCAACGAACTTTTAAATATTTACATCTTACATCTTTATCAGACCAAGAAAGGTTGTTGACAAAAACTATTAGTAAATAAAATTAACATTGGCATGATCAAATGACTGAAACTTAAAAAATTAGAGACTGATATAGCCATGCAGAGAATGATGACTTCATGTTATTGCTCCTGAAGGTGGTTCTGCAAGCTGCTGAAGCACAGGGCTTGCTATGTTTTTCACACACTGCTTCTGCAATTTAGCCAAATGTTTGTTAAATAAAGATCAGATGTTTTTATACCCTCATACATAAATGTTTGAATTTAAAAGAGGATGTGCTTTCTTTGACACTGCTGTGACAGCTTCAGTAGTCTTATTGTTTGGTGGACCTGTTTTTGTTTCCTTTTGTTCATAAATGTGGGATGTCTGTTGACATAAGTTCTTGGTTGGAGGGAGCATGTAGCTAAAGTGGTAAATTTACATGTATTTTATTAATTCAGCTCTTATCAAAAGGCACCGAGGGAGTGAATTAAAGTGCAAAACGTCTTTTCTTTTTGGTATTTCTCCACTGCAATTTCTTTTTACTTACAACATACATGTACACAGTGTTGGGGAGTACCGCCATTACGTATTTAAAATACAAAATATGAGTAACTGTATTCCGTTACAGGTACCGTTTAAAAAGGTGGTATTTAGAATACAGTTACTTTGTTGAAATAAATGGATTACACGGCGGTACTTTCCTGTTTCATATTGTGGCGGGTCAGGACTGTTTGGGTTTTGTTTGACAGCTACGTTCTGTAGTTCCAGGCGGCAGCGTTGCGGTTGCCATGGTTACAGGGTGACGCTCTCGCTCTGCTGTTTCCTGGGTGAGAGAGCGCCTTTTTGTTGTTGTTGTTGTGCTAAGCTAATAGGCAGAATGTAGGTTCATGAGCACTGTAGTCCGTGCTGCAGGGAGAATGCACTGCCATACTCGTTATGTGTCTGTGAGCGCGAGGTGGGAGAAAAAGGAGAGTCGAAAAGTACGAGTTGTCATCGAGCAAAAACGGGAGCTGGAAGCATGTAAATATAATAATAACCACTGCAGCCAAGAAGAGTGCCTGACGAGCCCAGTTGTAAGTAAGCTATTAAAACTCGACTGTACACCGTGTTCGTGTTTTCCTCCGAAAACAATAAGTTCCGTTGGAGCAGCCTTTCAACGCCTCTCTCTGTCTCTCGCAAGCAGACAGACCCACACAACAAAGTAAAGCTATTTTTTGGCTACGAGCCAGACACAGAACCCGTATTAGTCAGAGGTCCCTTTACTATGGTTCGGAGCCGCGGACCTTCAGTAATAGTAATAAAATCACACAGCAATAGTACATAAGATGTTAAGTAATCCAAAGTATTCAGAATACGTTACTCTCATTGAGTAACGTAACGGAATACGTTACAGAATACATTTTAGGGCATGTATTCTGTATTCTGTAATGGAATACATTTTAAAAGTAACCTTCCCAACACTGCATGTACACTATAGTGATGGGATTTCCGGCTCTTTTTAGAGAACCGGCTCTTTCGGTTCGGCTCACTAAAAAGAGCCGGCTCTTTCGGCTCCGAACTGGCTCTTCAGGTTGTTTTGTTGCTTCAATTAATTTATTATTAACAATAATATAAAATTATGCACAAAAGGAATTACTAATGTAAAAAAAAAAAGTGGTTTTATTTATATATGTTTATATAGAAATATATGCGGTGACCCCTAGAGACAAAACACGTACAAACTCCAAAACACATTTCTAGCATGAACTGAACTTCCAAAACAGAGATACCCAGATCACTTAAATTACACAATTGAAAGCATATGTGTATTGTTTGTGTATTCATAAACAAGCATTCATATATAGTCAAATAATAAAAAAAAAAAAAATGTTCATTTACCTGTTACTACCACACACCAAATCCGGTCGTTGGTACTTGCTGGCTTGTGTAGCCACTAGGTAACAAAAGCTCAACACTGCCCCTAGCATCCTGGAGCACTTCTGTTGTCTTTTATACGTGTCTTGGAGTTTGTACGTGCTTCGGAGTTTGTACGTGTTTTGGAGTTTGTACGTGCTTCAGAGTTCGTACATGATTTGAAGTTTGTATGTGCTTTGTCTGTAGGGGCCACCGTAAATATACTTTTATTTATTCACTCCACATAAAATGTAATAAATAAATCATATAATACAAAAATCAACTATTCACATTTCAACTTTTAACTATTTAAATTTTTAGCTTTTTCCTTTTACAAATTTAAAGTGAAACAACACAAAACACTGCAAACCACAACACAATTAAATATAAATTATAATATGAAAACAAAAAGAACGTGCATATTCTCTGTCATATGGGCTTGCATGACTAACTTTCTGAATCCTTTATCATCTGCAACTGAAAATAGCTGTGGATGATTACTATACCTTTCTAATGTGAGGTTGTTGTCCCTGGCTCTTTCTCTGTCTCTCCCTCCCGCTCTGTTCCTGTGCTACTGAATGTAACTACCGCCCCTCCCCCCTCTGCCGAGCATAAAGCACAAGGCTCGCATGCGGAGTGAAGCGGAAAAAAAAGTGCCAGAGAGAGAGAGGGTGAGAGAAAGAAAAAAAACCCACGGCTCGCGATAAGGAGCCGGCTCTCGTCGTTCACGTCAAAGAACCGGCTCTAAGAGCCATTTCGTTCGCGACCGACCCATCACTAGTACACTAATACTAAGCTATCTGCAACAAGCTTAAATGAGCTGATATACCAGCCAAGCTAATTTATCATATTAGTACCAATCATGTTGAAAAATCATGTTGAAGTGTGTTTATATTTTACTAATTAACATTTAGAAAAGCTTGTGAAATAATGCGAGATTATAGTCTGACAAGATGAGACCAAAACTGAACTCTTTGGATAAGATAACACACACTATGTTTGGAGGTAAAAAGGACGTGCATATCAGTCCAAAAACATCATACCAACAGTGAAGTTTGGAGTTGGGAACATCATGGTGTGGGGCTGGCACACTTCATAGCATTGAAGGAAGGATGAATGGAAAAATATATTGAGACATTCTTGATAAAAAATTTGCTGCAATCTACCAGAATGATGAAAATGAAATGAGGAACGACGTTTCAGCAAGACAATGATCCTAAACACACACTCAAGGAAACTCTCAGCTGGTTACAGACAAAGAAAATAAAGCTAGAATGGCCCAGCCAATCAGCTGACCTGAATCCAGCGGAAAATCTATGGAAGGAGCCTACTCAACCTTTGGGACTTTAAGACTCTGTGAAAGAATTCCAAGAAATTGATTCTGTTCATCTGGACGTATCATCTGAAATATGTTGAGGAGTTCATGTAGATAGCAACTTTAGAAATATATTTACTTAGAAAATTGGTGATGTGTATTTGCTGCATGAAAAAAAGGATGATATTTATCTGGATATGAATGCTAATAAAAGGATATTGTGATTAAGCTATATACACAGATGTATAAGACATGCAAAACCTGAAGCAGTTGCATAACGCTGCTCATGTTTTCCAGTATGGCTTGCAAGCTTCTACACAACATGCATTATTTGCATTTACAGTGATGTGAAAAAGTGTTTGCCCGCTTATTTATTTCTTCTATATAGTTTTTTTGCATGTTTGTCACATTAAATGTCTCGGATCATCAAACAAATTTCTATATTAGACAAAGACTACACAAGTAAACACAAAATGCAATTTCTGAATAAATAATAAAAGATTATCATTAACATAACATTAAAATGAATTAACTATAGTGTATCATATCTGTGGAAACCTTAGTTTTAGTGTTTTAATGAGGGAAACGTCTCCAACTCAATACGCTCTCTATGTCCTGAGTGACCTTATTTGAATTTACGTGTACAAGCAGCAACATTCAGAATGTCACATCAAATCCTTTGAACTCTTGGAGGGAGTGATATAGTGACAACCTGGAATTAATAATACCACGTAAGAGGACTGATAAAACTGGCTGTGAATGTTTACAGTGGAACCCACAGTCTCTCCCGTAGGTGAAGCATGGCTCCAGGGCTCTAGAAAGTGCTTTAATTATCTAACGGCCAATGAGGAAAGGCATTATATAACAGCTGAACAACAGCAAGTAGACTCATGCACTGAGAGCAAGCAGAACATAAAGCTTTCTGTAACTCATCTCTGGGGTACACATCAATCATCTATACACAGGCACACAGAAATGAATTCAATAAATGATTCCCATCTGTAGTGTGCACATTCTTGTTAAAGTTTCATGCAATATCCTGACCTGCAGTGTGTGTATAATTTATGGTTTGGAACATGCCTGTAGGATTGCCTGAAGTGGTGACACTACACACCTGTGCTACTTTTCATGACAACATGTTGGTATTTTGGTATTGCCTCTTTATGTTGTTATATCTGGCATTTATGCATTTGGATCTCACTTTTTAAAAATCTCCATTCCATAACTCTCTGCAGTTTGCACTGATGCGAGGTTGCATTTCCCAACATTTTTAAAAAACTTCATACACATCTGAAGTCAGTGCAGACCATTTTGGTACAAGGTACTGAAGTCATTGACGTCACTGAACAGCTCATTATTTCAAAATCTGAGAATAATGTATCCCATTTCGCTTATGCACTGCGCTACGATCTGTGCCTCAAGGCGGTGAGTAAAATTTGCCCGCAGGACTTTCTCAATCCAACGTTATTTATAGTGCACTTTAAAAACAACATGGTTAACCAAAGTACTTTCCAAAGACAATGATATAAGTTAAAAGTAAATAGTAAAACATGAATAAAATAGACAATAAAATATCCTATAAATAAAATTAACAAAACAGCAAAGATTAAAAGTGACCAAAAACTGGTTAATAGTGACTACAAGCTGACTCTGGTACTACTCTGGTAAAATGTCAAGTGTTGGGACCAGCCTAACATGGAGAGGCAACTTATTCCATAATTTGGGAGCCACAACAGCAAACGCTCAGGCCCCCCAGGTGTTTCAGTTTTGAAATGGGGACAGCAAGGAGTGACTGGTCAGTTGATTTAAGGGACCTTTGTAGAGTGTATATGTGTAGTAGGTCTGCCAGGTAAGTAGGAGCAAGCCCATTTAAAACTTTGAAACAATAAGATTTTAAAATGACTTCTAAAATGGACAGGCAACCAGTGTAAAGAGGGAAGAACAGGGCTAATGTGCTTGTGTTGGTGTATCCAGCAAGCGAGCAGCAGCATTCTGGACCATTTGTAAGCATGATAGTGAGGCCTGATCCATACCAACATAAAGTACATTAAAGTAATCGAGGTGAGCGGTCACAAATGCATGTAAAACTATCTCTGAGTCACAAAAAGAGATAAAAGGTTTGACTTTAGAGAGCTGCCTTAGCTGAAAAAGGCTATTTCTCACCACTGTGTTTATCTGTTTACCCATTTTAAGAGTTGTGCCAAATTTCACTACAAGGTTGGTTTGACACAGGATATAAAAGGACCCAAGTCAGATGGTGGGACTACATGACCCAAATATAATGACCTCAGTTTTGTTTTCATTAAAACATAATGAAAGACATTTTAAAAATAGACCTGAGGGGGTTAGGGTACTCTTTGACTGTAACTCCATTACTGTGATGATCTGAGTGAGTGTCAGCAGTTTTGGTGTGTTTTTTCTGTGCCTGCTCTGGTTCTCTGATATCCTTTGATATGGAGGCAGAAGCTTGTTTCCAAATCTGCATCACCCAACTGCAATCCATCAGCGGCAATCAGTAGGCCGGCATTTAAGACCAGCTGAGCCTTCCACTCACCTCCCATGGTGGTCATGCAGCTCTTACAGCTGTTGTTGTTATGTGCCTCGTCGTTTCTGACTGCTCTTAACTTGTGTGTCCAGTTTGTTTTGCCGTTCCTGGAACAACTCAACTCCACTCACCTGCAGCTCTCTTGGCTGGTCGTCTGGCACTACGCACCTGCTCAGGCTGTGTAATCATCGCTGGCTATCTGCCATCACTCATCCAGTCAGGCTACACCCTTTGGCCTCTGACAGCTACCGACTAGAAAGTAAATTCAAAATAAAGAACTAAAATTTGTAAAGATGAGAACACAAGCTTTATGGGAATAGTCAATACATCATGGTAGCACAACAAACCATGATATGAGCTAGAAAGAAAATGTAAAGTTTACTGAAAGGTGAGATTTTTTTTTTTTTAATTTACAGCCAAAATTACAAAATAAGATAATTAGGCCTGTATGGATCTTTGTTGAGAAATGGTATCATTATGTGGAAATCCCACGCAATTCCAAATTACTGTGCGGGACAAAGCCCAGTGCATATATTAATTTTCAGACTAAATGCCTTCCAGTCATCGTTTTTGTTGTTTTGTTTTTTGTCCGTTATTAAAGAAAACAAGTTCTGTTGAACTAGAGTTCAGCAGAAACCCAAAATCTTTGCACAAACCGCAGGTGCACTGTTTCCAGGGTGTGGTTTGCATTTCTCTTTAACAGTCTCTACATGCATGTAAACTACAAATCTAAAAAAAAAAAATAGACATGCTTAAGCATTTTGTACCATGTGACGTTCTTCACTGGAATAATAAATTACATTCACCTAAGATATATAGCTAAATGCATCACCCACACATCAGACCAGCCCTTACCTCAAGGGGTAAGTTAAACCTCCAGGGCCCCTTTCAAAATAAAACGACAAAATGATCTTTTTGCAGTCCTGTTTCCAAAAAGGTTTTAAAATGCAAATAAAAGAAGAATAGAGTGATGCAGCAAAAGCATCACAGCAGTGGTGACAGGTCTGGAGTGTTTACATGAGTTTAAGCCCTGACTCGATTGAAATATGTTTAGAAGGTGGTTTGGCATTGTCTTGTTGTAATAACCAAGTTGTTATGCACGCTGACCTTTTGGCCTCGTTTTGAGAGCTGTCTTTCTCTGTGCACCACGTTTGTTTTCATGCTTTTCACACCTTACTGCCTGGGCTCCCCACACCTGAATGTCACCACAGCACATGCTCCGATTGTTCACTGGTAGGGCTTGCAACACTCGTTGCAGTTTTACAGCTTTGTGAACAATACTGTGATTCAGCTTCTTTAATATTGCTCAACATGCGTTCCCTGAAATGAACGTGTTGCAGATCTGCTTTTTCTTTAAGGTAGAATAGGCTTTGCAGTGTTTGTCTGGCAGTGTATGTTACAGGCCATGTTCACACTAATACGTTTTCGTTTAAAAAATGCATCTTTTTCTCTCCGTTTTGGCCTCCCGCAAACACGGCGTTATTCGGTCAAGGGAAACGCAGTGTTTTGAAAACATTTGAGAACGCCGTTTTCGCGTCACAGTGTGGACAGCAAACCCGGAGCCTTTTCATGTGATGCAGTCATGTGACCAGTTAAACTAAGATAGCGGAGGGCATTATACAGCAGTTGTTTTGTTTGCTCTCAATTTTGACAGCCCTATTAAAGATTTGTATCAGTCTGTACATGCTCTGCAACTTGCTTTTGCAACTTTTTCCTTTTGTGTTACTCGCAGCAGCAACTCCACCTCATTGTCAGTCCATTTAAAAAACTGGGTGCTTTTCCTCAACATTTTGCCGCGACATTTCAAAGAGCGGGAAAGTAAATAAACGGCACAATAAATGAGGCAGGGCGAATCGTCTTGCGTTTCACGCATGCGCAGTACTGGAACATTAGTGTTTTTGACTGTTTCAATGTGGACAGACAACTCTGTAAAAAAAAAAAAAAGCTGAAAAGGCTAGTGTGGACGCGGAGCGTTTTCAGACAAAAACGCCGTTTATCTGGGCTAGTGTGGACGTAGCCACAGTCACTACCGTAAATGTCGGTTTTTGCTCACTACTCAAGCTTTAGATGCCAGAGTTACCTCCAGTGGCCACTTCTATATTTCTCGTTAAAGGTTCTAACACAGAGCCAGCCCTGAAAAACTCACCTGTGGCAGTGATGACAAGCCCACTCCTGGTCCCTTTCCTCTTTAGCCCAGATGGCATGCACGATTGCATCTCTAACTGCAAGAATTTTCCTTTTCTTCAAATTTTAATTAGCATTTGCATAAAATGCTCGTTCAATCTTTTACTTAGTGACAAATTCCTTCACATATGTATCTCCACCTCAGCCTCTTATGCCTGTTTTACCCCCAGTCATGTAACTAAGCTGTGATGTGCTCTGTCTGATATGTTTTTTTGAAGCATTGCACACATTTTCCAGTCTTTATTATGTTTTTGTTTTTTTTGTGGGCGTTGTTGGCCTTCAAATTCAAAATGAGCATTCATGTTTCACAAAGAAAGATAAAAAAACAAAAATTCAAATTTAGTTACAGTTAAGTTTGATATGTTGTCTTTGCAGCCTAGGAATGTTTAAGTTTGTGTTCTGCGCTGATACCCACAGGTTTAACCTTGGCTCCACTGTGCCAGTTTGCCCGGTGGCTGTTGTAGGACTGGGTGTGGTTGCGGAGGAGTGGAACTGTAGAGAGGTGGAGCTGAGTGAATGGCATTTTTTTTTTTGTCAGATGCTGCTTGTGCAGCAAATTTGTGGCTTGCTAAAGGAGCTGTAAAGCTGTGAGTTATGTGCAGCATTATTGCAGCACAATGGTGTGTTTTAGCCCACTCTGCAGTCTTTAAGTTTTGAATGTACAAAAAAATATGTTTATTAATTTATGACTATCAAAAGCACAGGTGGGGAACTCCAGAGGGAACATTGGATGCAGGTGTCTGCCACTATCTGTGCGTTGCACACTTTAGTCAACACACAGATAAGCTGCGCACGTGCGCAATTGCGCACTGCTGGCACGGTCACTGTGCACAGAAAATCTGTGTTGCGCACAAAAAAAATCTAACCTGAATTGAAATTAAAATTAAAACTTTAACAATTCTGCTTTGCAGTGTTAGTCAGTAAGTGACTGGCTGCACCCCTATGGGATTAGAACGATGCCACCTTATCCCATAGTCCAGCCAATAATGCGATTCACATTCATATATACGCAGCTAATCAACGTCGTTGACAGGCTATGACAGCGTCCTTATGTGCGACACCGGTGTTTTAGCTAGCAAAGTGGCGTGGCTGATGTGGAGTGAAACCACGTTAATGACAACGTGTACAACCATTGGAGATGTGAGCAGGACAGACGGAAAACGTGTGGACTTTATACCAGTCTTAAATTGTGTTGATAGGCCACGTAAAACCAGAGTTATGATAAAAATATATGCAATGTTTGTTTTTCTTCCGGAATACTATCGTTGTTTATATTTACTGCGGGAAGAAGCGGTAAAAAGGAAGGAAAAACGCTCGAGAGCACTCTCCACCTGTGAGCAAAAAACCCCCCAAAAAACCCCACCCTTTCCTATTCATCGAAAAATGTATCATGTCGACCAATCAAAAAATGATATGGCAACATGGCATTTATTTGTTTAGGAAAGGGGGAAGTTCTGTAAATAGTTTGAAATGTTTATTTAAAAAACACCTTGGCTGCATTTTTAGGTAAACAGCTGCAAAAAACTTTGTTGTTTCCATAACTCAGTTACTTTTTGAAGAAGTAACTATATAATTAATTGCCCAGCATTGCTCATTATATATACTGTATTTTGCAGACAGAGAGTTACGGGAGTCTCTCCCAGACCACAGACTCATACTCATAATACAAATCAGAGCTTTATTAAAAAAAAAAAAAAAATGTCATTGTAAGTGAGCTAAAGCAGTTAATTAAAAGTAGTCTAACATAAATATAATACTGTAATTTGATTATTTTAATAAACCATGTAACTTGGATGGATTCGATGCTGGCGTGACCCACACATCTAATGTTGCTCACAGTGGTCCAAGGGACCGCTCAGGGAGTTGGTGTGTTCACTCAGACACATGAAAAATTAGAGGGAACATTGCCAGCATCAGTCACTTTAAGGTGATTTATACTGTAAGGCAGAGACCCTGCCTTCCTGTTTTGACCTTCCCTGGCTTTGTTAAATTGAGTTTGCTCCTCACTGAGCGACATCAAATGAAATAATTTTAGCCTAAAAATAAAGCTGCAAGGGATTGATGCCTAATTGTTGCATTTTCATTCAGTTGAACTGAAAGAGGCCATGTGTCCTTCAGAGACAGAACATTACCCTCCCTGCATTTGTCCTCATACCGCATCTTCCTAATTCATTTTAAGGTGTGGCAGCTAGCTTAATCTTTCCATTATAGAATCTGGTAGAATTCCCCTCTGGCTTGATGGACTCACTCCACTAACACTCCCTTGTAGTGGCTTTTGTAGAACAAGCATGTGTATGTGAAAGAAGATTAGGGAGTAGTAAATCTGTGCAGATTTAGTCAGAGCCACACCTCAGTCACAGAAACTTACACTAAGTAAGTTTAGACCTGAGTAAGACTTCTTTTTGTCCAAAATGCTGTTTTCTCTTTGCACTTTTATCATTTGTCTCACTCCAGCAGCTGTGTCGTGTACTGTCACCTTTAGTCCATTACTTTAAGAAGTGAATGGCATTTTTGTTCTTTTGACTGACTAATGTGAACAAAACTGACTTAAAACAGAGACATGCTGCCTTTTTTTTATGGATGCATTGAAAATGCATGATAGAAAAACAAAGTGATTGCCAGAGAGTTTTGTGCTTATACACCCGATCAAATCCAGTAACGTGCATCAGCTGCATGAGGTGGATAGACTGTATGCTGGGTTATAACATTGCATTTCATAGATCCAACTCTAGTTTTCAGGGTCTTTCTTCATTCCTGAACAAGCAATGTCTCAGTAATTAATCTTTCATGGACAGATTAGCAGGGCAAAAATCTTAAAGTTAACTAGTGCCAGGCACTGTGACATATGTATTCCCCTTGCTCTAAGGCCGATAACAAGAAAAAAGTTAGAAGTCCTCTGCTTTTTTTTTTTTTTTTATCTCTGTCTCAGCAAGATGCAAAAAATCCAAATCCAAATGTTCATTCTAAAAAGTTCTTGTATAATCTTAGGAAAATGCTGTTTTGTGATAGATACAAAAACTTTAAATTAAGTTTTACTTCATTTAAAGTTTTTGTATCTATCAAGTTGTTTTTTTGTTCTTTTTACTGCATGTTCTAAAAAATTTGAAGTGCAAAATTCTCCTCTACTTAGTGCAGCCCTAAGTCTCATTTAAAGCCTGGAACAGATGACATTCACTACATTTAAAAATAAATAATCTATAATAGTAGGAATAATAATGCAGAAATCCTGTTGTAATGCATATGAAGTTGCTTTTCCTGTAATATTATCTGCTTTTACTAACATATTGCAGACCTATGCAGGCAAATATAAATTTGGCATTTGTCCACCGTTTGTCAAACACTTTATGGATGTCAGTATTATTGTGAGAGAGCACTAAAGTAACATACCGTACTTGTCCTATATTAAGCAGAGGAATAGACTGGGACACTTGTCATTATGTTTTTGTATAAGTTCAGGTTCAAAATGCAGCTTGACTATTTGATTTAGCTCCAATATGTCAGTTCATGAACTTCTGACAATTTTAGTAAAGTTTAGTTTTTGATTTGACCCCACACCGACTCTTTCTAGGTGACATCTTCAAACTATCATTTTAACCAGACCGTAAGATGCCTGACTCACCTGATTTGATCACCAAGGTGTAAGGAAGTCTAAATAACTGAAAAACTGTTTGTGTTTTTGGAAAACATAACAACATGGCCTTTTTACTAAAGTTCAGTGGTGAAGGTTGCCGGCAAATCAGATCCGAGATACAGTTAGGTGTAAATTGTCAAGTTTCAATATTGTATAATACAAAAGCTGTCCTAATTGACACCTGAAACTTAATTACGCTTTCTTCCCCAGCGGTCCCTCTTGCCAAGTTTCAGTAGAGTAAACTCCCATCTCAAGCTTGGTTCTCACAGAGTAAATGAGCTTGTGAACATTCCACTACGTGTTCTGACTAGAAAGCTTGAAAAGCCACCCGTCACATCATCTGAGATGAAATACAGTCTTGCAGAGTGTAGGTGTCACTGCCCTGAGTTTAGTTTTCATTTCAGAATCCAGTCTCTGTCAGTGTAGTTTATTCTAATGATGGTCAGGGGTTTTTACATTTGACTTTTGCAGCTTTTTTTAATGTCTGGGTCCTCGTAGAGTACTATAGCTTTTAAATAAATGTGACCTTCCTGTTACCAAATATCCTTCTAATTTCTAACACAGTTTCTTAGTGTTGCCATGAAGAACAATAAATATGTTGTTAGGTGTGTGGTTTGGAAGATGTCAGAATTGTCATACTTTCCTCACGGGTTTTGATCATCTAATCAGTTACAAGCCTAGGCTAATTGAAGCCCTTTTTCCTGGAAGTAAGTTGTTGTTTGTTTTAGTTCTAAAGTAAGGAGTACAATTTCATCTTAAATGATCCAATAAATGACTCAAAGACAGCATAAAGGTCATTTGATAACTGCTGCAGCTTGCACAGTTTTAAATAAGTATAAGAATGAAGAAAACGGGGTTAACCCGGGACAGTAATGTTGCTGGTAATGGTGTTGTGGTTCTTTTCTGGGTTTTTTTGTTTTGGTTTGTTTGTTTTTCCATAACTTGTGTATCTGCAAATATACACATTCTGTATTTTTCATATGAAAGAAACTATACTGTGGTGGGGCTTGCTAATTTCTTGTTTTTGATTTATGTATGTTTTGTTTTGTTTTGCTTTACTCCATATGTTTCATATGTTGTTTGTTTAATTTAAGACAAAAAAAAATTAAATGAATGAGAGGTAAAACTTGAGGGGGTAGGGACAAATAAGTAAATACTTCTGCCTGCTCCTTTTCAAACAAATAATGGAATGATATTTTGTAATGATTGTGAAAGCACACGTTTGAAATGTTTGAAATAAAAATGAACTGAACTGAACTGAACTGAACACAGTGTGCAGCTCATCCCTACAGAGATAGGGAAAGGAGTTGGAGTCGTTGCCTGAAAGGAACCAGTTATATTGGTCTGAGCATGTCTTTGCCTCCTTATTGCCTTCAGCTGGAGGTTTTCCAGGCACGTTGAACTAGGGAAGACTCATAACCTGCTGGGGAGTTTTTAAAATCTCCTATGGAATAACTGGCTTAGCCTGCTACTACTGTGAAATAGCTCTGGGAAAGAGGCAGAAACATGAAGGATGGCTTGAAGAAAGTTTCAAGTCCCCACGATCTGACCAACATGGGGAAACCAACAGCAAAACCTAAAATACTGCAGATTTCAAATTTTGGGTTAACGTGTCTGACCTCATGGGCCTCAGGCAACTAATTACGCCTTGATTCTAGACAAGCAAAAATGACAAATACTATTACAGGGAGTGCAGAATTATTAGGCAAATGAGTATTTTGTCCACATCATCCTCTTCATGCATGTTGTCTTACTCCAAGCTGTATAGGCTCGAAAGCCTACTACCAATTAAGCATATTAGGTGATGTGCATCTCTGTAATGAGAAGGGGTGTGGTCTAATGACATCAACACCCTATATCAGGTGTGCATAATTATTAGGCAACGTCCTTTCCTTTGGCAAAATGGGTCAAAAGAAGGACTTGACAGGCTCAGAAAAGTCAAAAATAGTGAGATATCTTGCAGAGGGATGCAGCAGTCTCAAAATTGCAAAGCTTCTGAAGCGTGATCATCGAACAATCAAGCGTTTCATTCAAAATAGTCAACAGGGTCGCAAGAAGCGTGTGGAAAAACCAAGGCGCAAAATAACTGCCCATGAACTGAGAAAAGTCAAACGTGCAGCTGCCAAGATGCCACTTGCCACCAGTTTGGCCATATTTCAGAGCTGCAACATCACTGGAGTGCCCAAAAAGCACAAGGTGTGCAATACTCAGAGACATGGCCAAGGTAAGAAAGGCTGAAAGACGACCACCACTGAACAAGACACACAAGCTGAAACGTCAAGACTGGGCCAAGAAATATCTCAAGACTGATTTTTCTAAGGTTTTATGGACTGATGAAATGAGAGTGAGTCTTGATGGGCCAGATGGATGGGCCCGTGGCTGGATTGGTAAAGGGCAGAGAGCTCCAGTCCGACTCAGACGCCAGCAAGGTGGAGGTGGAGTACTGGTTTGGGCTGGTATCATCAAAGATAAGCTTGTGGGGCCTTTTCGGGTTGAGGATGGAGTCAAGCTCAACTGCCAGTCCTACTGCCAGTTTCTGGAAGACACCTTCTTCAAGCAGTGGTACAGGAAGAAGTCTGCATCCTTCAAGAAAAACATGATTTTCATGCAGGACAATGCTCCATCACACGCGTCCAAGTACTCCACAGCGTGGCTGGCAAGAAAGGGTATAAAAGAAGAAAAACTAATGACATGGCCACCTTGTTCACCTGATCTGAACCCCATTGAGAACCTGTGGTCCATCATCAAATGTGAGATTTACAAGGAGGGAAAACAGTACACCTCTCTGAACAGTGTCTGGGAGGCTGTGGTTGCTGCTGCACGCAATGTTGATGGTGAACAGATCACAACACTGACAGAATCCATGGATGGCAGGCTTTTGAGTGTCCTTGCAAAGAAAGGTGGCTATATTGGTCGCTGATTTGTTTTTGTTTTGTTTTTGAATGTCAGAAATGTATATTTGTGAATGTGGAGATGTTATATTGGTTTCACTGGTAAAAATAAATAATTGAAATGGGTATATATTTGTTTTTTGTTAAGTTGCCTAATAATTATGCACAGTAATAGTCACCTGCACACACAGATATCCCCCTAAAATAGCTAAAACTAAAAACAAACTAAAAACTACTTCCAAAAACATTCAGCTTTGATATTAATGAGTTTTTTGGGTTCATTGAGAACATGGTTGTTGTTCAATAATAAAGTTATTCCTCAAAAATACAACTTGCCTAATAATTCTGCACTCCCTGTATATTTGACCTGTCGTCATCGTGTGGCGCTCTGAAGTCTAAAACGGTCTGTTTGGCAAATGCAAAATATAAATTTAAGTTTCATTCTGTATTTATCTTGCATATTCCTGTACACTGATACAGCGATTATCAGCGTTGCCTCACAGAAAGGGTTCTGGGTTTGAACATAAGTTCATTCTCCATGGTCGAGGGTGCAGCTGTGAGTTCTTGTCAGTCCTAGTGTTTATGGCCTTGTCAGCTTGCACATCTAGAAAGGCTTTATCAATGCTAAAACTAATTTACTGCTTTTAGAGCGACATATGGCCCCAACCAGAAACATCTTTTTCAGGGAAGGCCTCACATATTTCAGCAAGGCGATGCTGTTTTTTGGAACTGTGATCATAAAACTAACGGCATTGGCACTGCTCAGATACACACATTTGTCTACATATAAGATAAATGATGGGTCCTTACGGTTTCAAACTATTTAGACTTCACTTTGTAGAATTGTGCTCTGTTGGAGCATTACATCATGTGACACACCCAGGTAAGATTGAATCACAGCACTTTTTATGTGCTAACAGAACCTAAAGTTGAATACTTCTAGCAAAGTATGATCAGCTTTGCAGCTGCAAAATAATGCTTGAAATAAAAACATAGTTATAACTTCCTTTTTCAGGTCTGCCTCAGCATATGCAGCCTGCCATGACAAACTGGCTCATTCTTCATGGTGGTGGTGGTTGGCGATGGGGGGAATTCTTGATGCATAATGAAGTCCATGGATTGCACATACAAATAGTGTTTGCAGCAAACATTTTGTAGGCACAAACATATTTTTTGGCATGTTTCCCTCCTGACTAACACAAATTTGTGAATGTGCAGTAAGTGGCATAGGAGCATAGTTCTTCCACTAGACAGTGTTGGAAGTGAGAGTGAACCACTGGTATTTTAATTTGGGGTGTGACTCAGTTATGCCCTGGAGCTTGTTTAGAAGCTACTACAGTACAGAGGCTGGGAAGCCAACAGCTATACTGGAGTTGTTAAGATGGTTTTAAACAGGTACCAACAGTTCCAGCTCTGTCGGAGCAAGAAATCGACTCTACTTTTGGCTTCTTGTTCTTCCAAGCTGACATTAAGTTAAAAAAAGACTTGCAATGGACCTTTTTCTTAAGATTGAAATATCTAAACCGATGCAATACATTTACTCAATAAACCTGGGTGAGTGTATTGTGTATTGAAAGCATTGTGCACAGTAACCTCAAGCACCCACAAGCTGCAGGCCTGAGCACATAAGCAGCACGGGGTGGATTCCTTCATATGCTCGCTGTGCGTAATGTGGAAACCATGTTTCATTGAAATGACCACCATTTATTCTCCGATTCAGCTTTTCTCTATGTGTATCTGTGGGATTTTGTGCAGTGGGTAAGTACTGTACTGTCTGCAGGGAATCTCCTGTAAAACCAGTTTACTCGTCTCAAGGTCTCCACTTTATCTTGGATTATCCTTCAGCCGACTACCCAACTAATTATCTTAATGTGACTTTGTTTTTTTGGTTTTTGGTTTTATTTTATGTACATTTTTTTTACTTGTGAAGTCACACTTTGGTGCTCTGTCGCAGATCTTAAAACTCACTTTAAAGATTATTTAAATTTAAGGTTTTCCTGTGTATCTAAAAACATACCTGGAAGAATGTGCATTGCATTTTGACAAGCAAAAACTGGTTAAATTGCTTGCTGAAACATTTTCAGCGTAGTTAAAGGGCAATTTTACCCAACTTAATCCTATAGATAGTTTTATCTTAATTTCACGTCCACAATCCCAGTAAAATACAAAGAAGTGCTCACACAGAGGATACAGAGAAAAAATCTTGCCAGAAGGTAAACAGTAGAGAAAAGAAAGGTGGCACAGTGAGTATGCAGGTCCCCACCCTGTACACAGAACACCCCTAGCTAATCAACAAAAAGAGTCTTTGCCAAATGCCTTTCCTGCCCTCCCAGCTCTGGCTCTGATGCTGTTTCTCTACAAGCATCTGGGTGTGTCAAGCCCAGATCGCTTTACAGGGGTGGCGCTATTACCTGTCTGACAGGCTGAGCCAATCTACACTGCCTGCAAGCACACCTTTCAGGATCCAGGTAATAGGAGGAGGGTTGAGGGGAGGCGCAGAGGAGGCTGAGCTTACCGGGACCTCCTCCTCAGCTGGAGACAGATAAAAATCCATCGTAGACAGAGACAAGACACTTAGAGGGACTTGACCTTCCTCTTAGTGGGCTCCACTACTCTCCCAAACCTCTCTCTCTTTGCTTTTCTCTTTGAATCCTTCCTCTTAAGAAGAACCCAGCCATGTCGTCGACCAGAATGTCCACAAAAGTTGTGCAGAGCAGCTATAGTGGAGGTGGACAAGCTGGTGTTGGTGGTTTCCGTATAGGAGGAGGAGGAGGAGGAAGACAAAGTTTTTCCTCAAAATCTGTCAATCTAGGGAGGCCAATGGTGATGTCATCATCATCCTCAATGCTCAGATCAGGCATGGCTAGCGGTGGTGGTAGTGGTGGTTTCAGTAGTTATTCTTTTGTCTCTGGTGGTGGCCGTAATTTGGGTGGTGGTGGTTTTGGTACGGGCGGTTTCGGTGGTGGTGGTGGTGGCGGCGGCGGCGGCGGTTTCGGTGCAGGCGGTTTCGGTGCAGGCGGTTTCGGTGGTGGTGGTCCAGGAGGTTTTGGATCAGTGCCTCTGATCACACAAGTCCAAGTAAACCAGAGCTTGCTGGCCCCCTATAACCTTGAGATCGACCCCAACATCCAGACTGTCCGCACCCAGGAGAAAGAGCAAATCAAGACTCTCAACAACCGCTTTGCTTCCTTCATTGACAAGGTAAGAGTTTCATAAAAAAGTTTCAGGCCGTTTTATTCTTCTCAAGCAGGAGCTACTCTAGTTGCACTGAAAGCTTTGCACACTTCATTGAGAAGGTGAGTGGCACGTTTCCTATCTGATATTGAAAAAGGTTTTGTCTAGCTTTTATTTTAGTCTCACAACATGTCAGCAGAATGAAAATCCTGAAGCTGGTTTCTAATATATTAGAAAAAGATGCAAAGGCAGGCTCTTGTTGAAAGGGCCCTTGAGCTCATTAAATATTATGCAACAGCTTAACTAAACCTGGAAATGCTAACTGAATGCTGATGAATGTTGAGAACTGCTGGGTGATTTGCTTAAAATTCACCCCTCAAACTAAGCAACATGATGCTTCTTAAAATTTCATTATGAGCACAGCCTGCAAGCTGTCTCTGTGTAGAGTGAAAGCATGGAAACAGTAGAGCGGTCATATCCAGTTACTGCTGCATTATCAGGTGAGAGGAGTGAGGGATCTGGTTATCACTTGTTCCCATGGCAGCAAGAAGTGACAGGCTTTTACTTTAAATTCTCCCACATGCAGTTTCATGTTTAATTAAAGACAATGCATTGATGAGGGACCGTTTCTCTCAGGCAGTAATGGCAAAGTCGCTAACCACACCCTGTATGAGAAAATGCTGAGCTAGCTCTTTCTGCGCGCTACGTGCCACACCTTATCTGTCTTCAAACAGGTAACCTGATCCCATCCTTTGAAGACTCCTTATTTCAAATTTCAAATAAAACGGTATATTACTGCAATAAAGCATCACAAAAACAATCATTAATAGCAGGACAAAATGGCTTAGATGTTTAAAGAACATTTTTGTTTAGTATAATATATTAAACTAAAGTATAATGCGCATTGTACATTTGACATAACAGTTAATATCTTTAGGTGTGACACATTAATTGGTGAGGGTTGAGGCAGGCACGTTCAATCAGTGAAAGTATGCATCCTGGAGGCGAGGGAGCGCTGATGTCAAGTGGTTGGAGGAGGGTGTGGCACCTTAAAGACACACCCAGAAATGGACTTTTGGGCTCTACTGTTTAATCAAACAATGGTTGATCTTCTAAGTCTCACAAACAAGCTCCACAGTGCAGTGTGTCTAGAACAGTCGTGCACTGTGAAGAATTTTAATATGGTCGTTGGCATTTTTTTTGCCTGCAAGAGTTTTTAATGTGGGAAAGTTACACGTGATCCATGGACTGATGGATCTCCAGAGAAAAACAAGCCGGTGTAGGACCTCAAGGCAAGTATTGCTATTCTATGACTGCAGATCTAAATTTGTCAAATTATATCACCATTTAGGTCCGCTTCCTGGAGCAGCAAAACAAAATGCTGGAGACCAAGTGGAGCCTGCTGCAGGAGCAGACCACCACCCGCTCCAACATCGACGCCATGTTTGAAGCTTACATTGCCAACCTGCGCAGACAGCTGGACGGGCTGGGCAATGAGAAGATCAAGCTGGAGTCTGAGCTGAAAAACATGCAGGGACTGGTGGAGGACTTCAAGAACAAGTGAGTTCCCACGAGTCACAATGAACACAGCAGCTGACTTCCGGTAGATGATGCCTGATCATTTTCAGCTCATTTTTCTTGCATTTTTTGCGACAGATATGAAGATGAAATCAACAAGCGTGCTGGAGTCGAAAACGAATTTGTGCTCCTTAAGAAGGTGAGAATGGATGTGCCATTAAAAAGTTGTCATAATGATGATAGATGATGCATGAATTATCATTTCTGCAAGCGCCGGGACTAATGCAGTCTACTTTATCCTCCTTTACAGGATGTAGATGGAGCCTACATGAACAAAATTGAGTTGGAGGCCAAGGTTGACGCTCTTCAGGATGAAATTAACTTCCTCAGAGCTATCTATGAAGCTGTAAGAAAAACAAACAAACATTGAATGGCACTGTGGCACACACAGATGTGTTTATTTTGTACTATTTTTTTTTTTTAATCTTTCAGTTCAGTTTGTTTTTAAAAGAACTTGTGTCTTGTTCACAGGAGCTTGCTGAGCTTCAGGGACAGATCAAGGACACTTCTGTCATTGTGGAGATGGACAACAGCCGCAGCCTGGATATGGACGCCATTGTGGCTGAAGTCAAGGCACAGTACGAGGACATTGCCAACAACAGCCGAGCGGAAGCTGAGAAATGGTACCAGTCCAAGGTAGGTAGAGAGAGTCTGCCAAGTCAAATAAAAGTGGATTGGTCTGTGGAATCTGCAATAACACTTGTTCTCAATCTGATTCCTTCAGTTCCAGGAGATGCAGGCCAGTGCAAACCAGGCAGGGGATGACCTTCGTAACACAAAGAGTGAGATTGCTGAGCTCAACCGCATGATTAGCCGCCTTCAAAATGAGATTGAGGCAGTCAAGGGACAGGTAATGCATGTTTCTGCATAGCTGATGAGATTATTTCTTACATATGTGTTAAACATAAATGCTTAACACATAGATAGCATTGTGAATGAGAAATATCACATTTAAAGCTTCTGCTAATTTTCCAACCTCCCAGCGTGCCAACCTGGAGGCCCAGATTGCTGAGGCAGAGGAGCGTGGCGAGCTGGCTGTGAAGGACGCCAAGGCCCGCATCAAGGACCTGGAAGATGCCCTGCAGAGAGCCAAGCAGGACATGGCCCGCCAAGTCCGCGAGTACCAAGAGCTCATGAACGTCAAGCTGGCTCTGGACATTGAGATCGCCACCTACAGGAAACTGCTGGAAGGAGAGGAATCAAGGTAAGAAATAAATAAATAAATAATCCTCTAAAACACAGGAGAAGCTAAACGAAGTTTTTATGGTGACAATGACATTACCAGCTCATCAAATTGTTACATTTTGTTCTTCTTTGTAGAATTGCCTCTGGTGGTGGAAGCGCAACCATCCATGTGCAGTCCACAAGCAGCAGCTTCGGTATGTATTAACATATACAGCATTTTGGGCTTTTTTGTTGTTGTTGTTTGTTTTTTATCAGAGTTCCAAAGTTTTACCTAAAAAACTAAATTTAAAGCCTTTCTCCTGACAAATGTGTTCTTCTCCTCACCAGGTGGTGGAAGAAGTGGTGGCGGTGGCGGCGGCGGCGGCTTCGGCAGCGGCGGCGGCTTCGGCGGCGGCTTCGGCGGAGGCTTTGGTGGCAACATGGGCGGCGGAGGCGGCGGTGGCTTCGGTAGCGGAATGGGCGGCAGCGGCATGGGCTATGGTGGCGGTATTTCCGTTGGCAGTGGCAGCACCTCTGGGATCTCAAAAACAAGAGTCAGCTCATCCTATTCCAGCCGCCGTTAACAGAACCAGTGGCCATCTTCCAATCCATTTTTTCTTCTTCTCTTATTTTTCTTCTCCTCATCATGACCTCCATAAACCCCGCCCTGTCGTTCCCTGCATGCACAGAGCAACCTCAGAAACATATACGCTTGACAAGTCAAAGACAGCCGATCCATGTAATGGCACCACATACCCAAAGAGAGTTAGAGACATTAAATCCAAATTCAAGCAGAAAGGTACAGAGATTGTTGTGAGCAACAAAGATGTGAGTCAGTCCTGTCTTTCTTTGATCAGTCAGCCTGGCTGTCTTTTAGTTGTTGGATGTGCTGTTGTGCAGACAAGAGGATCCTTGTAGTGTCAGGACAGAGAATCCTTACAAAGCAACTACTATTGTATACAAAATGGCACCACAGGAAATTTTCTAATATCTTTCATTTTGTTATGCAGTTTGACATCATCAAAAGCAGCCACATGAAACACTTTCATATTTCTTCTCCTGTGTTAAGAGAAAAATGATTTCTCCACTGCAGTAAATAAATGGTGTTGTGATCATGCTTTACTTCTATTTTCACTCTGAATAATAAAAATGTTTTAAAAAGGATCAGGCTGACTGGAACTGCCAGGTTTATTGGGAATTTGTACCAACAAAACTGAAATAAATCTGTGTTCACATACATTTCCAGATCTTGTTCCTGTGAATTCTTACTATTGTAACATTTGAATGTCCCAAACTTTTTACTCATGATTAGCTGTAGCTGAAACTGCTGAAATAATACGGTTGATATAACACAACACTAATGTAGTCAAGCAAATAATAGTAAAATAATGGAACATTATTTACATTACATTATACAAATGTAACTGGTTTGCTTAGTTATTATAGAGCAACACAGTGTTAATCTTCAGTTTAATTTTGAAGTGAAAAGTATTAATAAATAAGCAAACAAGTAGTATTTGTGGATAAGAGACTAGCAAACGGAAACCTCCAAGGCTAAAAATGCAGACACCGCACAAACACAAACACACACACACACACGGCACACACACACACACACACACACACTGGATTCAATATTTCAAACCTGGATCATATTTAAATTCCACATTATATGACAGAAAAACCAAATATAACCAAATAGGTTTCCTTTATTGTTTTTATAGTGATCTAAAAATACAAAACAAAAAAATAATTCAGCCCTCAAAAGGCTCCTCAAAATGACAGAGCTGGAATTCTCTTTAATATAGGACATTGATATGCAGTGCAAATATGGAAGTGACTCTATAGGCATAATTATATTGTTTCACTTATCCACCTGAAGGTTTTTACTTTGCATACTATATATCATGAAGGCACTTATTCAAGCCGATGGATGATCAATTGTCTGGCGCCATCTGGGACAGATACATGCTAGAAAGATATGTTAAAAACTTATTAAGCTACATTTTCGACAAATTTCGGGAAGCCCTGTGAATATGATATGCGGCCCACACCTATGACACGGCAGATATGTGTAAGCAGGTCTGCCAAAAGTTTGACTAAGGTGAGATGAATGCAACAAGCCCGTGCAGAACCGTGAAACAGGAGAGCACACAGGACTACACTGGAGTGGTGATTGGGTGTGGCATGATAGATGTTTGTGTCTGCAGTAGAGGCTTGTAAAATGGGGCTAAAAATCAGGAGCATCAGTAAAGCAGTCTGTAACAGTTCACAATATGAGTGATCCCCACAGTATCAGTACTGCACATTTGCTTTGTTCTTTATGTAAACTTTTCCTTGGCAGCAGCAGCTTGTTAACAAAGCTGCACTTCCTGATTGAAAGCAGTACACAGGGCCCTCCACTACCTTCATTAAATGCTGTGCATTGCAGCCTAGCTCTGCTGTAGCACTGCAGCACATATTAGACTGATTGGAGTTTCCTCACTTTCCTATTTTCTTTAACTGGGATATCTTGTGTGCCACAATTTCACTGCTTTCTTTTTATTATCAAGTTTTCAGCTTTATTGTGTGTATATTTTAGTACTTACACTGTAACTTCAAAAGAGATAAAACTGAAATAGTTTGGACTGTTGTGGGTGTTTTCATCCTTTTTTAATGTTCATGATTGAAGTTTTAAGAAACAGTGTTGTTACCCTGAACCTCAGACTGTGGACTAAAGATGGAGGGAGCCCTCACCTTTTGAAATCTGCACTACCTTCATCTTTATAAGGAGGGAAAAAATCAAAATAAATCCATCTGTTTTAATTACACCAGTGCACACATTTGTCCTGATCTGAAAATAGGTGCATATCAAGCATATCACAGTCTGACTCACAGCAAAGTTTTGTCTCTGGAGCGGCCAAGCACTCAGCTGTAAACCAAAACAGAGCAAACTCATAAACTTCACTTTCTCTCATGCTACAGCAGAGAGACTGTCCTGAAAGCATTATAAAGAAAAATTGGGACATTATTGGGACAGGGTGGATGAGCATAGATATTGTTGTGCTTTGAATAGTGCTACGGGCAAAAGCTACGTGGATGCGCATCATAGTGATGAATCAACCATAAGAGTATCAGGTATATAAACCTTTGGCTTTGAAACCAGAGGTGGGGATTAAGTCAGTCAACTCAAAATAAGAGAAGCACATGGATTTTTGCCCTTAAGGTCACCAGTTACCTTAGCCTCAATGAGTAAACTAAATAAAACAGTCATGAATATATCCTAGAAGTATTCCTACAGAATGTCAAACACATGCCCGATCATCACCATCAGAATTCCCTATGAAGGTGAGATCTGCTGCTTCTTGTTCCAACTTGTTGAGTTGCTGTTATCCACCACGGCTGCAGTCTGTGACATCGTGCAGATGGATGACGATTCCCTGAAGAAACGTTACTTCCAAGGTTAGTTTGCTCAAACCTCATTGATCAATGAGGATGAGGTACATCAAGTAAGGTGGACTGCAGGTTGGGATGACCAGGAAATAAAGCTGCATTTAAATGTTTGTTTTTTTTAATGGCCGGCACAGTGAGTTGAGTTAACTGCTACTTTCAGCTCTTTGAATACAAGATAATTTTGTAGATCAGTCAGACATGAGGATGAAGTATTGGCTCACAATTAGAATACAAATGAGCTTGCAGTGTCCCTCAGTTTTACACAGTGACACATAATTTCAAAAAACTACAATAAGATGTTAGCAGACACAATGTCCATCATTTATATACATTCTATAGGAAAACCTGTCCGAGGATGTAAGGCTCCTCCTCAGCTCTTTTCTAGAAGGGTGACGAGGATGCCCCGTCGGTCCTTCTTGGGCTCTCGTTCTCTGGGGGCCCTCTAGATGTCTAGGGCCTGGATCTCCTCCATGCCTGCATCATGTCCTGGGAAGCAGGGCTTTGGCTCCCCACACCTACTATTAGATAGTTACATGGAGAAACCTTCTGAATACAAGTGCACTCGCGCACACGGGTGTTCACAGACACACACTATCTTCCTTGCCTGCTGCCTCTAAGCATATCGACCATTGACGGTCTTGTGTGCTGCTCAGTAGGCATCTAGGTTGTTGCTTTGGTTTCCTTACCATGTTGTTCTCTCTTTACTTGTTTTCTTTTAGTCTCCAGCTAATTTTTAGTGTCTTTTTGCTCTGTACCTCTTCACCTGTTTTTCTTTCCTTCTCCGTTTCCTGAACTTCTCTTGACAAGGTCTTTCCCTTTCCTATCCACCAGTCATGTCTGTTCCAATTGTAATAACTTAAAAGTAAAAAAAAAAAAAATCTAATAAATACTAAAGATCAAACAAGTGGAACAGTGTGGTAAAGCCATAATGATCCACTTGGGAAAATAAAATCTGTTGGGTATTTTTATTGGCCTTCAGTTCTGATTATACAGTGCTGTATGGGACAGGCAAAAAAAGGGGGGAAGTATTATTATTATTATTATTATTATTATTGTTATTATGTGTAAGATATGACACTTCAGGTATAAGCCACCACTGAGTAACTTTGTTCTTCATACCTGTAATGCTATACTGCCCTCTACTGAAACTAAACTGAAACCACAATAGAAAACAGACAGTTTCTTTTATTTTTTTATTGAAATGTTTTTTTTTCTTGAAATCAGATGACAGAAGTAATAAAAAAACCAAAGATAAACACAACAGTGTAAATGATTAGGATCATTATGAAATGAAGAGAGTAACATTGCACAATATACCCATATTTGTTGTGAATACATGACACAAAAACCTACAGAAAGACAAATACGCCCATGTAAAGTGACTGTAACTAGCTTTTAACCATAAACCCCTGTACTTATGAACCTGATCTTGACTTTGTCACACACGTCTGTTCCCACTGACAATTCAGTGATAAGTAAAATAAAGTGTTATTAAATGTGAAAGGAGTCTTGGACTGAAATCTTCTAAACTCTTTGTTAATTAGCATTTCCTTTCCAAACATTCTGACACGGGAAGTGTCAGATAAAAACCTTGAATTAAAGTTATACTCATTAATAAAAAAAACATTTCATTCTTACTGAAATGAGCAGACACCGCTTCAGCGTAACAAACAAATGTTGCAATGTTGTTATGTTAAGTATGAACTGCTTCCTGTACTTGTATTTTATTTTGTTTGCCTTTCATTCTAAATGTGGTTTAAGTTATTACAACACCACAGGTCATTGAACAGATAATATCCACAAGCACCAGTTCCAACATAACATTTGTGCATTTCCTAAAGCTTACTTACATTTGAATCACAAATGCATTTTACGTGCAACCACACTTGCAAACACATTTGTTTTCATTGCATAGTGAAGGTACCAAAGTAATCCACAATGAAAGAATATTACTCTTATTGTTACTTCTTACAGACTCTAGTTTTGCTATTGTCCTGTAGAGGCCGCCATACAAAATAAAGCTGCCATGTATTGAAATGCATTTTAACTGCAATGCACATCAGATGCACCAAAACACTTTTAAGATGTTATATGACAAATTTTCACTTTGTGCATATATTATACCTAAACAGTTGAAGGGATCTACATGGCTGTCATACTAGGGTGGTCAGGGTCAAAGGTCATGATCTCCATGTGGATCAGACCTGATTGGAAAGAAAGAAAGGAAAGCAGTGTTAAAAAAAATATGACTGAAATTTGGATAGTATTAGAATTCTGTTCATTTTACACACACACACACACACACACACACACACACACACTACTCATAAATTATGTCTTCACATGTTGGCAACGTTTCCATCATCTCCATTCTCCAACATAACACCTGCACTTACTCTTCCACTCGCCAATAGCGAGCTCCAAGCTCTCGAAGGAGTCATCATAGGGCTCAGAGTCTGGTTCGCAGTCTGGGTCGTGATATTCAGCCACGTAAGGGTGGGACAATCCCTGCTTAGCTGTCAGCCTGGCCTCAGGATCCAGCAGCAACATCCCCTCCAACAGGTCTATAACTGGATGTATCAAGACACAAAACACTTTAAAGCAGATTTTTTTAATTCAAAGATTCACTGCAGTAAAATCTACTCATCGCACATGTAAAATGTGCGTCACTGGATTCAGCAGCCACGCTCTCCATATACACATACTTGAAATATCTGGTTTGAGCTTTAATCTAAGTGGAGTGTGAGGGAACATCTTTGTAAATAAAACTATTCAAGATTTCAGATGTGAATAAAATAAAGCAGCCCACCATTGTCATCCAAGCCTGGAAAAGCTTCCTTGAAGTTTTTCTTCTTTTGTGGAGGGAGACCTCGCACATATGATTGTGCCTGAAACACACATTTGTTTCCCTGTTAGAGCTTTATAAAACAGAAAAGATCAGCAGCAACAGCCAAACTAAAATCTCTGCAACACATGGAGAGTGTAAAAAGTAAGGCACGCAGACAAAGCCCTTCCAGAAACAACTGTTGCAGCTCCACAGCCTTTTAAAAACACCTGACTGCAAAACTCACATCTTTACTCTGCATCTTCTGCACCAGGGAGGAGTCTGGAGTCCCTGTTAGACGGAGGATCTTCTTCAGCTGATCGATACCTGAACAAGCTCGTTAAGAAAGGCTGAGAATATTCAACATGCACGAGGTAGATCTGTTGGCAGAGTATGCTTGCCAGCATTAGCTGAAAACACTCTCAAATAAATACGGCTTCAAAACACTAACATGGTGCTAGTGAAGCTTTAAAATACAAAGTCCAAAACGAATGGTCAATAGCACGATGGCCGCATCCATCCTTTATGTACAGTAGATCATTTATCTATGGTAAAAACCCAGTTACCTTAAAGACTTCCTATTGTGTCCAGTTCTCTGGGAGCTTTTCATTAAAATCTTTAAGGTAAGTATTAAAGCTTGCTATGTTCTTAGAAGGGAGGCCAGATTTCATCATCACATACTCAAGAGTTCAGTGCTGTCCTACCTCAAAAAGGACTGTTAAAAAAATATATCATTGTTGTTCCCGTCTTGTCTTTTCTTCCCTTATCATCATTATTATTATTATTACTACCTTATTAAAAGTTTTAGCATTACACTTGAGTGATGGATTTAATAGATAGAAAACTGACTAAATATTCCTGCAAACATCCCCAACTCTTGAGTCAAGATTGGGGCAATGACATAATATAGACGTAGATTTTAGCGATAACCTACTCTCAGCTTTCTGGTCATCGAGACACCAGGAATAACAAACTTTTACAGTGCTTCACCTGACTTTTTTTTTTTTATTTCCTTAACATTCAAATAAAAAGAAATCACGCTGGGTTGTGTCTCCCATAACTGAGCATACAGTTTCATTAAAATGTGTGTGGATACTGTCCTGTCCTCGGAAAAGCACCTGGCCAGTGATCATTTCAGCCAGTATACAGGCAGCTGACCAGACATCCACTGCAGAGGAGAAGAGTTCAAAAAAGGACCTGAGTATTAGCACATTGTAGCATGTTGCAACAGTCTGTTTATATCTTAAACAAATAACTATTTGCTTTGAAGGTAAACAACATTATTACCCGTCTGGCTGTAGTGCATCCAGTTAAATATGACCTCTGGTGCTCTGTACCACCGTGTTACAACGTAACCAGTCATTTCACTCTCTGTATGTCTTGCCAGGCCAAAATCCAGAATCTGAGATCAAAGATATTTTGTTGCATCTTCATCTACAGTTAAAATGAAATGCTTTGCCTATTTTAAGCATGAATGAGAGGATGGTAAAATTATTTAAAGATCAAAAATCTAACTGCTACATCTTTTTTTATTTTAACTCCTGATTTTGACTGTATACTGCTTTTTTCTTTCATCTTACCTTTAATTCACAGTTCTCATTCACAGCGAGATTACCAGGCTTCAGATCCTACAAGACATTAAGTCATTAAGTCAGTGTATTACAACCTTAGAAAAATGAGCAGTTAATACAAAAAATAATACAGAAAAACCCAAACAGTTCAACATGTTGGGAAATAACATTCTGAATGGCTTCTTTACTTAGAGATAAAGGAATGTTTGCATCCTTTTTGGGTATTTCTCTCATTTATCTAAGATATAACTCCTTGTTTCCTCCATTGGCCTGTTGTGACCTGGAAATCAGTCAAGTCGGTGTGTGGTCATTAAAGATGTTCAAAGAGAAGGCAAATGTTAAAGGAGGAGCTATAAAAAAGGATGCACAGGGATGGGAAAGAGGCCATGTTTGTATCAGGTAATGTTTCTTCTGTTTAGTGGGTCATTCCAAGAGCTGTGTACAACTTGTACTTACAGTTTTACCTTAATGCTGGTAAAAAGCAATGACATCTCAGAATTGTCTACTTTTCATTTTCAGGCATGTGGAAGAAAATTATTTCTGAAACACTGCCAAAACACAGAGCTCTCAGGACGATGTTTTTAAATGTAAACACAAAAACCGATCACATGTTGCCTTGCAAGACTATTTGCATGAAATGAGTTACTAATCCCTCTTTTATTACTCTTAATTATTTTGCTCCATTTATTTTTATGTAAACACAATTGTACATTAATACTTTGGGTTAGGTAGCTTCATTTTGAATGCCTTTGAGCATATTTTAAAATGAACCTGAATTATTAGATTCCTCAAAGACAGTAGGCCTCAAAAATGAAAAATGTGCATTTTCTTTCAGTCTGGCACGAAAGTTGAATGAAAATGGCAAAATAGTATTTTTCCTCATTTTAAGTCTAAGAATTTCATGTTAAAAAAAATATTAATACAATCCAACTTTAACTATCCATCCATTCGCTTCCGCTTAACCTTTCCAGGATCACAGGGCGCTGGAGCCTATCCCAACTGTCATAGGGCGAGAGGCAGGGTACACCCTGGAGAGGTTGCTAATATGTTGCAGGGCTAACACATAGAGACAACCATTCGCACTCACTCATTAACTCATAGATTCACACCTATGGGCAATTTAGATTGACCAATTAACCTATCCCCACTAACTGCATGTGTCTGGACTGTGGGAAGAAGCCGAAGTACCCAAGGAGAACACGGGCAGAACATGCAAACTGCACACAGAAAGATCCCGGGCTGATGGTGGAATTGAACTCGGGACCTTCTTGCTGTGCAGCAACAGTGCTAACCACCGTGCTGATTCAACTTTGTACCATTCAGAAATTTCGACTGGTTATCTTTTTTTAATGTGAAGTTTGTGCTCTAATGCCATTAGCTATGTCTAATCTCTGGACTACAGCTTTAAGGCTAACTGTGCCTGTGTGACAAAGTATAAATATGCCAAAATCACTTCACTGGACCATTTTCAGAAACATAAAGTCTCATTTTGCCCAATGTACCCAATGTAAATGCAAAATTGAGGACTGGAGTCAACTGAAGTAGATCAGTGTGAAAAGGGTTACTAAGCTCTTCTTGAAACTATTTTCACACATGCACTCCAGCCCTAAACTTTTCTACACTTTACCCGACCCGATAGCACAGTAATTGTCCAGTCCTGCAGTGTGATAGAAGGGATAACTGTGAAAAATATCTGGATCTACCAGTGGAGAATACTTTGAAACATCCAAGGAGATGCAGGCCACTGTCATCTCAGTAAAAAGTTCTGAAAGATCTGAAAATAGGTTAAGAATTGTCATGAAGTCTACTCCCATGCGACTTTTTAAAATATTTTTTGATTCAGACACTGCTGTCAATAAAAAATGAGGTGTAATGTGTTAAAAAGTGCTAGGACCAATTCTGTTTACATTATACATGCTTCCCTTAGGCAGCATCATTAGAAGACATAGCATACATTTTCACTGATATGCAGATGACACCCAGCTCTATCTGTCCATGAAGCCAGATAACACACACCAATTAGTTAAACTGCAGGAATGTCTTCAAGACATAAAGACCTGGATGGCCGCTAACTTTCTGCTTCTTAATTCAGATAAAACTGAGGTTATTGTACTCGGCCCTGTTAAGCTTAGAAATATGGTATCTAACCAGATTCTTACTCTGGATGGCATTACCTTGGCCTCCAGTAACGCTGTGAGGAATCTTGGAGTCATTTTTGACCAGGATATGTCCTTCAACGCACATATTAAACAAATATGTAAGACTGCGTTCTTCCATATGCGCAACATCTCTAAAATTAGAAATATCCTGTCTCAGAGTGACGCTGAAAAACTAGTTCATGCATTTATTACTTCCAGGCTGGACTACTGTAATTCATTATTATCAGGATGTCCAAAAAACTCACTGAAAAGCCTTCAGTTAATCCAAAATGCTGCAGCAAGAGTCCTGACAGGGACTAGAAAGAGAGAGCATATTTCTCCTGTTTTGGCTTCCCTTCATTGGCTTCCTGTTAAATCCAGAATTGAATTCAAAATCCTGCTCCTCACATACAAGGTCTTAAATAATCAGGCCCCATCTTATCTTAATGACCTTGTAGTACCATATCACCCTATTAGAGCACTTCGCTCTCGCTCTGCAGGCCTACTTGTTGTTCCTGGAGTACTTAAAAGTAGAATGGGAGGGAGAGCCTTCAGTTTTCAGGCCCCTCTTCTGTGGAACCAGCTTCCAGTTTGGATTCGGGAGACAGACACTATCTCTACTTTTAAGATTAGGCTTAAAACTTTCCTTTTTGCTAAAGCATATAGTTAGGGCTGGACCAGGTGACCCTGAATCCTCCCTTAGTTACGCTGCAATAGACATAGGCTGCTGGGGGATTCCCAGGATGCATTGAGTTTTTCCTTTCCAGTCACTTTTCTCACTCACTATGTATTAATAGACCTCTCTGCATTGAATCATATCTGTTATTAACCTCTGTCTCTCTTCCACAGCATGTCTTTTATCCTGTCTTCCTTCTCTCACCCCAACCGGTCGCAGCAGATGGCCGCCCCTCCCTGAGCCTGGTTCTGCCGGAGGTTTCTTCCTGTTAAAAGGGCGTTTTTCCTTCCCACTGTCGCCAAAGTGCTTGCTCATAGAGGGTCATATGATTGTTGGGTTTTTCTCTGTATCTATGAAGCGCCTTGAGGCGACTTTTGTTGTGATTTGGCGCTATATAAATAAAATTGAATTGAATTGAATTAAAAACAAGTAGAAAGGCTGAGTTGTTAGACCACATACTACATGGGTGCTAACACTATGAGCAATGAGTCCTAAGTTTCATTATGCTGGCTGCAGGTCTCTGTCCTCTTTGCTATAAAAAAAAGAAACAAAACAAAAACAAAAAAACAATGACACTGACCCAGGTAAGGTAGTTTCTGCTGAATATTTCCAATATAACTAGCTAGCTAACTAAACTGTTAGCTAGCTCAAACGTCATACTGGTCCAGCATGAAGGTAAAAAAGTAGATTTCCCAAAATGCCAAACTATTCTTCTAACAGCACTTTAGAGGCAAACATGATTCTGAGTGAGAATGCGGTAAGTCTGGTAAAATTCAGTAATGTTCATATACCCACCCGATGAATGATCCCTGCAGAGTGAATGTACTGTGAAGAAAGAGAAAAAACTGTTTACACCCACAGTATAACACAGCATGTGTCATGTTTAATATAGCAGGCAGTTGCACAGGTTTACTACTCTGTAAACAAAGCCTCCACCCGCACCAGCAAACCCAGTTGCTGTGATGTCACAGAAGCACTGATAACAAGAAGAAAACATCTTGCGATCAAAGATTCTGGCAGTTAAATTCAAAGACACAAAGCTGGCATTGTTTCCCACTTTGAAACCAGAATTCCATACAGTATCCTGGTTACACATTGACGAGCATTACATGAGAAGCATACGTAAAGCTAACTCAGTCTAGCATCCATTAACTGAACAGGCTGGGTGTGCTCTGAGTATTTAAAATAAACACAGTTTACATTTAAATAATATAGACTGAATTTAGAACAACTTAGTAAGTCCAGAGAACTGATTCCCCAATCTTAATTTGCAAGATTTATTTCAGTTTGTGTCGCAAAGAATAAAGATTTAACAAAGGTTTAACAAATATGCCAGACACCATATTTATATACAGTCCTCCATTTTCAGTGGTGATTGGAAAGTTTTCTGACAAGTAGTTCATGGCCAGGTGAGGCCGATTAAGCAGATAAAAGGTCTGGATTTGATTTGGTAGCTGTTCACTGGACTTAGGCTGAACACAGTAAACCTGTCAGAGAAACATTGAAAACCAACAATCTGGTTCATTCTTAAAACGTAGGAAACCACTCAGCTCAGTGACAGCAAAAGGCCCGAGAGGACGATGACAACCACGGTCTGAAGACGTAGAGACTGGTCATGTTTCTCAGTAAATATCTGAGAATACAGACTTGAGCGAATACATTCATTTCGTTATGTTAGGAAGCTGTCTTTCGTTTTCACTCTGCATGTTTCACCTTGTGCTGCTGCTGCAGTCTTTTATTACCTTAAAGCATTCAGTTCAGACTTGTTACTTGCTGACTGCGGCACAGTGGTGCAGCGGTTAGCACTATCGCCTCACGACAAGAAGATTCATGCTTTAAACTGGAGCTTACACATCCTCTCTGTGCTTGTGTGAATTTCCTGCAGGGACTCTGGGTTAATCCGACAGATCTCAGACATGCATGCTGGTCTAATTAGCAATTCTAAATTGGCCGTGGATCTGAGGCAGATAGAGTGTTTGAAGTGTTTAGCCTAAAGCACTTTGACTGGAAAGAAGTACTAGAAAAGCAATATATAAATGTCAGTCTATTCTATTCCATATACTCTAAGATCCAGCAATTAATTCTTGTCCTCTGTGAGCGACATGAGTCTGAAACCTCTCCATCGACCAAAAATTATGCAACGTATCAGAGTCCAACTGTAGTGTCAAGAGGACATCCTGGTTTTCCTTTTGATGCCACATTTTAGGGGGTTGGTGTAACAGAGCACATCGACTTTTGTTTAAAAATCATGAGCATTGCAGCTTCCACATTTCATGGCTACAAGGAAGGTTAGCTGATGGTTTCTTCAACCTTAGGTTCTTATCTTCAGTAGTATTTCAGCTTGTACAGTAATTTTAACTCTTTCAAAACAAAACTTTTATACAATGTCTCTTATAGTGGACAGCAGAACTTACTAACTCCTATTTGTGAGTGAGACAGATGTATAGCCGTCTGGGGATGATGTTGAGGAGGGCCAGAGCAAGAAGGTGAAAGCTCAAAGGACAAACCAGCTTTCAGGGAGACTGAGCAGGGATGAAGTGACTGCACCCAGCGCCCATTGTGGATGAGAAGCAATTTGTGAGCAGGGACAAGAAAACAGAACAACACTAGCAACAACCACAATGACCGCAGGCAGTCTGATTACATCAGGCAGTAGTTATGCAACCACGTTGCCTGGTTAATTAAATAATAATAATAATAATAATAATAATAATAATAATAGTTCTTCAAGATTTGGCAGTCGATCAAAGTGACCAATTGTCTTAACGTCCTTGATAAGGGTAAAAAGAATAATGTCTGCAGGGGAGTCAAACTTACTGCTGTCAGGTGAAGTTATGGAGGAGTAGCAGGGTGAAAGCTGTACCTCTCCTTTCTTTATCAATTCAATGTTAAACCTACTATAATTGAGTTTTTAACATGAAAACAGAACAACACTGCTTGCAACTAGCAAAACACTAATTAGACAATCTGGCTTTTAAAAAGTCACAGCATACAAACCACAGGGAGGCGCTCATCTCTGAAAGCACATATGTTCACATCTATGGCATGACTTGGATCCAGATATACTGAGTCCTAGTTATAGACAGTACAATAAGTTGAGGCAGATTCTTCAAGATTACCCATATGGAAAAGAAATAGTAAAAACTTATAAAAGACTTGCATAAGATGTGGCCTACTTCATATAGTGAATCATATAAGGCTTATATGATTTACTCATGAGAGTGGCCACTTTCTCATTACTTTCATATATTGTTTTAGTAAGTATCCAAAACATACAAGTTTCATTTATATAATTTTTCAAAGGATCTTATATCTGTTTTCACTCTTGTATGCTTTTCATACAGGTTTCACACAAGACAGATACAAACTTTATAAGATTTGTATATATCTTTTCCATAGGCAAATAGCCATTTTCAACCTGCCGTCATGATTTTACTAAGAATTGACGTCAGCATGGAAAGAAGTGCACCTCAAAAAGGAGCACCTCACATCTCACCTTTCCACAAGGGTTACACAACACTGGCACTGTCACTGCTTTCATCCCTCGCTGCTTAACTGAGAGCGAGATGACGCTCCAGCAAACACTTTCAGCTCAATGTATCACACTTAAACAGCCTCCCGACTGAGAAAATGTTATAGTCTTCATTAAGCCACTGATAATAATCAAGGAAGCACTCACCTTCAAGCCTCTTAGAAGCTGGTAGAACAGGTATGTGACGATGCGATTGCTTAATCTCTTGGTCTTCATAATGTGGCCCAGATCCTGGGCTACGAAGGGCATTACCATATAACTAGAGGGAAAAGAACAAGAGTGAGAGGCCAGCAGCGGTTTACAAACAGACAAACACACAGACAATGTAAACCAGCATGTGGGGGGGTGTGACACATTTACCACTGTGTCGCACCCCCGCTTCCTGAAACAAATGTGTTTAGAAATGTGGAAACTGAAATGAACAGCAGTGACTTTGCAAAGTGAAATGTTTTTAAATTTTCCTGGCACTGTTTGCTGTGATGGGTTTTAGTCTCATAATTTTTTTTAGTTTCAGTTCATGCTTGGATGTTACTGTTATCTCATGACCTCAGGATCTGTGCCTTTTGCCCACCTTCATCCCGTCTCTGAGTGAGTGTCTTTGTCCCCCTGTGTATGCTGTATAGTCATAGCCTTCATGTCTCAGTGTTTGCTGTGTTGTGGTTATTCCCTGTCTGTGGCGGGGCACAGTCCGCAGTGCCGCTGCAGGGAGATGGATGCACCTCGCCGGCAAAAAAGGCTGTGCTATCTGTCAGAATGATGTTGTTGTTGTGGTGTATGTGTCAGCTGTGAGCTGTGGAGCTGTAGCCGAGTGTGTGAACAGCAACCAGAAGAAAAAAAAAAGTGTGAAATGCTCAAAAGCATGAAAGTGTGGTCATCGGGTCTGTTGTGGTATTGCTACACTGTCACTCTTAGCAGGTTTTCTCTTGTCTGTTCATCAGACAGACAGACAGCAGTCAGTAAACAGGTGCTGTCAGTTAAATGTAGTGAGATTTGGAACAGTACTGCAGCTGTAACTCATGTGTGTATGTTATAGGTTTTTATTTATCTGTTGTTTTGCATTTCATTGTATTATTTTGTGTATTTTTTGTCAGGACTACATTGTTGTACATTGTCTTATGGTTTGCTCAAATTTTTATTTATTGTTTTTGAGATGAAAGGTAGCCTCCTGGCTAAGTCTGGCATATTTACATTGATACATGTTCAATAATACGCAAAGTTTTTAAGCAGAGGTTTGCTCTCTGTTCATTGTCCTGCATTCATTATCTTCACCTGTCGTTAACTGCTTTCAGCTGCGTCTTCTCTTTTGCATCAACTTTGGCCATTGGCTGCTTTTTCACATATTTTCAGTCCAGTCCTTATAAGTGACTGGACTGAAAATGAGCACAAAAGCAGAGGAATGCTTTTTTGTTCGTTAAGTCACCTATGAGCCATTCAGGCATTAAAAAAAGTCACCTATCTCAAACCAGGATGAATTAGTATTGTGTCTACACATAACAGACAACTGAGCAAAGAACTCATTTTAAATTGTTATAGGAACTAGCAGCCTGTCACAAAGTGCATTATATGCTCTAATGTTTTAGTTGAGCTAAGTTGGCTTACACAGTTTAACAGGCATAAAATAGTATTTCTGCACTCACATTCCCAAAGAGCCTTTAGCTGAAATCCTGACATGACGTGCAGTAAGTCCTTAAAGTTTTGAGGAAACTGAACAAGTGGAGGACAAAGGACAAAGTATCTGAAAGCGATGTTGTAGGAAAAAAAACACCAGCAAAGACCTGACACAGTACCTAAGAGATGGTGTTGTTTAAATTGTTGGACTAGAGCACTGTGAGGGATCATTTTGACAGAGAGCTGAACGAAAGGCAGCCAATGTACAAAGAAGAGCTTTGAATGCCCTTCAAGAAGCCTGGAGAACTATTCCTGAAGACGACTAAAAGAAAGCTTATCTAAGAGAGGTCAGGCTGTAAATGCTGAGTTATTTTCATGTCTGTTGATTAATAGGCCCATGCTCTGATTTCCTCTACACAGCTGTGCCTGCTTTAAATCTGCTTCTGTCTGAGAGCCTGAAGATCCTGGCCATTTAATATTATTTTTCCAGTCCCATCCTTGCATACTGAGAAGTACCCACACTCTCTGAATGATATTATGTACTGTAGATGATGAAACACACAAATTGATAGCAAAATACACTGAGGGACATTTTCTTAAACTGTTGAAGTTGCGTCTTACACAGTTTGTCACGATGGTGAAGCCCTTTCCAATCTTTACTCCTGACAGACTTGCACTCTTTGGGATTTTTTTTTAACACAGTTGTGTTACTGACCTGTTGCCATGACAGTGTCAGATGTTTTACCCAGTATGTTTTTAACGTTATAGATACATACTTTGCTGAAATGTGTTGCTAGTGTCAAAATCAGGTAATTCTTTCTTTTTACATGCATCAGGTCCCAATCAGCCCAAATAGCAAAGAGAAATTAAAGATGCATGTCATGTAAGAGTTCGGGTCTTAGGAGGTTAATAATCAAAATTACTTACTTTTAGCATCTGATATATTGTGTTTGTATTTTTTTGGGTTTAAAACACAGGGTTTGTAAGTCACTGCATTCTGTTTTTGTTCAAATCAACAGAGCTGAATAGCGCATTTAAAGCTTTTTACATGTGGAGACACAGTTGGACAACTGCTAAAAAGACAGCCAAAACAAACAAGAATCAGCTTGCTCTCACACTAGCTTTTTTGAACTTTTCACACATCCATCCACACACACGTACATGCACGCGCACACATGCATGCGGGGCCTCAACAAGTTGCAACAACTAGTGGGAGAATGCTACCCCTGACTTTCAACTTACAATGTTTGGAATTTCTCCAGTGTGGGGTCAGGTGTGAAGACATTAAGAAGGCAGATCACCTTTAAGGAAAAACACAGTGAGGAAATTAGTAAAACACCAATAGCTCAAGAACAGACTTACAGTGTATGAAACACTTCAGGAGCTCTATATTTGTCAGGGGGTCACATACAGTTCAGTGTTGGTAGTAGGATAGGAGGTAAAATCTACTAGTTCTGGGTTCTGGGTTTTTGTGACTTTGTGACTCCTGTTTTCAAAGCTGTAAATAAAAGTAACATCTTTGTTACAGTGAGTCATTGAACATCAAAGGGATCCAACTTTGAACATCTTTGCACTATCTAAAAATAAAGTGTGATGGTTAGAAATTGTTTAAAAAAAAAGAAGCTTGAATTAAAAACAACAACAACAACAACAAGTGATTCACATTTTTAAACATGTTTCCACATGTCAATGGAAGCAAAGCTGAAACTCATTTAAATGTTTTTCCAAGGAAAATACTAAGCGATGAGGGTTCCACCAATACACAACAGTCTCAGATCATCAAGGCCCACTGATGAGATTATGGGGCTTTTGTTGAAGGGTCAACAAAGTGTGCTTATCCTCAAAATTGACCTTTTTTCCCAGACAGGAGAAAAAAGAGCAAAGGTTATAATTAACTCATGTGTATCTTTCCCAACAGAGTCACTTTGACAGCACTAATTTGATATACTAGAGTTCTTCTAATGTCATTCAAATTACAAATTTACAGCTTAGAAAAATGACAAATTCAGATGTTTCTGTCATGCTAGAGTCTGACCTTGCTGTCTGAGTAAGGATTAAGCATAAGCACCTACTGTATGACAGGGATTATAATGCTTAATGTTAATAAATCATCTTATTTTCATTGACTTTTCTTACATTGTCATGCTGTATGTGGCGGAGCAGCCTGAGCTCTCTGTAGGCCCGCGTGGCATGGATGAGGGACTGAAAAGGCCGGTAGAGCTTCTTGATGGCCACCTTCTCCTTGGTCTTCTGGTCGATGGCAGAGCTAAATGGGACCAACCACAGACTCAGTGATTGAAAACACAGTGGCCATTGTAATCTAGCACTGCTATTAATCTGTACTAATTTCGGTGCTGAATATTCTAATCTAATCTAAAAAAATCAGTGAGCTGATAAAGTCATTGAACTAATAGAGTCATACATTCATACAACAACAAATACAATACATATATATCACATGGCTGACCAATCCATTCATTAACTAAACACTGATAAGTATTGCTGCTGTTTGGAAATGTGCTCTGAATGAGCCATGAAAATTTCCCAAACATAGAGATGAATGTTTGGTCCATATGTTGCTCATATTTGCAGTTTCCTATGCAGGACATCTGGTTTTGACTGACTGCGGTTGCCTCAAATCCACTGCAGGTCTGCCTTATATATGCCAGCGGTAGGGTGTGTTGGGATATTTGGGCCACATGTGGTCCAAATAACACTTACCAGCGCTGTACTGCACTGTAAATGCCTAAAAAATAACCCAGAATAGGTCCAACCCTAACATAACTATCTTGTTTCATAATGTTACTTTATGTTACATTGCATTATGTTATTTTACATTATGTTATCTTACATCAGGTCATGTTACGTAATGCAACATTACATTGTTACGATGCATTGCATTAGCTTACATTATGTTATGTTGCCTTTGATTATGTGACCTATTTATCTGTAAAGCCAGAAATGCAGCGTTCGAAAAGTATTCACGTATTCTGCAACACTAACCAAAATCTTTATGATAATATCAGTAATACGATTCTGTCTGTCAGTAGCTTATCATTAGGCAGAGCCACGTCTGGGATATCCTGGATTCCTGCAGGCTGGGTTCTTCTGTGTTAGTGGAGAGATTCTTGTCATATCAGAGAACCTGCATTGACTTGCTGAGTGGCCTCAGGCGGACAATTGTGTTTCTGTTAACAGAAACAGATGAAAGCCAGCTAGACCCATTCAGGGAGCGAAACGAATTTCCAAGAAATTCAGAAACCTTAGTGAAAAACATTTCAAGACGATCATTTAAATATATTCAGACTAAGCAGAGAGAAATGAAGCCACACTAAGCAGTTTTTAAAACGCAACATTACCTAATGGAAAATCATTATATTACCACACACTTTAACATGTTTACCAGTTTTCCAAATCCTTTATGATTGTTGAAGTTGGGTCTTTTTGTTATTTTTGTTGTTGTTGTTTTTACATTTTGTGTTTAAAACGCCATAATAAATACTTCCCTAGAGGGGATGAATTCGTTGTTGGTACTAAACCACGTCAAATAATAGTTTAATATGTTTAGCCTTTTATGGCAGTTTTAAACTTAATCGTAGGCCACCAAAAGACCACCAAAAAACACAACAAAAACAACTTTATAGTTTTCTGTACACAGTAGGGAAAGGAGCGATACAAATTATGTCTGCACTGTCGCCATCGCCCAGGTAAACTCACCACACTGTCCCGTAAGCTCCGGAGCCGATGGCCTGCAGGTTCGCGTATCTATGCGGGACGTCCCACGTCGTTTTCTGGATCTCCATTCTGTGGAAACCCGGTCTCACCGGGGAATCCTTCACTGGAGACTCCATGGCGCTGTTTTTTTTTGTTCTCCAGTCGGGTTTTGACCAAGAAAGTTCTTTACAGCCTCGGTCTTGCAACCTGACAGGTGAGCTCTAGGGTAGGATCCGCATAGAGACACGCCCACGCGTCCTAGTAGCCTGCCCCCGGTCACGTGAGCAGCTGAATCGAGGGTTATCGGCTCGTGCCTGACCTGTAAAACCACATATACCTTTTCAGCCGAGCCAAAGCTGAATATTATTTTTCCAGTCCCATCTTTGCTTACTGAGAAGTACTCACACTCTCTGAATGATATTATGTACTGTAGATGATGAAACACACAAATTGATAGCAAAATACACCGAGGGACATTTTCTTAAACTGCTGAAGTTGCGTCTTACACAGTTTGTCACGATGGTGAAGCCCTTTCCAATCTTTACTCCTGACAGACTTGCACTCTTTGGGATTTTTTCAGCCAGCGCATATTGGGAATGGTACAGGCACCGATCGGTTTTCTATCGCCCATTTGCTGGGAGTAAGGGCGCCCTCCGTTTGCGAGGTGCGCCTGCTGCTTGCGGCACAGGGAGGAGAGGGCGGGGGAGCAGCATCTAATAACCAACTCGCCAGAGGCGGAGCCAGACATTTGAAACACCCAGGGCTTAGCCCTAAAGGGTAGTATGCATGTGGGATTTTTTTTTTTTTTTGGGGGGGGGGGGGGGTTAGAAATGACTGAAAGATTAATTGGCTCTGTTTTGAGTTTTGTTCAAAAAAGAATGACTTCATATAGGGAAAAATATATATCACATGTGCAGGACACCTTAAACTAGTTTTTTAATTAAGCAGCCAGGCAGAACAAAGTCAGAGCTGTATCAAGACACGAGGACTAAACCCCAATTCAACCAGACCCAGAACTGATCCAGAATTAAAACAGGACTACAACAGTTCAAAATCAGGACTACTGAGGACTTAACCAAGACAGAACCAGAATCAGAACTAGATGATAGTAGCACTAAAAATCATCATAGACCTGCACTACACTTATTTTTTTAATTCTACCAAAGTACAATATTTAGATTTAGAAGAGTTAATATAATTATTATAATTTGAAAAATAACAAACCTAAAAAGAAACACTAGGTACGAGATACATGAGGACCTATGATACGGTGATAGTTTTGGTAAACAACCATTTGACTAACATGTGTGTCTCACCTGCTCTTGTTCCATCTCTGTTCTGTCCTCATTCTCCTCTCTCTCCCTCTCTGTTCCTCTCTCTCTCTTTGTGCTGACAATCATCAAATCTACAGTGGAAACCAGATATTTACACACTCTTCAGATCAAAACACTTTTTTAATTGTAACATCAAATCAGACTAAATGTTTATTTTTTTAGATTGATAAATATAAAAAACATATTTGTTAACTTTAAGAGTAAAGAGAGAAACTATCTGTATTTCTTAATTGTAAATGGCACCAAATTGTATTCAAAATTGAGCCACACTTATGGAGCTCCACAATTCTTTTCCTGGTGTTTTGGTTGACATCTCTTGATGTTTCCATGTCACAGAAACAGGCTCTGTGTTTTGCCTTATATGCATCCACAGCTGTGCCACCAGTTTACTCACATGGACTCTACAAACCAATCAGAAGCTTCTTCAGCTCAGAATGGAATCGGCTGCAGTTTTCTTATTAATTAACAATAAACTTAGTGTATATGTACTCCTACATTTGATCAAAGTGATAAAAAATAGAAGCTTTGTCTCTCTTTATTCTGACATTTAACTAATTTAAAAGATATTTCAATATTTATCTAAAACAAAAGTTTACTCTAAATTGATGTTGTACAGTAAAAATGTTTTATGTTTTCTCCCTAAAGTGTAAATGTCTGGTTACAAATGTGAATGTCCTGCTGTGTGTTGAAGTTCCTCTTGTTTTGCATAGAAATATACTGAACAACATACAAAGCATAATATATAAAATAACATTTACCTGAGTTTTTTCTTTGAAAGAAGCCTCTAATGTCCATTCTTATATTTCAGTACATAACTGAAACCGATTTAGTCGGGGAGGGTAAGAACTGAAAATATGAAATAAACACACGTAAACTAAGACTCTCTAAAAAAAAAAAGCATTTGTTCGGCTTTTCATTTCGCCATTTGTTGATTCACTCGAAGAGCAAGTAACGTAATATTGGTCAAGTGATCAGTTTGATATCAATCTTTCGTGATTCACCGTCATATTTACATTATTTGTACGGTACGAATGATTTGCTTTGGTACCTGGTCAAACTTAAGCTCTCCTCTGTCTGCCTGGCTCCGTCTCTCCAACAGCGCACTCACGGGCAGCAGCTGCCCCGCCCCCTCGCTCAGTCGCTTAGTGTCTGAGCTCGGATCATACCAATATCAGGGGGGATTCACGCACAGTCGTAAATTCCCACAGTGTGCACTATGTGCTTCGAATATTGTGTGTACTTTTTGTTTTATACAGTTGTCAGCCAGGCATCTAACTATGAAAAAATTACACTCCAAAAGACCCCGGGCTTCTGACAAAACAACCCGGGCTTAAGCCCAGTAAGCCACTTTATGTCTCTTTAGAACACGAGTAGGTGTTTCTCAGCCAGTATAAGTGGCTGGGTTAGCGATATGAAATTACCTTGCAGACCTCTTGAGCTGTTGTTCAGTTTCATACTTACAATGAACTGAGGTATTCTCTTTGGTTAATTACTTGTTTGACAATGGCAATGATTACAAGTAGGGATGCACCGATACCACTTTTTTGGAAACGAGTACGAGTACTTGCATTTCAGTACTCACTGATACCGATACCGAGTACTTAATAAAAACATGATTTAAATTTGCAGGTAACAGCTTTAGTCTTATAATTTAACAAAAAACAAACAAACAAGGGACTAGTTTGGAATTAAGAACATTTATTTAAAATGAAAAGCATGTTGTATGCAACATATTACAGAATAAATAATTATAAAAAAACAAAATTTAATTTTAAATTTGTTCCTCTGTTTCTCTGTTTAGAAGTCTCACTAGCACAGTCACAGCTGGGATGACATCAGAGGCTAGTGCGTCGTAGCTGCTCACTTTTTTTAGTTAGTTCCTCAAAGGGGGCGAGGATGGCAACAGTCGTCTCTGTCACTACCCGATCCGTACCGGAAACCCGATCGGTACCCCGCATGCGCGAAAGGTTTCTACTTCCGGTCGTAGCGTTTTACGATAGTTATGGGTCAGAGTATCTGTTAAGATGTTAAGAATAACAAGTATATCTTAAAATGTTTGCAATAATGAAGCATTTCAGTACAATGTAGACAAAAACGAAAAATAAAAAGAAAGTTACGGATCAGGACTCTCCGATCCTTACTGCGCATGTGTAAAGTCTGACCGTACAAATCGGGTCTACCCGATCCGTACCGCGCATGTGCAGATGTTTTCTTCTTCTTCTGTTCGTTTAATGGCAGTTTACTCCCCAGTGTACGAGGATACCGCCACCTGCTGACCGAGCGAATAAACCCTATTATAAACTGAATTATCGTCATTACAAACGTGTGGTAAATCTGATTTAGCGATAGTCGAGTGTGTTTATGCTTGTCTGTGAGGAGAGGATTGTTGGAATAGTGATGATGATGTGCGCTATCACTGTCAATTGTCAGTAAACACTTAATCTGGCTGATGAATCTACACGTGAGATATTACAAAGTCTGCATTATTAACTCTGTAATTAGGCGCCATTCTTCTTATTTTACGGCGCTGTTGCTCAATCGGGGGACGCTCTCTGTTGAGGAGAAAAGCATGAATTTCTTTGTATACGGATTATCCATTGTTTAAATGTCCCGGGCAGTCGAAAAGGAGGCAGAGCTGTTGAGAAATGCTAGGAGCTAACTGGGCGCTAACCGTATCATTCAAATATATTGAATGTCGCAATGTTGGCAAAGAGAGGAAGTGACGTAAGATTTGCGCATGCGGGGTACCGATCGGGTTTCCGGTACGGATCGGGTAGTGACAGTCTCCATAAGAGCCCATTGGTGAGCGGTGAGATAGTCAGGGAGTTCGTGCACTCGCTTTTGCTCAATGAGGGACTGGAGCATGTAATACGTGCTGTTCCAGCGCGTCTGTACGTCCTGCTGCAGTCTCTTTATTGGCTGGTTGAGCTGTCCCTGAATGTCCTCGAGGCGGGAGTAGGCTAAGGCGGAATGTTTAAAATGCCCAACTATTTTCCGTCCCACTGCTATAGCATCAGCTATGCTCCTCTGTGCTAATAAGCGTGGGTAAATAAGCGTGGGTAAACTCTTTGTACTCGTTGTTGTGTTGGGATTTTAGGTGCTTGATTAAATTGCTTGTGTTAAATGCGCTACCTTTAGAGCCTCCTCTGGACAATTTCGCTGAGCACAATTTGCAGTCCGCCTATGTTTTCGCGTCTTCGTTCACTTTGAAATAGTTCCACACAGCTGATATGTCTTGCCTCGCTTTCTCCCCGCTCTGAGCTGCAGCCGGGGCGGGCACTCGGGGCCTGGGGGCGGGCACTCGGCGCCTGTGATTAACCCCTTACATGCCGCTCAAACATAGACAGGTCTCAGACCGTGGTATTGGTCCTCGGTATCGGGGGACTTTTAACGAGTACTAGTACTTTAGAAAATGTGGTATCGAGGCCGATACCCGATACCGGTATCGGTATTGGTGCATCCCTAATTACAAGTCTTCCTCCCCAACCAAATCTACTAAGGGAACATCGAACTTTTGCTCTCCAGAGATGATTATGTAGGTGTTCTGTAAGGATGACGAGTTTTGAAAAAAGTTAGGTGATACAGATCCCCTCTCAGTATACCTGCTGCTCATATCTCATCATTTTTCTGTGCATTGGTATGTGGTATTCCTCACACTGTGCTCCTCAGTTACACCCCCTGCCCAATCCTCACACTGCTTCCTCTCTCATAACTGTGTGTCTCCATTTCCATTTTATATTGCACAAACTAATGGACTGACAGAGTAGGTAGGAAAGCGTGGTGAAATGGCACTTTGGCTAATCTAGCTTCCTGTTTATACGTGGAAAATGTAACGGTTATAGACCCTGTGCACGAGAAAATGCTAATTTCTTGTTTTAAGACCAGATGTAGGGTTGTACATTTCTGGTAGCTTTATTTTGCGGTCAATCGCTACTGCAAAGGTGGACTCCAAAATCATGTCCAAAATACGAAAACGGAGAGATCGCATTAAGTTAAAAAGAGCAGGAGGTGGGAACAGTCGCCATTGCTGTGTCATAAAAAATCAAATGTTACATTTTGACGTTTGAAGCATGTAGATCGATTGGTTGTTTATATCACTCAACACAAGCAAAATTGCATTACAAAATCAAAAGACACATCGTCCACATTCAGAAGCACATCTCTGTATAGTGACAGTTCTTATGATTTAAAGAGGGAAATGTCCAGTATTCAAACTACAGGTGAACAATAGAATAGAATAGAATAGAATAGAATAGAATGCCTTTATTGTCACTATACAGTTGTACAATGAGATACAGAGCATCTCCTACTCAGTGTAAACATGCTGGGGGGGGGGGGGTACAGTTCTGCAGCGCTATATACATGTGGGCAGTATTAACATAGGGAAAAAGATGTGTGTATATATATATATATATATATTAGGGGTGCAACGATACACAAAATTCACGGTTCGGTTCGGTTCGATACTTTGGTGTCACGGTTCGATATTTTTTCGATACAAAAAAAAATGTTCATGCCTTTTTAATTTGTCATTTATTAAAATTATAAATATATATTTTAACTCAAAGGTACAGTTTTTAAATTTAACCCTAACCCTTGTGCGTGTTTTTTATTTTGACAGCGAATGTGCACCTGCGGACCACTTATGTGCAGCCCTGGTTATATAGCTCGTCATATTGCAGCCACAGAAATTATTTTGTCCATGAAACCATAAAGCTGCACTTTCTTTTTGCCTTATAGTCTGATTTGTCATAACTTCTCCGTTTTGTGGTAAGCTTTTCTTTGGCTGTCACTTCTTCACCCTGACCTGTCTTATTTGGCTCAGCAGAACTAAAATATATATGCTGCTGGTTTTACACACGCACTCACATAAGCTCAGCGATTCTCTGCGCGATCAACCTCTCACATGTTTAAGCTTGCTGCGGGAGATTTCACTTGTCATGTTTGCATAGTAAGCTAACGATTGATAAGACGATGTCAGAGGAATTGGTGCACAAATTATCATCACTCACAGATCAGTGCTGTCGCTCCTATACACAGTTCGCACGATTGCAAAGTGAAAGCAAAAAACAAGCGCAAATTCAAACGCGATTTCAATATGTCACATATTGACAGTGGCTCACCAATGCCAATGACATAATTACCCAGCTACATTTCTGAAAGAATGCAAAAGCATTGACATATATTTTTCCTTCCTACAATAGCCCGACGGGCAGGGAAGAGATAGATTTTGGTAGCCCGACTGAAAAAATCGCTAGCTCCAGGACGTCGGGCTAGCGATATTGCAAGCCCTGTATCTGATTGAGGAATCACTCATCTTTGGAAAAGAGAGTTTATTACAGAGAAATGTCTCAAAATAAAAGCTATACTATCCGCTTCTTCTGGGCTATATTCTCAGCAGCATAAGGAGAATCATGTGCTAACAGCTGTCTAAATGACTCGGCTAAAGTTAGTAGCATGCTTGTTGTTTTTGTCTTTGCACTAGGATGATGTCGGCGTAAATGTGCAGTCATATTCGTTGTGTTCCCACTAGTGCTTTCAGGTTAATCTAGTTGAAATGACCTTAACGCCACAACACGGCAAATCTCCGTTAACGAGCTACCGCCGATCGCCCCGTGCATGGGGCTAGACGGCCAACACGTTAACGAGCTAACTGCGCTAACACACTAGTTCCCACTAGTAATTGAGCATTGCATGACACATCCAACATACTGTTATACTTTAGTCCATGACTCGCTTACCTTCAGGGTCATACGTCACATGAAAACCAAAATAATTCCAAACGCCAGATCTGAATGAGAGTGGGGGAGGTCCATGTTGCAAGGAGAGCTTAACTTCTGTCTTGCTAGCTTGCCCTGCGCTCTTCCTTCTGACTATGCTGTCTGTGTTGAGCGCTCAGTGGATCTGCGCTCGACAGTGCAGCCTAGGCGGAGTAGTCGAACGCAGATTCACTGAGCGCTCAACACAGACGGCATCGTCAGAAGGAAAGTTGATAAAAGAAATTACAAATGTTGTATTGTTCGATACATATGCGTACCGAACCGAAAGCACTGTATCGAACGGTTCAATATCGATACGAATATCGTTGCACCCCTAATATATATATGTATATGTATATATATGTATATGTATATATATATATGTATATAGGTTATATAATTATATGTATAAATGTAGAAATATATATATAGATATATATATGGTATAATACATATATATAAATATATATATATACATATATATAGTATATATAACATATATATATATTATATATATATGTATTATAAGAGAAACATATGATGTAATGTATGTATGTATAGATATATATATATATATATGTTATATATATATAATATATATATATATATATGTATATATATACATTATATATAGATATAATGTGTGGTGTGTGTATATAGATATATATATAGTGTTGTGAGTATATATATATATATATATATGTGTGTATATGAGATATATATAATATGTGGTTTGGTGTATATAGTATGATATATATATATAATTATATATATATATATATATATATATATATATATGTGTGTGTGTGTGTGTATATATATATATGTGTGTGTATATATGTATATATATGTGTATATATGTATATATATATGTACAAATATACAAGCCGGTTTAAAAAAAAAGTAATATGTAATAAATAGTGTTGTGTATATACAGTTGAGTTATTGCACATAGAATTGGTATTGCACAGTGGTGGTCCATAGAGGAAGTGGGAAGAAAAAAATTGGGGGTGGGGGGGGGGGGCTGCGTTATCGGTGCATGTGTGAGTTCAGGGTGGTTATGGCTTTGGGGAAGAAACTGTTTTTGAGTCTGTGGGTTTTTGTGCTGATGCACCTGTAGCGTTTCCCTGAGGGAAGCAGGCCGAACATGTTGAAACCAGGGTGGGAGCTGTCCTTGATAATGTTTGCTGCTCTGCTGAGGCAGCAGGAGGAATAAATGTCCATCAGGGAGGGGAGAGGGCAGCCGATGATCTTTTGTGCTGTCTTGACCACACTCTGAAGCCTCACTCTATCTGCCTTGGTGCAGCTGCCGTACCATGCCGTGATGCAGTACGTTAGCAGGCTCTCAATGGACGAGCGGTAGAAGGTCAGCAGCAGGTTGGAGTTCAGCTTGTACTTCCTGAGGACTCTCAGGAAGTGCAGCCGCTGTTGGGCCTTCTTGACGACCGCTGAGATGTTGTCTGTCCAGGAGATGTCAGCAGAGATGAGGACACCAAGGAACCGGAAGGTGTGGACCCTCTCCACACACTCCCCGTTGATGTAAAGGGGGGCCAAGTCAGTGCTGTGTCTCCTGAAGTCAACAATGAACTCTTTGGTTTTCTTAGTGTTCAGTGCCAGGTTGTTTTCTGAACACCATGCTGCCAGCTTCAGGACTTCCTCTCTGTAGTCTGCCTCGTCTCCCTTTGAGATGAGTCCGACTACCGTGGTGTCATCAGCAAACTTGATGATGAGAGTGTTGTTGTGGGTTTAACTGCAGTCGTGGGTGTAGAGAGAATAGTCAAAGCCAGATGTTTCCCAGATGTCTCTATATAATATTTACGAAGGGTATGTTGTGACTTATCTTCACAATTACAGTGGTCCCTCGCTATGGTTCACCTTAAGCAGCCTCGCTGTTTCGCGAGTTTGCATGCTTGTTTTTTTTTTTGTTCTGCGTCCTGATCAGCTGTAGACCATTGTCGATCTCCTCCGTGCTGTCTCTCCTGTACAGTACAGAATCGCTTCATCAATCGCTAGCAGTGTGACTCTGAAGTGCTGTACTGTATGTTTGTAAGTTTTCTCCCCAACAAAAAACAATGTCGGCGAAACGTTTCGCACCGTCATAGGCAGCTGACTGAAAACTGGTATTGATCTTCGGTTTCATTCTATAATACTGGACTTTTTTTTTCTTGAACTTTGAGAGTGTTTAAACGAGAGAGAAAAGTGGGACAATGTCGATGCCTGTCTGAGAAAAGTGTATAAAGTGTGTAGTGAGGGGTTTTACAGCCTTAAAACATATAAAATAATTGTAAAAAAAATAAAGTTGGCTATTTTGCGGATTTCACCCATTGCTGGTTATTTTTAGAACATAACACCCGCGAAAAAGGAGAGAACACTATATACAAATACTGAGAAATATTCTCTATTTTGCTCTGAGGCCAGGGGTAAAAGTATCGACAAGTCGATGAACGCCATCTACAGATGTATTCGGTAAATGCTCAAGACATCTTGAGAAATGTAAATCGCCGCTTGAGTCATCCATTTGGTTGACTTTTTTTTTTTTTTGAAATAATGACCATAAACAAGGTGCGAATATCACACCGAAAACGAAGCGCCTTACAGAAGCGCCTTACATATGCGACTTTCCCCACCAGAAGTCGCATATGCTAAGGTGCACATAGTCTATTGGTAAAAAATATATAAGAGATGGTAATAACACGACTAGATTTTCATTCTTTAACCTGGTCTGATGGTTGTAGAATGTGAAAAGCAGTGTGTTTGTGTCTTTGTAACAAATGACTTTAAAAATAACAATAAATTAACCCTTTCACACAGCTATTCAAAGGTTGTTTTCTTGTATTTGTGTCAGTGTTGCTGGTGTACTTGCACATAAACCACTACATTGGACACTGATGTGTCACTCCATACCTTGCCTCCCACTGGTCGTCTAATGTTACTATAGACGTATGACATGTTTCATTGTAATTATTGTTATTTAACCCTTGTGTGTGAATGTGTGTGTGAATGGGTGGATGACTGGATATGTAAAGCGCTTTGGGGTCCTTAGGGACTAGTAAAGCGCTATATAAATACAGGCCATTTACCATTTCATGCATGAATTATGACAACCTCAATCACAATTTTTTTCTTAGGTATTTTTATTCATCTTTTCATGCCTAAAGATGAATAAAAATACTTAAGATCCAAATCTGGATTGAGGTTGTCATAATTCATGCATGAAAGGGTTAATTTTATTATAATTTTTTTATCTTAAGGTGCCGGTGTTGGCCCAGTTATCCTCATTGGTAAACCGACAGTTATCACGGTGGACGCCAAGGTTGCCGGACAAGGCAAGGCCACATGAGGTCACGGGTATCTGAATGCCAGCTTGACAAAGACATGGTTGAAAATGACGACGGCACATTCGACATCTTTTACACACCACCACAGCCTGGCGCATATGTGATCTGCGTCCGCTTTGGAGGGGAGCACATCCCTAAAAGTCCATTCCAAGTCATGGTGAGTGATCTGCATTTAATCCGACATGCCTATGTCCTTTGTTGACAACTAGAATTTCATGAATAAAACTGAGTTTTCAGTCTCAGTCAAAACAATCGCACACAGGCAGAGTACAGTTATCAAGAATGACCCTCGAGTTAGAGAAGCAGTAGTGTCTTATGATGAGTCTTAAGCTGTGTCCACGGTGAAAGCAGGTTGCAGCAAGTTGGTGACCCGAGAAAATAGAAAGTCAACGACATGAAGCACCTAACCAAATATTAGAATATATCAAATATATATAATTAATGCTTTATGTGATTTGAAACTTCCCTTTTAAAGTATCCACCAAGGGACTTACTGTTCTTTAAGAACTTTAAAGATATCAGATCGAATAGTGATAAAACAAAGTCATACTTAATACACTTAAGGCCTGGCGATCAGTATGTCAACTTGAGGGAAGATCAAAGTTCACATCTATGTTCACCCCAATTGTGAATAACCTTGACTTTCAACCTGGGATGTTCGATACAGGTTTTAAGCAATGGAGGGACAAGGGGGTTCATAGGCTGAGGGACTTATTCTCCGACAATGTGGTTATGCCATTTGACCAAATGGTGGAGAAATATTCTCTCTCCAAACATGACTTCTTCCGTTATTTACAGATAATGCATTATATCTTACACAGTACTAATTTCAGTGAGAACCATGAAAGTTCTCCTGTTGAGAAATTATTAGTTTGAACAGATAAAGAGGTACCTGTGAAGATATTTTATAAGGCTTTATATCTCGCACATTCATGTTACAGTCTTAAAGGCACATAAGGAAAAGGAATTAGGTAAAATAATTGTTGATGAAGAGTGGAAAGATGTCCGCAATTATTCCAAATCAATCTCAGTCTGTAATCACACCAAAGCAATACAGTTAACAGTTAAAAATTATACACAGAATGCACATATCTACATACCGCAGACAGCAATACAATCCTACCCTTTTACCCTCATATGTTTAGGAGAAATGTGTGGGCTCTAAAGTGCATAGAGAAAATAGTTTGGAAGGAAGTCACTAACCACTCTTTTTCTCTCTGTCAACAGGAAGTCCCTTGCAGTTCTACGTGGATTACATGAACGGTGCTTATGGCCCTGGCCTTATCCACGATCCATCTGGAGATCTTCCAAGACTACATGCCTGGAAACATTCTGCCCGAAACCCACTGCTTCACCCCATTCATCATTAGTGTGCCCTAGGAATCACCAGGGGACAGCCTCTCTTACAACACCCACGGTGCAAGAGGAGCCCTGCCTGCTGATGATTCTGCGTAGCACTCACATTGGTGAGCGTCCGTCTGATAAGTGAGAAGTTTGCCAAACAATGAGACTCATCAGAATCCAAATACTTTATTAATCCCTGAGTAAAAGACAGAAGGGGGAAAAGCAATAAAAGTTAAAGCGTGGAGAAAGAAGCAGGAGCAACTGAGACAGGCTGCATGCACACACAAGAATAAGCGTTAACCCTCATCTGTTTTGTCTGTCTGTCTTAGGAATCTCCTTTGTTTCCAAGGAGATTGGTGAGCACCTTGTTAACATCAAGAAGAACGGTCATCATGTTCCCAGCAGCCCAGTTGCTGTTATGATCAAGCAGTCAGGGATTGGTGATGTGAGCCGTGTGAGTGGGCCGAGGCTGACCAGGCCAGGACTTTTCAGCCTGCAGAGTTCATCATTGACACTCATGATGCAGTTATATGCTCAGTGAAAGAATAGATAGGTGAGATCCTTTGGTGTGAACAGGACTATTCTAAGGACATTCTACGACACTGTGGTGGCATCTGCTGTCTTTTATGCTGTGGTCTGAAGTTCTCCAGAGGCCTTAATGAACTAATCATTTGATTCAGGTGTGTTGACCCAGGGTGAGATCTAAAACCTGCAGGACACCGGCCCTTGAGGCCTGGAGTTCGACATCCCTGGTAAGCTAACATCCATCATGGACAGCCCCTCCCACCCCCTGCATGAGACTGTACGAGCACTGAGCAGCTCGTTCAGCAGAAGACTTTTACACCCACAGTGTAGGAAGGAGCGCTACCAAAGGTCATTCTTACCAGCAGCTGTCAGACTCTATAATCCAGTTTAACATGGTTATCTGACTCATCATCTGTTTAATTGACATATCAAATGTTTTTAATTGCTGCTGCTCACTTGCAGCTTGTTTGTACACTGTATATTTCACCAGGATCATTCACCACTTGTGTACATATCTCTGTACACTTTCATCTTTACATGTGAATTTCAGTTGCTTACTTTGTGTCTTCCTTTTATATTTTATATTCCTCTTGCTATAAGAGCTGTGTAACACCCAAATTTTGGAACTACCGGTACTGGAAGGACTCTCTCTGCAAAAGGTGGCGTTACAGAGGATATCGGCTTGGAGGGACCTCTTCCAGGTGGATGAAAGATGGTGCTCAGCTCTTTATGAAACTGAAGCTGCTCACCAAAAAGCCCAATTGTCTCATAGGGAGAGAATTTTCACAGACTGCATCCAGCTGAGGTGGCTAGAACTGATATCGCTGTGTCTGGATGCCTCCTGCATCAGCATGCCTCACCTACTCCAGCTAATCATGGATGACATGGAGCATGTCATCCAGCATTTGTCACGATGAGTTGTGTGGCTGGACCCAAGTGCAGCCACACAAGTGAGACAAAACATTAACTTAAATGGCGGCTTTACTTGCTGTTGCGACAAAACTGGGAATACATAAACAAAACACAAACTAACTAGACTGAAGATGCATAGCAGGGGTCCGTTCTTCGTACCTCGCTTACTACATCCAAGATCAAATGACACATCCAAGATCAAATCATTGCGCTAACTTTGAGCTCACTATTCCGGTTCTCCGAACACACCTGTTGTTGACGATTAGTATAGCTGGATGAAGTAATGTGAGATCACTGGGTGGCTTAACAGGGGCTACGCATCGATAGTAGAAACATTGATCGGCAACCCTTTGATTGGTCGGCGAAAATGTCGAAGGAGCGCGCTCGGTATTTTTCGGCAGCAGAGCAAGAACTCTTGATTGAGGGATTTCAGGAGTTTCAGAGTTTAATTAAAACGCAAGGGAACACTGCAAAGGTTGCAAAAGCAAGGAGAGAGGGCTGGCAGAAAGTTGCTGACAAATTAAACTCGTAAGTAATTTAATAATAATAATAATAATGGATTGGATTTATATAGCGCTTTTCAAGGCACCCAAAGCGCTTTACAATACCACTATTCATTCACTCTCACATTCACACACTGGTGGAAGCAGCTACGGTTGTAGCCACAGCTGCCCTGGGGCAGACTGACAGAAGCCAGGCTGCCATATCGCGCCATCGGCCCCTCTGGCCAACACCAGTAGGCAGTAGGGTAAATTTATTATATTACACTATATTATATTATATTATAGTATATTACATTATATCCTCTTTCACATTAGAGGCACGACAGGACCCACTAGAACATGGGAACAAGTAAAAGTGAAATATAAGAATATTCTACAGAATGGTAATATTTATCACTTATATTGCTTTTAGTCTCTTGGAAAGAGACCCTGAAATAATCTGTTTGTTTGTTTATAACAGCAACCAAGAAAAGGGCAGAGCAAAAAAAGACAGGTGGTGGTCCTGCACCCCCTCGTCAACAAGTTGGTTAAGTAAATAATACCCTCACGGGAAAATCGATATCTCTCTATGAGCACACTGTCGCGCTGAGCTAAAGGATCCTGTCTATCCCGCAATATACGCTGAATTCTGAAAACTCTCCTTATCAATCTTGCACCTTCCGCAATGGGTGGCTCGCGTATACGGACAGGACATGGCTGCGACAGACTTCCCAAATCCACCTTCGCTTTTATAGCCGTGGTCTCTCATCTTGATTACACGAAGTAATTTACAATTACTACTCTAAAATATGGATTACATCTGAAATAATCAAATACATGAAATAGAATGATTAATAGTACATTTCCCTTTTTTTAGGAAATGACCTGTATGTATCTGTATGGAATCAATAAAAGGATCAGGTACTGCATTAACTTTAGTTACATTGATAATATTTATTTATGGTAAAACAGTGGTAAAATATCGCTGTTGCTTTCGTATACATGAAGCGGACATACCTGAGTGGCCGCGATCTAATACTGTTTACATAAAGTAAACCTGCTCCCGAGCAGGTTTACGCTTACGGATCTGTTGCTATGACAGCAAGTCCCGGATGAGCTTCGGAGAACCGAACGATCCAAGATCACGCGAAATCGTCAACAATCAAATCCAGCTAACTTACTTAGCGAGGTACGAAGAACGGACCCCAGGGCTTGACTTAACCTGGAGATAGACGACGAGGAATACACACACAACAAACATGGAGAACACAACAACTGGCAGGGAAAAACACAGGGCTTAAATACATACTGAGGTTGAAAAATAAAAACAATTAAAAATGAAGCCAGTACAGCTGTGACAAACAATGTGATTCCTCCAAGAGTCATTCTCATATAAGCTCCCATGTCCACCTTTACAGCAGGAAAAAAAAAAGCTGTTTGTGGACAGCATGGGCAGTTTCCTGCTTTCACAGCAACACAACATATGTGACTTTATTGGCTTTAACAAAGACATTAAATCGGAGCTTTGGCATCTGGGACTGCTTATGCATTTACTTCAACCGGTGGCATCTGTCACTCTTTTTAGCACTCACTTAAATTGCTTATGTAGAATTTGAGAAAAGCTTATCTTGGGTCTTGCCCACGTCCTATCAACTCAAGTTATCTCACCCATAGGTGCTTCATGTCGTTGACTTGACGCAGCTCAAGACTCATCATAAGACACTACTGCTTCTCTAACTCGAGGGTCATTCTTGACAACTGTACTCTGCCTGTTTGCGATTGTTTTGACTGAGACTGAAAACTCAGTTTTATTCATGAAATTCTAGTTGTCAACAAAGGACATAGGCATGTCGGATTAAATGCAGATCACTCACCGTGACTTGGAATGGACTTTTAGGGATGTGCTCCCCTCCAAAGGAAACGATAACTTTTCCGTTACGTCTGATCTGTGTGAAATGCATAGCCAGTGCTCTGACACAGAGCCATCAACCTCTGAATGCTTAAAAAGCACCAGTGTATATAGAAAACACATTATATGTCGTGATAAATGCCCTGCCCAAGTGTCCCCTCTCCCCACTGCCTTTCAGCGGCAGCCAGCAGCAAACAGATCATCAGAGGAGGCCGAGATGATGATCAAGTTTAACATTGTCTACAATATTGCCAAAGAGTGCCAAAGCACTTTAAGCACAAGCACTTTTTCAGTAACTTATCTTTCCTGTAGAATTGTGCTCCAAATAAAGAACTTTGTGTTGACAAGCTTGTTAGTTAATCATTTACAAATCAATATTGTCTGTATGAACAGCAATTAAAATAAAGTGAAACATGTAAAACAGTGGGGTTCAGCGATGCGATGAAAAATTTGGGTGCACCTAACTTTTGTGCTGGTCCACCTAAGAAAAAAAGTTAATCCATACAATCTTAGTGATATTTATCACTAGTTTTAAATGTTAAAATTCAAATATTCAAGCAAGTCAATATTCGAGAAAATGCACATAAAATAAATTAATATTAGTTGTAGTTGGCTTTAAACTTTGGGGTACCGCCTCTCTACTCATTGGCTCCTTTGCCTCCAACAGCACGGTATCCACCAGGTTTGGTTCATACCTGAGATATTACAGATTATAAAGTCACATCTACCTTTTTATGCAATTTCCTTCTCACATGTACATTGAAACAGAAAAGGTAGGACTGACTAACAACCACAAAAGCTTTCTGAGACTGATTATATACTGATTTTGAGTATAAACACCACCAAGATGCAAGCTTTGCTGCAGCAGATGTCATTGACTGCTTCAGGGGTTGCTCCCAGCAGCTGGACGGTGTCCTGAAGTAAAGAACTACATATCTAGCTGTTGTGACAGTATCTCCAGTGACAGGTCAGTTCATGTCTACATACCCACTGGCTAAGTTATGGTAGTGAAGGCTCATTGACTCTGTCTTTCACTACTCTGAGACACTGTGTCATATTTTCAGAGGAGCCCAACAAACCACAGATCACTGAGCTGTCATAACATTCATGTGGTTTTATAATTATTAAAGTTCTCACATGCTCAAAGACATAAATGGTTACTTATAGTTACCATTTATGTCTATAAAGGGATGGTTAATAGTTACTTCACAAGCATTTATTCGTCTTCCATCACTTATTCATCTTTGAGAAGGGAGATGTGCAGTCCCTCTGCAAATCTCAACTCTTTGTTACAAACAGTTTTATAAAAGCAACCCCCCCCCATTGTAAATCCCATATGGTGTGTCATTAACATAAGATGCTGTGTGTGTGTTTGTGTGTGTGTGTGTGTGTGTGTGTGTCTTCCTGCTGGTCATAAAAGGGTCATCTCCTCTACACTCTGAATCTAATATAACCACCACTACAACCTACAGCTGATATTCCACTGGCCCTTAGGCAGACCTATTACCTCGGTCTTCAGTGTCATCATCCTCTATTCCAATGCCCTCTGCCAGTTCTTTCTGTTTGTGGTAATTCAGCGGGAATCGGTGAATGCTGTGTCACGTTCCTGGGTCTATTGACCCAGCATTTTGAGTTTTAGTTTATTTGGATGTTATGTTGAAGTTCTTTAGGTTATCTAAGCTCATTTGTTTATTTCAATTCCCCTTGTGTCTTCTACAGCTGTGTTTTAGTCTCCCTTTGCCCTTTATGTGTTCAAGCTGTATGTCTTATGATGTCAAGTGTATATTGTCATGTCTGCGTCGCATGTTTCCTGTTTTATTTTGAAAGTCTGTGTCCTATGTCAGTGTAGTCAGCTTTGCTTCCTTTGTCTCCTCATGTCAGACTAGTGTCAGCTTTTTTCCCCATGTGTTTCCTCTCCCCCTAATCACCCTTGTGTGTATTTAGTCTGTGTTTCTGTTCATTTTTTGTCAGGTCGTCTGTTGTTCCACGTCATGTTACCATGTCTCCATGTTTCTAAGATTTCCCATGTTTAGGTTTTTTGCAGCGTTCAAGGTTTAGTTCCTTGCCCTTTGTGTTTAGCATTTAGTTTTCCCAGTTTAGTTCTAGTTAGGTTATTTCTTGTGTGCATCTGCCTTTTGTTTTTGTACTTTTTTATCAGCCATATTAAATGGCTTGCGTTTTGTTAATTCAAGTTTTGTTCCACGTTCCATTTTGTCTGTATTTTGGGTCCTCTACGTCACTCCATACAGTCTGCCTCTGCCAGACTGTGACATGCTGAGGTCTTCCTGGTCACTGGAGCTTTGATTGGAGCTGGCAGATGTACTGGTCCTGCTACAAGTGGAAGGAAACCACCTCGCTAAAGGAAAAACAAGACAACAATATGAGCATAGGTTTGGTTACAATAAAATAAGTCAGTTGATCAAAATCAGTGTGACACAGATGCTGATGTTTTTGAAAAGAGCCCATCAGTAACATTTAATTCATACATTTTTACTGTGAGGGCTTGTAAAACTTCTGTATGAATATTATTATGAATATTAATTCTACAACAGAAAACGACTCAGCATTTAAACCATCACGATGTATTAAATGTTTCCGAAGATACTAAAATTTGATAACGAGCAAAGTTATTTATCCTGAAATGTACTCATTGATAGAAACTTTGAAAGGCACTGCAGAAAACAAAGTTAAGCAACACAGAAAAATGTGGTAGCGATTACTCTTTATAGCCTATTAGTTTTATTTTCAATGCGCTCTGAGGTCATAGCAAATTAGAAAAAACATCCTAATGAGTGATTTTGTAGATATACGTTCTATTTATAGAGTTACTAATTGTTTTTCATTATTGCAGGCAAACCAGCGTATGAAATGAAACAAATCCTGACTGGGTTCCAATGCTACACATGGGGCACTACAAAATCCCAGCTTCAAACTACATGCTACAAACCACCATGCCAATCAGATTACATCTTCCATGTGAGGGTGAAAAGATGACCCTTCTGGATAGGATGGTGATTTTATGTGAACATTTTATCATTTGTAAACTATACATGACATTGATTCTACATTGTTACTGGTGTGATGTTCTACAAAGTGGTTTTAATTTAAAAAAAAAAGGCAAACATTTATTTGTTTCTTAATTCAACTTTTGAACAGTGGTACTTAGTAAGTACATATTCAGTAAATGCAAATTATTTAGATGGCAATGCACTTCAGGCACAAATGTAGACCCTCTAAATACAACATTATGGGTTATTCAGAACAGAACTATGCTTGGAGAAATATTTTCCCATCAGTTGAAACAACTCCTCCACAGTAGCAGGTGGAATTTCTTTGTATTTCTTTTGTTTTTCTTGTACGTTGGCTGTATCCCAATTCAGGGTATGCAACCTTAAAGTACATAGCCTTAACAGTCCACAAGGGCCGCGCACTCAAAGACCGCTAAGACAGGAAGTGCGAGGCTTGTGAAATGGGACGGTCTAGCCCACGTCGCGCTGCCCAGGTTGCCTAGCAACCATTATACTAACCACGTTTCATATAGCATTGTTTGACAGAAATGAAGGAGAAAATGTTTTGTTCATTTGTTTGTTTGTTTTTACGTGAGTGTAACGTTTGACCCGTTATGCATACGCTGGACACGAGTGTGATGACAGCAGAACTTTTATTTACAACTGTGGTTTTTGTTTTGCACTGGGACACAGACACTCCCGCTCTCTGCTGTCACGTCCACTCTCCTCCATCTCCAACTGTCACTGTGAACATATAAAGAGTCACAATAACCTTCAGATCCCAGCACACCTGTTCATCCCGCCCTGCGCCGCCCTGGAAGCTCACTGCGTCACCCCTCCTCTGCAGCTGGCCAGAGACCACACCCACGCCACAATGAGCTTTGTTTGATTAGATAAGTATCCGAGGCTGAGACCACGAGACTGTAAAAACATGATTTTTGGGCTTCATTTCTGTACTGAACAGTCATTTTAAGATTAGTTAGTAAATAACAATTAGCTAATGTTGTTCATTAGACTAAAGTCATCTTACTTTGGTAATGTAAATATAATATGGTCAATAAAATAAAGTTATTCTATTAATCATTATTAGTTATATCAGCAGTGAACTTGAACTCTGTGTCAAATACTGAGCTTCAGTAAAGATTCAAGTTGTCTATTTAAATTTCCTGTCACCTTAAATCTTCACTCAAAGACAAGCATCTTTTACAGTGTATATATAGATATATTAAATATAAGAGACAAATATTGTTCTATTATTATGTTGGCATTATTACATTTGGCTCACTGCTTATATTTATGTGTAAAAAGAGAATGTATGAGCTGTGATGACTGTTTCTGATAGAATGAAGAGTAGACTGATATATTAAATATTCCTTTATTGGGTGAGAAAATCAGACCATGTCATAACTGCTTTAAGTCATACAGAATAGATATCAGAGCCTTAAACAGGCTGACTTCTGCTAAATGGGTCAAACTGAACAGAAAGCATACAAACACATAACATCCTCATGGAATATGATGTAACACAATAGATCAACTTACCTCAAAACATATAAAGCATATAAACAATTACAGAAATATGATACAACAAACACAGCAGTACTACTAATCCAAAATACTGAAAGCTTCATAGAACTGAAACAAACATTTATTTTTAGGTCCATTCTGCTGCTGATACATACTTTAGGTTTCTGAATATCAAACTTGTTGCTGCCTTTCATAGTGTGTAACTTGAAGGCCCTGAGTACTTTCTCCCACACTGAAAACACTGGAATCATAAAATTATTTGAACATTACCTAATAAGACAGATTCAGGACAGATAATTAGTTATTTTAAACTTCCTTTATTTTCTCCACACGGCTCACTCCACTCGCCGTGACATCATCACTAGTTTACAGAGACTAGAAAAAGAGACAATATCCAGCGGTGGCTCTCTGTGTAAAATAAGAATGATTTGATTGCTTCAAGCTGATGGGAAGAAAACGTAGCTTGTTACAATCAATGCAGAAGAGCATCTCAGAATACATAACACGTCCAGCTTTGAAGCAGATCGGCGACAGCTGCAGAAGACCACACCGGACGCCACTTCTGTCACCAAAGAAGAGGAAGATTCTGCAGGTTTACCAATATTAGAAAATAGAAGATTGAAAAACTGTTATCTAGTCTGATTAGTCTCACTTTTAGCTCTGATATTAGATTGATGGGGTCAGAATTTGACATAAAAAAAAAACATGAAAGCATGGATCCATCCTGTCTTCTTGGCACATCTGATTATTGTTTAAATCTTACAGCCCTCCTATTGTTGCTGAACATGTCCAGTCTTTCATGAACACATGTTAACTATCTTCTGATGGCTGCTTCCAGCAGGTCAAAATCAATATGGAACAATATGGGACAAATAATTAAGTCAATCCACTATTTTAAATGTAAAAGTAACAAAGTGATCTTGAACTTATATGTATGAAGACAGCCCCACCTGCTGGTAAGATTGTGTGGTATTCATATCGAAAAAGTACATCATCAGCAATGCATGATGCAGAGCAGGGCTGGACTGGGACAAAAAATCGGCCCGGGCATTTTGACTAGAGATCGGCCCACCAAAAATGTGACGTCATTCAGGGGTAAAACCGCAAAGGATTCTGGGAACTTGTGGCAAGAGGTACTAGCGCATGCAGGCTTTCAATTGAACTCAGTTACACAGCGATAAAAAGAAACACAAAAAATGGCAAGAAGCTGTTGTATTATTAACTGCAATAGCCGGTGTTGTGCCAAAAAGTGATTGTCTGCCAAAAACTGATTTCCGGTATTTGCCAAAAACTGATTGCTCGTATTTAAATTGCTATAAGTAACTTGTTGAGCTATAATATGTGAAACATATGTCAAATGCATCCCTCATGGATGACATAAAGTCATCTCTCCATCTCTCTCTCCTGCTCTTTTATTTCTCTCTCTTGCTCCATCTCTCTCTGCTGCTCTTCTGTCTCCTCTGTCACAGACTTCTCCACTTTTGATGATAAATCAGCCTGGTGCAACATGTAAGGATTGGCACAATTTGTTAAGATTTTGAGGAGTTTGAGAAACTAACCTTAAGCATAAAATAAAATTTACTATCAGTAACTTCATAGCACCCGCCCAGCAGTATATAAACTCCGTCATGCTAGCTAGTACGCAGTACCAGTTATTCTAAGCGACTGTAAAAAGTCAGCACAACGAAAACAAACTACAACTAAACTTGGTTTATATCTGACACAGATAGACAGGAGGTCATAACTTCTTACCTGAAGTTCAGTTCCTCTGCCACTATGCCTCCTCTTGCCTCCCCTTTCCCTTATCCACCTGCTGGCCTCCACCACTTGCTGATGTTGCTAAATCTGTGGAAGCTATGCCATAGCTACCGCCAAACAATTCAGTTATTTTTACACATTTGGCAGCGTCTGCCTGAAGGGCTTGTTTCTTTTTGGCCCTAATTTTTTCTGCACCTCCTTTCCTTTTTTTGTTCTCCATTTTCTTTAGTTCGTCTATAAGATTGCTAAACAAGGGGGAGGGTGCATCCGACCTCCTCGGCTGTAATTGGTCCAGCCCAGTTGGCCAATCCAACACCTTTCATTATTTATACCCTTCCAAAAAAAAAAAAAAAAAAAAAAAAATCGATCGGCCCATAAAAACAAAAAATCGTTAGCGGCCCACCGGGCAAATGCCCAGTATGCCCGATGGCCAGTCCAGCTATGATGCAGAGTAATGCTTCTTAACTGCAATATGTGACACTTTAAACTCATTGTTGACAAAAGTCTCTGTGTTTGTGGGAAAAAGATCAGTGTGTGGCTGCAGAATCACATCAAAGCTTGAGAAAGACTGGAAATGATTAAAGGTCAAAGGTCAAATTTTTATTCCACGTCACTAGTGCATGGAATCACATTTCTTGACTTATGCCCTATTTATTTATCCTTTTCAACATCAATTTCATTGTTTTTCAGAGCGAAGTTTGGGATATTTTGTTTCCCATCATTAATGAAACTTTTATAATAATGTAAACATTAAAAATGACGAAAAGATGAGACTGAGTGACTTTTGAGGTCTGGTGGAGCAGTGGGAGTTTTGGTGTTTTTTCAGATATAAAGCAAGAATGGCCTCATTAGCTGCCACCATTTGCAATGTAAGCAGTATGTGTATAGTTGATTTACTTAGGCTGTGGGACTCACATTCATGTATAAATGTATACATTCGCTGTTATGTAGGCAGCAGTACTTGTTCTTCATTTCAAACAAAGTGGCAAATACAAAGTACTGGACAGAGCTTCATTTCAGTGAGATAAATAACAAGAATATGGACAAATCAGCTACAGGTGTTACAGTTATTCCATGGGGTCTGTTTTTATACAGAAAACTAGAGACAGGAGACATGAGTTGCGTTTGGTCTGGAGGCTCTTCCTCGTCTGAGGTACAGAAGCATTGCAACGGCCTATCGCACTCACAACTACTTCTCCCTTGTGGCGTTGCCACGCAATCATGTCTTCATAACTTTAACTGAAAAGTGCAATACCACCATGAAAAAATGCTTTTTACATTAATACATGTTTTACAAAAAAATACAATTGATCTGTTCTGTACATTCTAATTCCGTTGTTTTCATTCAAACTCTGTTCTGTACATTCTAATTCCGTTGTTTTCATTCAAACTCTGTTCTGTACATTCTAATTCTGTTGTTTGTTTTAAAATTCCATTGTTTTCATTCTAATTCTGTTGTTTTCATTCAAATTCCATTGTTTTGATTCAAATTCTGTTCTGTACATTCCAATTCCGTTGTTTTCATTCAAACTCTGTTCTGTACATTCTAATTCCGTTGTTTTCATTCAAACTCTGTTCTGTACATTCTAATTCTGTTGTTTTCATTCAAACTCTGTTCTGTACATTCTAATTCCGTTGTTTTCATTCAAACTCTGTTCTGTACATTCTAATTAGAATAGAATAGAATAGAATAGAATACTTTTATTTGTCAATTTCTTCAAATGTACTTGCCATACAAAGGAATTGAAATTACGTTTCACACTGTCCCAAAAAAATACGTAGGCATTGACAACAATAAGGTGCAGATGCACAACAAAAACAAAAACAGCCCTAACAATAAGATAATAAATAGTAATATAATAATATAAATAGTGCTAAAAGAATACTGAAAATATATATATAGCAGCAGGTGTGTGCAATTGCAATGCAAGTCAGGAATGTTTTCAGTTCTTGGTTCAGAGAGTGTTTCCTTGTTGGAGAGTGTGGGGGGGTAGAGTCCAATCTGTCTACTATACTTCTGCCAATCTGGTGATTCTGCTGGCTGGGAGCCGGGAGGGAAGAGAGTTCAGCAGTCTCACAGCCTGGTGGATGAAGCTGTTGGTGAGCCTGGTAGTGCGGGAGCGGAGACTTCTGTATCTCTTTCCAGAGGGCAGGAGGCTGAACAGACAGTGCGCGGGGTGGGTTGCATCGTTGACAATTGTGATGGCTTTGCGGGTGAGGCGAGTGGTGTAAATGTCTTGCAGGGAGGGGAGTGGTACACCAACTATCCTCTCAGCTGTTCTCACAATACGTTGTAGAGCTTTTCTGTTATAGTCAGTGCAGCTACCGCCCCACACAGTGATGCAGCTGGAGAGGATACTTTCAATAGTTCCTCTGTAGAATGTAGTCAGGATGGGTGGTGGAGCACTTGCCCGCTTGAGTTTGCGCAGGAAGTAGAGGCGCTGTTGTGCTTTCTTGGCCAGTGATGCTGTGTTGGTGGTCCAAGAGAGGTCCTCACTGATGTGCACCCCCAGGAACTTGGTGCTGCTCACCCTCTCCACCGCAGCGCCGTTGATGGTCAATGGGGGGTGACAGGTGTGGCCTCTCTGGAAGTTGACAATAATCTCCTTGGTCTTACTGACATTTAGCAGGAGGTTGTTGTCTCTGCACCACGTGGTCAGGAGCTCAACCTCTTTCCTGTAGTGGGTCTCATCGCCCTTGGTGATGAGCCCTACCAGCGTTGTGTCGTCCGCAAACTTCACAAGGTGGTTGGAGCTGTAGGTTGGTGTGCAGTCATGTGTCAACAGGGTGAAGAGCAGAGGACTGAGCACACAGCCTTGTGGAGCCCCCGTGCTCAGGGTGATGCTGTTTGAGACCTTGTTGCCTACACGCACCGCTTGAGGCCTCTGGCTGAGGAAATCCAGCAGCCAGTTGCAGAGGGAGGTGCTGAGGCCCAGTCTGTCCAGTTTACAGATGAGTTGTTGTGATATTATGGTGTTGAATGCTGAGCTAAAGTCTATGAACAGCATTCTCACATATGAGTCTTTCTTGTCCAGATGAGTTAGGGCTGGGTGGAGGGCAGAGCAGATTGCATCCTCTGTGGATCGTTTCGCTCTGTAATGCGAACTGGTGTGGGTCCAGGGTGGGAGGTAGGGTGGATTTGATGTGTGACATGACTAGTCGTTCAAAGCACTTCATAATAATGGGTGTCAGTGCCACGGGGCGGTAGTCCATTGAAACAGGCTGGGGATGGTTTCTTTGGCACAGGTATGATGGTGGCAGTCTTGAAGCATGATGGGACAGTGGCTTGCCTCAGGGAGGTGTTAAAGATGTCTGTGAAGACATTCTTCAGCTCCTCTGCGCAGTCTTTCAGCACACACTACCAGGGATGTTATCTGGAACCCGC